>NW_022111310.1:8981946-8985298 GCF_000313985.2 Echinops telfairi
TGAGAATGATGACAGCAATGAATGCACAAATGCGCTTTACACAATTGATGTATGTATGGATTGTGATAAGAGTTGTATGAGCCCCTAATAAAATGATAAAAAAAATAGATGCACACCAACCCATGCTTACTGTACCACTAGTCAAAATAGCAAAGGGCACTATTCGTAATGCTCCTGAATGGAAGAATGAGTAGATAAACTACGCTACCTATACATAAGTTACAGGATAACAATGAATCTATAAAACCTCTCAGAACATGGATGAACCTGGAGGACATTGGGCTGAGTGAAATAAGTCAATCGCAAAAGGACAAATATTGTATGAGACCACTATTGAAAAGAGGCAAGAAACGGTTACCACACTAAAAGAAATGTTATTTCATGGTTACCAGGGTGAAGGGAAAATCAGAATAACTTACTGGTTAGAGGGTTAACTTAGGTTAAGGGGGAGGCCATGTACAATAAGCATGGAATCAGCAAAACTTGAGGGAGGCAAGGGAAGACGCAGGGAAGAATGCAAAAGTTAAAGGTAACAGAGTCAAATATTGTTCTAAGCATAATCCAGCAACAGTGGAGATCCACACACTTGCTGGACAGAGGACATTGGCATATATGTAATTACTCCTGCTTCAAATATATCCATGAATGTGGTAGAGCATGCAAGGGGCAAAGTTAGAAAAATATCTTAGATACAACCAAACATTTTGAGTGAGTGAGTTGCTGGGTCTGGGGGATCAGCACTATAGGCTCAGGGGATACCAAGGACCATTGGCATAACCTAGTCCACAAAGGTCAAGTTCTACATCAAAATTTGGTGATTAGCAACTAGCATCTTAAAAAGCTTGTGAGCTGTCAATTAAGATGCAACTATTGGTCTCTCCCCATCCAGAGCAAAGAAGAATAAGGAAAATTAAAAATACATGGAAACAATTAGCCCAATGGACTAAAGGATGTTGCAAGCATCAAAACCATAAGGCTAGAAGAACCAGATGGTGTCTCGCTACCACTCCCAACTGCTCTGAAAAGGGTCAAATATGGTCATTCACACAATCCTGTTGATCTACGAGTAGATGCATGAATAGACCCACAGACTGAACAGATGTGGAAACGAGAGTGGGAAAATATTATGAAATGGATTTGGCAGAAGATGTTTGTACACGCTGCATATATCTTCATAAATGTGGTAGAGTATACAGGGATAAGGCTATGAAAACTTCTTAAGCTTTACCAAACCCCTTGGAGCTCAACACCACGGATTCAGGAGATGCCAACGTCAATGGACGTAACACAGCCCACAGACAGGGCTCTACCTCCTATTTTGGTGACTAGCTACTGGAGTCATAACAGCTGGTGAGAAGCCATCTAAGGACCAGCTACTGGTCTCTCCCCACAGAGGAAAGAAAACTAAAGATGCGTGGAAACAGCTACTCCAATAAACTAAGGGGCCAGGTGAACATCAATCTTCACAGCCCTGAGATCAGAAGACCTCCATGGTGTCTAGAGAGGTACCACTGCCAACTGCTCTAGAAGGGATCCCATTAAAAGTCCCTAGGTAAACGTGACAAAAAAAAAAAAGTGGAACAAAGCCTCAAATCAGAAAAAAGATCAGGTTTGTGGGTCAGACAGAAACTGGTGGAAATCTCAAGTCGGTGGCCCATAGTTTCCCTTCAGGTCTGGAAATTAAATCATGTCCATGGCTCAATTTTTCAGGAAAAAAAAAAAAAAAGTAGACCTATGGAAGGAACACTGGGGAGGGGTGCACACCTTAGATAATCAGCTATTTGAGACCAAAAGGACAGCATTTACCTAAGAACAAAGTTCAGAAAGTTTAGGAAAAAGGAATGCGAAGGAAGCACAGAGTAGGCTAGTGATGTTACATTGTGAGGATTGCAATTAATGACATGAAACAAAAGGTGTATAAATTGTTGAATGGAAAAGTGGTCTGCTCCGTTAACTTCCACTCAACTCACAATAAAAGCTGTTTAAAAATGAAATCAAGGCGAGGTGGGGACTGGGGGTGGATGCTATTGCAAAAATGTCCACTTTCTGAAGAGGCAAGGAGATGTATACATTCCATTTGGGAGAATATGTACGCTACATAGCTCCTTCTAACTCAAAGCCATAGAGATAACCGAGTTTCCATTGTAATACAAATTAAAGATAAAACGCGTGAATATATGTAACCTTATTGCCATGCCCTTCCTGCCTGCAGAAAGGGCTTTAAGTCCCTTCAACAGGAATGTCTTTGAGAAAGACTGAGGTTCTGAGTGGCCAGTGGTATGGATCTACATAGTATTTCCAGAAACATAAAAAGAACAGCCACTGAGATTTCTTATGCACAACCAAAACTATGATACAAAAAGACTGAGGTTGTAAGTGTTGAAACTAGGATCCAGGGTACTAAGAAACCTGACTCCCAGGTCTTTTTGAAATACATTAATTTTGGTGAAATTCCTTTTAGAGGGGAGAATCTGAAGCTGTCATAGTTGGGGTCTGCTGCCATAATTGAGGGAGAGAGACACAACGTTCTACGCACCATACAAGTCGCAGTCTTGGAAACCCCCGGGCGCACTTCTACTTTACTCCAGAATGTCGCTGTGAGTTGGAATCAACTGGGGGGCGGGAGTTGGAGCTTGTCACCCTAAGCCCGCTATGTGTCAGACTCAATGAGATTCATCAGGTCCCTATGAGTCGGAATCAACTCAATGGCAGTGAGTGAGGAAGGGCCATATTTGAGATCTAAGAGCCTCACTCCTTTGAAGTGCAAAGCTCGCTGTATCGAGTCAGTCTGACTCACAGTGGCCCAAGAGGACAGAGTAGACCTGCCCTGTGAGTTTCTGGGGCTATAAATCTTTATAGGAGCAGACACCCTCGTCTTTCTCCCATGGAGCTGCTGGTAGGTTTGAACCACCAACCTTGTGGTTAGCAGCCCAACTCATAACCCACCACATCACCAGGTGTTCTCTCCTTTAACAGACGTGACTATTTGCTACCCCTTTCAGTAGCAGGTAATATCATTTAAAGAAAAGAAATGACCACTGCACGTTGTCTTTCTTGCCATCTTTTTTTTTTCCCCTCTCTAAATTAATTCAGAAAAGTTTTTCATCCTGGGCAGTAAGTTCCTCCGGTCGACACAGGTCATGGACTCATGAGACATCACATTCAAGGCAGCCTGGGGACAGGGGAGATGCCGCAGGACTTGGACTTGGAGCTGAACGTTACTTGCAAAGACTTCAGATTGTTTGGGTTTGGGGACACCAGGAGTGTCCCTGAGAGTCTGTGTGATGGCGGTGCTACTGCGGCCCAGGCCATGCGTAGCATGCTCTTCATGAGAGGAGAGTCTGATAAAACA
>NW_022111310.1:8985398-8999323 GCF_000313985.2 Echinops telfairi
TGAACCAAGAGAACCATTTTTTTTTCTCCCAGAAACCATTCCTACATTTCTCGTAATAGAGAAAGGCATTTTCTGTTTTCTCGGAGGCTCCTACAGCAGGAGCGGCAGCCACGGCCATCTGGAGAAGTCGAGGGAAGGATTGCACAGAGGAGTCCGTGCAACAGGGGAGGGTCCCGAGAGCAGGAGAAAGGATGGTGGAGCAGGTGAGGCTGCTCCCTCCAGGCCCGGGCCCTGGTTCTGGAAGCTGTGCTCAGATAAACTCCCTTTTCTGTGAGAACTGAAATTGGATGTAAGCTCTTGAAAGAATCCTAATTCTACATACTCCAGACTTTGGATGGCTGGAAAGGAGAATTAATCAAAACTTTCATTTTATTTTTGTTTTTCAATTGAAACTATAATACATGCTTAGGGTAAAACCTCAAACCGTACACCAAGGTATGTTATGTAACTTTAAACCATAAGTCTTCCCCGTACCAACCCCCAACCCCCAAACCCCCACCCAGAGGCCCTCTGTCGAAGTTGCACAAGAAAACTGTTGGAGGTTTTCTTGTGTAACCTTCCAGGAATTTTCTTGAATCAACTTTCCAGCACTCTAAAGAACTGAGGAAGAATGAAGAGGAGTGAGATAGTATGGTATCCAGCTCAACAAAGCAGGGATGAATCAATGTTAGTTAGATCTTGTTCTCTTTTCTAATTATAATGGGATTAAATCTGCCGTTGTAAGATTGCCTTACCAAGAACTTTTACATTCTATATTTTTAAATAAAATCCCCACAGAGAGGTACCAGGTAATGAGTTTTGTTTTGTGATCATGTAGGGATTTTACAACATCCTTTAAAGCATCCAACATCTTGAAATCATTAACAAAAACCATTGAATGGTAGAGAGAGCTGACTTGCTTTCTTATGCAGGTGTTTATTCTTCACTTCATATCTGCACCGCTGATTTGAGATTTGACTTCTGCGAACCAGTCAGAGGTCAGACAATCTATGCTGTCACCGCAGCTTCATTCTTTGCTTTGAAATATGGGGGGGGGGGGGCAGGGGGCGGACAAAGGAAGTCACTGGAGGAACATCAAACCTACATGGCACCGCTGCCTCAAACATGTGTTGGAAGCAGCTATAGGATATTAATAAATGCAGAACATATAAACCCATGAATAAAAATAGATAGTACTTTTTTCTTAAGAGAGTTGGACATTTTGCAAAGCAAACATATTTAAAGATTCAAGTCACCATCACTGAAAACACAAAATAATCTTTTTTTGAGCATCTACTCTGGGCAAGATACTATGCTAGAAGTTTCCCCATCAACAATGGACATACTAAGCAAATGATGACTGTGCACTGTAAAGAGAAAGAAAGGTACCATGGGAGGAGAGTGACAACTTAAAGAAGGATTCGATGAGATGGGCGTAGGGGGTGAGCATAATATTAAAGAGCGTAGTCCTGGTGGGCATCACTGAGGAGGGAATGCTTAAGAAAACACTGGAAGGATGGAGGGATATCAGATTTCTGAAGGAAGAGTCTTCCTAGAAAAAAGATCAGCCCGTTCAGAGGCCCGGAGGCAGAGCTATGTCTGGTTATCCAAAGAACAGCAAGATCACTGGTTTCAATGGAGTAAACAAGGGGAAAGTGGTCCATGAGCTCAGAGAAGTACTTTAGGGCCTGAAGCCCTTGGTGGTCGTGATGATAAAAAGCCCTTTGGCTTTTGCTCTGTGTCCCACTGGAGAACCATGATCACCTTTAGGAACCACGGGCATAGCCGAAGACTTTGTTTCGAGTAAACTTCAGGAAGCAGGGAAGGGTAATGGTAGAAGTTGAGATCATTAGTAGGAGGCTATTTCTGTACTCCCAGTGAAAGAACATGATAGTTATGACCACGGTCTTAATAATGGTGATTGTAGAAAGAGGTCCAATTTTGAAGATGTTGCTTACAGAATTTCTGATAGACTGGATATGAGATGTGACAGAACGGGAAGAGTCAAAGATGAGGTCAAGGCTTGGGCCCCAAACAAGTGGAAGAAGAGAGCTGCCACCCATCGACACAAAGGTGGCCTTGGATGAAGCAGGTTTGAAAGAGGCAGGGAGTAGGGAGGAGAGGCGAAGTGATTAAGGGGGAGACAACCTTGCAATCCATCCTAATAAAAGAGAAGGGCTGGGTTGCCTGGGAATTCAGCAGGGTCATTTAACTCTGCCGAGGTCAGAGAAAGGATTTCTGGAAAAAGTGGTATCCAAACAACAACCTAGAAGGAGAGGGGGAGATGTAGAAAACAGGCCATCAAGCAGGAAAAAACCGACAGAGATGCAAGTCCAGAGGCGAAGAAATCATGCTGCCTTCTGGGGCCTGCAATAGGATCTGGGGGATAACTGTAATCATGGCCAAAGCAGATGCTGGACAGAGAGACAAGGCGTGCCCAATGGGACTGTGCCTTCTCAGTCAACAACCTCCAGTGTGATCTCCAGATGCATGCTGAAGTCATTTCTTAATAGCCAAGAGCCAACATTTACCAAAAATTGTATATCTAGATAGATGTACACTATAACTTGGACAAAAATCAAAGATACCACCTCAACACACATCATTTTCGCGGATGTTGAAAAAGAAGTGGAGATGCAAGTGTCAGATAAGAATTAATATATGACACAGCATGCCCATAATTTGCCCTGGTGGTGAGTGCTCTCTGGGTGTGTGCCATGTGCTGAGGAGCTTGAGAACTCCATTTCTAGGCAATGGGTAACCAGTGGAAGGTTTCTTTCTAATTGGGAAATTGAGGGGTCAAAGCACTCAAGATGTATTTGGGAAGGCAGATTGGAGAGGAGTAAGTCTGGAGGCTGGGAGATCAGAGGAAAGACTTTGGTTACAGGGCAGGTAAGAGATAATACAGCCCAAACTAGAGCAGATCGAGAAAGGTAAATGGATTTTAAGAACAGTAAGAAGGTCATGTTTAGAATGTGACTGAAAGAAGCCAAGAAATTAATTCTAGTGGAGCTAGGATAAATCTACAAAAATGCCCATCAGTGGAGGCATTAGCTCTTGCAGCCTACTCTGGAGCATTCCAGTCCCCCAGGGGGTGCGGTGTCTGAGAGACATGGATCTGTAGTTTATCCAATTTGATTCGAGATTTTCTCCACACTCAACCTCTGCAGCTTAGACCAAGTGGGTTGTTAGCATGGGCAGGCACAAAGCACTGCTGCGCAGAGCAGTCAAACCAGCCAGAGACATCCTGACTCTGGAAGTGAATGCTGGAGCTTCAGCACAAGTAAGAAACCCAGTTCAAAAGGTTTTGATGGGATGAGGTATCTGGCATAAAAAGACCCCAAACAAACAAATATATTGATGCACATGATAAGGGGCAGAGAGGAGACCCAAAGCCCATCTATAGACAATTGGACATTTCCTCACAGAAGAGTCACAAGGAGGGAATGAGTCAGCAAAGGTGCAGCACAGCACTGAGGAAACACACAGCATTCCTCTAGTTCTTTAATACTTCCCCCCCCCCACTATCATGACCCCAATTCCACCTTACAAATCCATCTAGACCAGAGCATGCACACTGGTACAGATAAGAGCTCGCAACACACGGAATTCAGGACAGATAAACCCCTCAGGAACAGTAATGAGAGTAGTGATACCATGAGAGTAGGGGGAGAGGGGAGAGAGAAGAGGAAGAAACGGGGAACCAACTCCAATGATCAACGTATAACACTTCCCACCCCACCCCCCGGGGGACGAACAACAGAAATGTGAGCAAAGGCAGACCGAAGATAGTGTAAGATATGAAAATAATAATAATTTATAATTTATCAGGCATCCATGAGGGTGGGGAAGGAGGGAGGAAAAAAGAGAAGCTCATACCAAGCGCTCAAGCAGACAAAAAAATGTTTTGAAAATGATGATGGCAGCACATGTACAAATCTGTTTGATACAATTTATGTATGGATTGTTATAAGAGCGGTTCGAGCCCCCATAAAATGATCTTTTAATTTGAAAAATGGCAGATTTGACACCAGTAGCCAAATAGATGGGAAACCATATCAAGCCCAGACATGCCTAAAGCAACTTTCCCCACAGGTAAGAAGTTATTTGTAGACAAATTGTCCGTGGGCATGTAGATCCAGGTTCCATTCCTAGGGTGAAGGCAATTACCATGTAAGATGTCAGGGTCAAGCTCCTGGCTGACATCAAGATCTAGTCCCAGATTAAGCCCAGGAGCAGAGTCCAATCCTATAAAAGGACTGCTCCATCGAGGCAAGAGAACTAGAGGTCAGATAAAATCCCAGACCTGAGGCTGGATACCATAAAGGATAAGGAAATAGACAGATGCCACATGGGTCTCAGAGAAGATGGCTGGACCATCAGACCTCACGCTGGCATGGATTGGTCTACTTTCTCCTTGAATTGGTATGCACTCGGAAATTCAGATGGAGTGCGCCTGAAGGTGGCTGCATGGGCTGGTTCCAGAGGGTGCAGTGGGCAAAGGAATGACAGGGACAATGAGGCAGGAAGTCAAGGGATTCGAGTCATTCCGTTTAAACACACTCTGTGCCCATGGTCTCGCGGAGTCATTCTCTGAAAGAATTGAATGAGCCCCTGGGTGACATTGAGCATTCATTCCATCAACATTTGTTGAGCACCTACTATATTCCTAGCCCTGGTAGTGTTGTTGGGCAAGCTGTTGGACTGCTAACCACAAAGCCGCCAGTTCAAACCCACTAGCCACTCCATGGAGGAAAGAAGAGAAAGATGTACAGCTTTAGCAAACTTCTATTGGGTTGCTCTGAGTTGAAATAGATTCTGATGGCAATGCATTCAGTTTGGCGGGGAGAGAGGAGGGAGGAGGGTTTCACCATGTTCATCACTCTTATACTTTGGACATGAGATTAAGAGAGAGCATCCCTTGAAGGACATCATGCATGGTAAAGTAGAGGGGCGGCAAACAAGAGGAAGACCTGAGACATGACGGATGGACACAGTAGCGCCAACAATGGATTAGACTATCTGATCCATTGTGAGGATGATGTAGGACCGGCACCACATTCTACATTGGAGGATATGCGACTAAACACACGAGTGACAGCGTTCTGTGTGGCAGAATGGGATACATTCCGGAAAAATGAAGACTAGTCAGAACAGAAACATCGCGTCAGCTTCTTGCAATTCCAGCTGTCACCATATCAGAGACTTCTATTGCTTTTGTGTGGTCCCAGCTGCAGGTTACTCACTACAGGTCTAAAGTCACAAGCATTTTGGCCACGTCTTTCTTGTCTACCGGTCTTGGTGGCTGTGGTCTTGTAGTAAAGGCAGCACAAAACAGCATAGGAGCACCTGTCAACCCCGAGCTCCTTCCCGCGTGAGCTACACAGCCATGCCCATGCTTCCCGCCCTGTCTTAACTTCCACCTCACCCCTCCACAAAAGGGGAACAAGAGCAGCCCATACTTCAAGGGGTCCTGTCAAGGGGTAAATAAAATACCATAGAGGAAATCACTTGGTAAACTGTAAGGAGCTGGAAAGAGATTAATCGTGGCTCTACTGAGGTTCCAACGTCAGCTCAACCTGGATTCCAGTCCTGTCTGGGCATGTTTGATGAGCAGCATGTGGGCCTTCCAGGAGTAGCTCCGGGTGAGGAGAATGAGGAAATCGTTTTGTCCACATGGCAGAAAAAGATAAAGACTGGGGGTAGAACTTGGGCCGCTTCAGATCCCCATGGCTGGCACAGCTCCCTGGCCAGGAGGGGACAGCTGGGGCCTCTGGAGCTCTTCTGGCAAGGAGGCGTTACCACTGCAGCTGGAGGGCCGGTGGCCAGCAGGTGTGGCATGGGGAGGATGGCGCTCAAGGAGAAGTCCAGGGCGCTGACGTTCCCTGTCACTGGGATGTGTTCTGGAACAGATACTAATGCATAAGGCATCCGCCTTAGTTACAACGTGAGGCTTCTCCCTCACGCTATCGAGCCACCTGTAAACATTGCCCATCTGGGTTAGAGAGGAATCAGGAGAGGAGTTTCAGTAAGCAGCTGGAAAAAGCCTTTGAGGACAATGTTTCAGGAAAACATACGTTAGTTAATGGGGCCGCTGGCCATATGGTCTATGGTTCAAACTCAATATTCCACGAGGGAGAAGCAAGGCTTTCTATCTCTGAAGATTCACAGCCTCAGAACCCCACGGGGGAAGTTCTACAGTCCTATAGGGTTGTTACAAGTCAAAACTGACTCCAGGGCAGTGAGTTTGGTCTGGGTTTTAATATGTCCTCAACAGTGATCATCACAGGTAATTCAGTCCTGGAGCACTGAAACCCTATTTTTGAATCGGGGGTGGGGGTGGGGGGTGGGGGGCGGGTATTGGATGCTAGGGTAATTCAGGTACCACTAGCTGTCATGTCTAGTCACTTCACTGGTTTGATTCCTTCGGGAAGGCTGGGGATTCACTGTCCTTGAGTCATCCTGACCCTCTGGGACACAGCAGAACTGCTCCTGAGGGTTTCCTGCACTAAACATCGTGATCAGGGTAAACAGCTTCATCTTTCTCCCTTGGAGTGGCTAGTGGACTTGAAACGCCATCCTCGTGGTTAGCATCCCAATGTTTAACCCACAATACCACTGAGGACAGAGTGTATTATTCAGCAAAGCTATAAGCCCCACTTAGAATGACAATGCAAAAGTGAGTCAAGTCATTAGAAATACCTAGTAAATGCAGCTCGCAACAGCTGTGAGCTGTGGTGTAATATCAACATCTCCCTAGTCTGGAAGCAGAGGGAGGGGAGCGTGGGAGGATGTGTGGGAGGATTCTGCTGTGGGTAAGGGAGGGAGGGAGGGAGAGAGAGAGAGAGAGGCAACAGTGATCATCCAGCAATGAAATGTTCCCTTCTAAATGGGGGACTAGAGGCCAGTACAGGAACAAGGAGCAAAGGTGAAACAACAAGATGCTCCCACTCCCCCAAAAGAGATACCACAGGAAGTCTAGCCAAGGGTAGAGATGTTGGCCATTTCTTTTTGGCCTGCAGCCCACCACCATTAAGTCTAGTAATCTGCCCAAAGCTTGTTAAGAGGTGCCTAGGAAGTGTCCCGTATTACACACACCTCTCATAGGCCCTGGCATTCACTCAGCAAAGAGAGAATAAATTCATGTGAGGTCTGCCATGACAGTTCTCTAGCACTCTAATGCTCAGCAAACAACAAGGGTCTCTTTGGCAATTTGGAATCTTGGTACAAACGCCAGCTCACAGCCGGCCTTAACCAGTCCAGCAGTGGCTTGGGCTCCTGCAGTGTACATCTGCTCTGCTCATCCAGCAACATGCTGCCTCAGACAGACTTGCTTGCCCATTTCTTCAACCCCTTCTATGTGCTTGGGTGATTGGGTGGGCAGCTATAGACTTGGAAAGAGAGATGTTTCATAGAGGTTATTATAGAAGGGCTTTTAAGACAGTGGTCCCTGATTTCTTTCGACACCCCTCATTGTGAGATGGTCTGAGAGAAGCCCAGTACTTCTTTCTTGTTGTTTTTTACTTTTCATTATTGTTGCCTTTTATGGTCAATATCTTTAACGTTTATCTTTATTTGTTGGGGGAGTTGTAAACATTACATCTGAATGCAACAATATCCTGCTGCAATAGCGTATGTAGCACATATTGTTATGTCGTTGTGAGGTGCTGTTGAGTTGGTTTGGACTCATCGTGACTCATGGATACAAAAGCATTAAACTTGGCCTGGTCCTGGACCATCCTCATAATTGTTCTTATGTTTTGAGCCCATTGTTGTATTGACACAGTGGCTACATCTTGTCCAGAGTCTTCTCCTTTATCACTGCTTTTCTACCTTACCAAGCATGATGTTCTGGTGACGTAGGGTTATGTGTTGCTCTGCTAGCCACAAGGTCAGCAGTTCAAAACCACCAGTATTTCCTCGGGAGAAGGATGAGGCTTTTCACTCTTATAAAGAGTTATCATCTCAGAAACCCACCGGAACAGTTTTACCCTGTCCTGTAGGGTTGCTAGGAGCAGGAATCAATTTGATAACAGTGACCTTGATGATTATTATTACTTGCTAGCAATAAGATGTCCAAAGAAAAGGTAAAAATCAAAGGGTCATCCAAATGGGGAAACATCATAGGTTAAGGACTCTTAGTGAGGTAGACCCTCCAGGAGAGCCACTTCATTGTGGACTTGGACTCGTGTGCAGCAGCGTACAATGATAGGTTTGCAGCGACTGATTTCTGGAAGCAGGCTGCCAGACCTTTTTCTCCAGGACCCTCTGAGGGCGCTGGAACCTCCAGCTCTTGGATGAGCAGCTAAGCCCTTGAATCATTTGCACACTCCAGAAATTCCAAGAAGCAGTTCCCTAGGTAGGACAGGAATGAAAGGACAACAGATACCCTCATCAGTGCTGACTGTGTGCGAGGCAGTGTGTCAAGTACACTCCAGGGAGAAAGGACAGGAGGGACAGGTCTTCAACACGGGAAAGGGCATGATTTAATTAGAGGAGGCAAATTCTGCATAGATCATGCTTAGTGTGTTGTAGGAGTTGTCAAAAGAAAAGGCGAGAAAAAGGTTAGAATGGAAAAGACCTCAAAAGAATTAAAATCTATGTTTGTGCATAAATATAACACTATATGTCAGTATACATCAGTGATGGTGGTGAAGCTGCCACTGGGGTCCAGTTACTATTGGTGTATCTATGTTGCTGGGGTTTTATCACCCAAAGAGGGAGGCAACACAAGCCACCACAGTACTGTAAACTGACAGGGGAGTAGTAGAAACCGCAAGTATAGACATTAGGATGTACCGCTCGTATTTGGGGGGAGGTGTGGCTTAGATTAGAGGCTGTTAAATTGAATTGTGTGCCCCAGAAATATGTGCTGATGTCCTCACCCTATATCTGGTGCTGTGGCTTAGGAGTTGGGCTGCCAACCATGAGGTTGAAGTGTCAAACCCACCAGCTACTCCTCAAGAGAAAGACGAAGCTGTCGACTCTTGAGATTACGGTCTCAGAAACCTTCCAACGGGTTGTTCTAAGTTGTTATTGGGTTGATGGGCATGAGTTTGGCTCTGAGTTTTATATCGGTACTACGGCGCCCTTGTGGTATAATGGGCAAGTCCCCACCAGCAGCTCCTTGGCAAATGATGTGTCCCTCTACTTCTTTCAAGATCTACAACCTCAGGGACCATAAGAGGCAGTTCTACGTCCTATAGGAGCCTGAAGAAATGGGGCAGCCCTGAGTCTTGAATGTCATCTCCCTGTGGTTATAATCTCATTTGGGAAGGGGTCTTCTTTTTTTATGGTACTGAGACAGCATTAGTAGAGTGCGTGTCTTAATCTCTTTGGAGACATGGACTGTCAGGTTAAGCAAGCAAGCACCAACCGAGGAGAAGAGAGATGCTAAATGATGCCTGAGGAGCCCAGGATCAGAAGCAGAGAAAAGTCACAGACCTTCCACAGAGTCCAGAGGGAAAGCGAGTCTTCCCCTAGAGCCAGCCCCCTGAATTCTGACTCCTAGACTCCTAGTCTGTGGAGAAAGAAAATTCTCCTCATCAAAAGTCACCCACTTGTCACCCTTCTGTTATAGCAGCACTAGAGCACCATGAAAGAGACGCCCTATCCCCACCCCTAGCCCCGTCACTCACTTCATTCCTGATTGCTGGGGGCTGGCCACCTGCAGACTCAGCAGTCAAGTTGAGAGGATTAAAGTTTAAGAAGTTCTTAGCCCAACAGCCAGGGGCTGCCTGCAATGAACGAAGAGGCATAGTCGACGTGAGCATGCTTCTCCTGCTGCCCAGAGCTCTCCCTGTCTTGACAGTGGGCAGGGAGAAACCTGGCTCTCCCCCAGGCATGAGAAAAGGGTGGGAGGTGAAGGAGGGGGAAAGGACAGGTGGCGAAGCATTCACAACAGCTAGAAAAGCAATTTTTTTCTCTTCCTACAATGTAGGAGCTTTTATTTTTTACTAGAAAATAAAAATCCTGTCTGACCACATGCCAGGGAAACGATTAAGGGCTCAATTTAGATGGGGAGGCTTGGCTGGGCACTGCTGTGCCAGGTTGCTAGACAATGTCGACCCCACTCTCTGTGCACATCACGTTTGGGGTGAGCGGCCCAAATCCCAGCCTCTTGCCGCCAGTCGTGCTGAATTACAGTTAAGCTTTGGCCACTTGGTTTCAGTTAAAAGGATTGTGTCGGAGGGGGAATAAAAGGCTCTTGCATGCAGACCAATAACTGTGTCTGCTCTTGATAGAAATGCAGCCACGGTGGTGCCAGGCCCGGCAGAAACACTTCTTCCCGTGGTTCTCAGGCTCCGCGGTCTGCCCCCGGAGAGCTAGAGATGAGAGAGGAATGGGCACTGGCTCTGGGGTCAGGCGGGCTTGGCCTGGAGCCTCCGCTCTGAGGCCCATGAGACCTTCTGGCGAGTTGCTTACTTATGTGAGGCCTACCATCTTTATCCATAAGTTGAAGATAGTACTTTTCAGGGTTATTCTGAGGTTCAAATAAGATGACAGATGAAAAGCTCCTAAGTAGGTACTTAGTAGTTCATAGCTTCTTTCTTTTATTTTTATTTTTTCCTCCAGAGCCTCCTACACCAAAGACTCACGGTCTGTCAGGCCGGGTTGACTAGAGAAACAAACCCAGAGACACTCAGATTTGTGTAATCAAGAGCTTTATATCATGATTGTGAATGAGGGGGAGTGCGGAGTGGGGACCCAAAGCCCATCTGTAGGCAACTGGACATCCCCTTATGGAAGGGTCGCGGGGAGGAGACGAGCCAGTCAGGGTGCAAAGTAGTAACGATGAAACATACAACTTTCCTCTAGTTCCTAAATGCTTCCTCCTCAACCCACTATCATGATCCCAATTCTGCATTACAAATCTGGCTAGACCAGAGGATGTACACTGGTACAGATAGGAACTGGAAACACAGGGAATCCAGGACAGATGATCCCTTCAGGGCCAGTGGTGAGAGTGGTGATACCGGGAGGGTGGAGGGAAGATAGGGTAGAGAGGGCAACCGATTACAGGGATCTACATATAACCTTCTCCCTGGGGGACAGACAACAGAAAAGTGGGTGAAGGGAGATGTCAAGAGTTCCTGAGTGAAGGGGGAGTAGGGAGGGAGGGGGCGAAATGAGGAGCTGATGCCAGGGGCTTAAGTGGAGAGCAAATGTTTTGAGAATGATGGGGGTAACGAATGTACAAATGTGCTTGACATAATTGATGTATGTATGGATTATGATAAGAGTTGTGTGAGCCCCCAATAAAATTATTTTAAAAATAATAAATAAATAAATAATTTTAAATATAATAAAAAAAAGAAAGAACTTTATATCAAGAAGTAATTATATGGGAGTTTAGAGTGGAGACCCAAAGCCCATCTGTAGACAATTGGACATCCCCCCATAGAAGGGTTATAAGGAAGGCATGAATCAACCAGGGTGCAGTATAGCATTGACAAATCACACATCATTCCTCTAGTGCCTGAATGCTTCCTTCACCCCACTACCATGACCCAGTTCTACCTTACAAATCTGGTTAGACCAAAGAACATACATTGGTACAGATAGGAGCTCTCGACACATGGAATTCAGGACAGATAACCCCCTCAGGAAGAGTAGTGGGAGTGGTGATATCATGATAGGGGAAAGGTCAAGGAGGGGGAAAGGGGAGAAAGGGAGAACCCATCACAAGGTTGTATATATACCCCTCCCCCGAAGGGGACAAATAACAGAAATGTGGGTGAAGGGAGCCAGCAGACAGTGTAAGATATGAAATAATAATAACAATATACAATTGATCACGAATTCACGAGGGTGGGAGGGTGATGGATGGAGGGGGCGGAAGAGGAGCTTATAACAAGGGCTCAAGTAGAACATGTTTTGGAAATGGTGATGGCAACATATGTACAAATATGCTTGATACAATTGATGAATGGAATATTATAAGGGCTGTAAGAGCCCCCAACAAAATGATTTTTTTTTTATAAAAGAAATAATTATAAATTGAGAAAACATCCCAGCCCCATCCAACTCAACTCCGTAAATCTGATACTAGTCCATAAGTCCCTCTTCAGACTCACGCAGACACACGCAATGATGCAGACTGCAGGATGATTACAGGTTGGTGGGTGCAAAGTCGTATGGATCCAATGGCCGTTGACACATATCCAGGGCTTTGGTAGCAATCAGGGTCAGCCAGTAGAAGAGTGAAAGTGGGGTGGGGAGGCTGTTTCCCAGGGTCCTCCTTATGAGGCCACACCCACAAGGAGTCACCATCAGGCTGTGAGTTTGTTGACAGGTTGGATACCATCCTTACATTCTTATACATCTTTAAGTTTACATGAAGTTATGTTACTGCCACAAGGTACAATGGGAAAGACATGAGATTAGAGACTGGGAAACCCGTGTTCTCGTCTGCACTAAACTACTAATAGGCCATGTGGCCTTGGACAAGTCGCTCAGTGTCTCTGGGCGTCACTGCCCCCTTCTAAGAAATGTGGAACTTGGATTAAATAATCCCTAACTATTCCTTCCTCCGTCACTGATATTCCATATCAGCTACAATGACTACTGCTATGAAGGTACTGTGTGTCAGGCTATGGAATTAGCAGTCAAGAAATCAAATGACAATGGATTGAGTACATTTGCAAAGGACGTCTTTAACGTTTTAAAAAGGTGGTCGCAGTCTTTCAATCACCTCATGTAAATTCAAAAGGTGGACATTGACATTGATGCATTGTACCATAGTATTGTACTATTGGTTTATTGTTGTATTGTGCTGCAGTAGTGCTGGCACATAGTGACTATATCATGGACATCCTGAATAATGACCAAATCAGTACTAGAAGGAATACAGCCAGGATGTTCCTTGGAAGTGAGAATGACAAGACTTCAGCTTCCTTACTCTTTTTTTTCCAACTCACTTACTGTTCACTAGGAAAGGACATCCTGTTTGGAAAATCCAAGACTTCACCATAGCCACAACAACGGGCTCAAATATAAAAATGGTTATGAAGATGGCGTAAGACCAGGCAGCATTTTGTTTTATTATCCATAAGGTTGTCACATGGCAGAGCCAATTGGATGGCATCTCATAAGTTGAAATGTGTCCCCGCAACGTATGTGCCAACTTGACCAGGTTATGATTCACAGTGGTTTGGCAGTTAGGTAATGGTGTAATTATCCTCCATTAAGTGATCTGTTGTGATCATCAGTTCTGATCCACTGTAAGGGGATTAAGGTGGGCTGCGATGCCCACAACTGACATCCTGAATTAGGACTTCTAGCCTTCTAACTTGTGAGAGAATACATTCCTGTTTGTTAAACCCACCCATTTGTTACGGCAGCACTAAGACAGCTGGGTAACACAGAATGTAACAACACGTGGTGGTTCAGACACGCTGCTCTCGGCAATGCAAACGTATTCTCTTACAAAGTACTATCATCCAATTTACAAGTGGCTGGGGAAATGAAGTTCCCAGGGGCTAAGGAACTTGCCCCAGTTTGCATTGCTAGTAAGGACAAGCCCCAAAGTGCTTTTCTTTCAAACTAATTAACATAGCCCCAGAATCCCAACTCTTTTTATGAAACAGGTAATAAAATTAAATCATTTTGTAACCAGGTTTACACTGCTGCTACTTCTTGGAAGCTTAACTGGGGTTTCAGGCCTGAGGAATACTGACTCGCATGTAACCACATGAAACAGCCCCCTGGACGCTGGTTGTTGCCAGGGGTGGGGAGGGCAGAGGACTGTTGAAAGGTGTTGATTTGGGTGAAATAGAGGATGGTTATCCATGGGGGCTATAGGGTAGGAAGTGAGTGGACGTGGACTACCAGATGATTTGATCAGTGGTTTGGAATATTGAATGCAAAGTTGATGATCTGAAATGTAAACCTCCAACTAAGTTACAAATAAAAATTGTTTCAAAAATAAATAAATTTGAAAAAAA
>NW_022111310.1:9000158-9010444 GCF_000313985.2 Echinops telfairi
CAAGGGCTCAAGTAGAAAGCAAAGGTTTTGAGAATGATGATGGCAACAAATGTACAAATGTGCTTGACACAATGGATGGATGGATGGTGAGAAGAGTTCAATGAATCCCCAATAAAATGATTTAAAAAGAAAGAAATAGGTCCCCTAAAGGAGAGACTCTCAGTTAGGAGATAAGGAGCAGGTGCTGCAAATGGTCATCTGTGGGCTTTCAGTTTGGGCAGAAAGAGGGGACTTTAGTGGGGCACCTAAGTACACAAGCAGGCAGGCAGCTGTCACCAAGTGAACCAATACAAATGAGTAAGCAAGGATTAACACAAACAAAGCTGGGCAGCTGCCTCTCAGTGGCCAAACCCTGGCTCCCATCGAAGGGCAGGTCCTTTGAACTACAGCACTGTGCAGTAAGTGGAAAAGAGGAAGAGCCCTGACTTGGCAGCCAGCCATTACCGGTGGGGACAAAGGGCCCAGTCTGACTGGCAACAAGAAAGTTGAAGAAGAAATCAAAGCTTAGCGCTTATGACTAGATCACGGATCCCAGGGCTGTAGAAGTGATGTCTCATAAACTCTGGATCAGTTTTCTATTTCTCTGTGCCAATTCACCACAAAACTTGTTGTTATTAGGTGCGATTAAGTCAGTTCCGACCCCTACAGACGCAACGTACAACGATACGAAAAACGACCTGGTCCTGCGTCAGCCTCACCATTGTTCCTGTGCCAGAGCCCATTGTTGCAGCCACGGTGTCCGTCCATCTTGTTGAGGGCCTTCCTCTTTTCTGGTGTCCCTCGACTTCACCAAGCAAGATGTTCTTCTCGGGGGACATGTCCAAAGTACATGAAACGAAGTCTCCCCATCATTTCCTCTTAGGAGCATTCTGGCCATATGTCTTCCAAGATAGATTTGTTTGTTCTTGTGCCAGTCCATGGTACTTTAAATGGTCCTCCCCAGTACCATAATCCAAAGGCACGAATTCTTCTTCACGATTCCTTATTCAACGTCCACAAAATGTAAAATCACAATAATGTGTTATCAGTCACAGGTTTATGCATTGGCTAGACTCAGATGAGTAGGTCCTCAGCTCCATGTACTATCATCTGGGTCCACACCTATGGCTACATGCAGCTGGAGCAACAACATTTAAGACGACTTCATTCACGAGTCTGGCAATTGGTGCGGACTGTTGGCTTGGTGTCTCAGTTTCTTACAACCTGACATTTCCTCCTCTATGACCTCTTACGAATAGAGAAGACTGAGTTTTCAAAGGGTCAGACATATGTGTAGATCAATATTCAAAAACCAATTATATTTCTTTACAATTGATTTCTACATAACTATTCATTGCAAGGATTAAAAAAGAAGCTAAAAAGAATTTTAAAGTACGCATTGACAATAGCTCCCCCTTCCCCTAAATGAAATACTTATGTATAAGCTAAATACTATAAAATACTGATGAAAAAAAATTAAGAACTAAATAATTGAGGAGCTGTACCATGTTCATGGATGGGAAGGCTCAACATGTCAATAAAAGTCTTCTAAAATTGGTCTGTAAAATGTATGCAAACCTACATGTTAACCCAATTAAAAATATATTGTAGGTGTTTACAACTGATCATAAAAAGACAAAGGAACAAGTGATTGTTTAAACTCTGGCACAGCCATATAATGGGAAATGACTAAGCAATATAAATGGACAAAAGATTTCAATATACAACAACTTGGATGACTCTGAATATATTCACAATTCTAAATGAAAGAAGCTAGACTCTAAAGCTTATACACTATATGATTCCACTTACATATCATTCTGAAAATGACAAAAATATAGGCACTTGCTCTACTCAAGAATATATGCTATCAAGGACATGATAGGCATGGGTACCAACAGACAGTCCAGAGACAGCACTACACATATGGCCAATTGATTTTTGACAAAGGTGCAAAGACAATTAAGTAGTAATTCAGAGTCTTTTTAACAATTGGTGCTGAGGCAGTTAGATAGCCGCAATGTCAAAACTAAGGAGCCCTTAGCAGGAGAAATGGCGATCTGCTCACCTCAGTGACAGCCTGGAAAGCCTGTGGGACCGTGCTACCCATCACATGGGGCCACCCTGAGTCACAACCAACTCAAGGGCATCTAACAGCAGCTTGCAAAAACAAGGACCTTGAACTATGCCTCACACCTTCTACAAAAATTAACACAATTAATTATAGGCCTAAGTATAAAAGGAAAAAAGCAGAGTTCATAGTAGAATGATAAAAGCACTATATATAAAAGAAAAAAATCAATAAATGAGACTTAATAAAAACATTTTTAATTTTCCTATGTGAAAGATTCTCTTAAGAAAATAAATTAAATCAGCTGCATACTGAGAGGAACTATCTGCAAATCGCATATATGACAAAAAACTTGGATCCAGATTATATAAGTACCTATTGAAACCCAACCAAGGGGGGAGAAACACAACTGAAAAGGAGTACCAAAATGTCCACAGACACGTCAACAAATACACACCGAGAGAAAGAAAATACATTAGCAAGGGCTCGATGTAAATTATGTGCCAAGAAAACTGTTATTTTAAAAGAAGTGCTCACCGCCCTTAGTCGTTAGAGAAATGCGCTTTATCACCACGATGTCGTGATGCTAGGTACTACGGAGTCCGTTCTGCTGAGTGACTCTACGTACAACAGAACGACTGCCTGGTCCTGTGCCGTCCTAAACAGTGTTGCTCTGTTTGAGCCTGGTTTTGCAGCCACTCTGTCAGTCCATCTCTTTGAGGGCCTTCCTGTTTGGGGCTGATGCTCCACTTTACCAAACATGATGTCCTTTTCTATCTCCAACAGACTGATCCAAGTACATGAGACTAAGCCGTCCTCATTGCCAAAGAGCGCTCTGGTGGTACTGCTTCCAAGACAATTTTATGTGTTCTTCTGGCAATCCAAAGTACTTCAATAATCTTCCCCAGTACCAGGATTTAAATGCATACATTCTTCTCCGGTCTTTCTGACACCGTGCCCAGCTTTCACATGCCCAGAGGTGATGGAAAAGACCCTGGCCTGATCCAGACACACTTAGACCCAAAGCAACATCCTTGCTCTTCAGCATATTAACCAAGTCTTGTGAAGCAGCTGTCTTTTGACTTACTGCCCATGGAAGCAGCAGTCGGTAAGTCAAAATACTGACTGCTGCTTCCATGGGCAATGATCACGCATCCAAGCAAAATGAAATCCTTGACAACTTCAATCTTTTTCCCATTTATCATGATGATGGTTCTTGGTCTGGTTGTGAGGATTTTTGTCCTTTACAAGGAATTTCAATCCTTATTGAAGGCTGCAATCTTTGATTTTCATACATCTATCTAAAGGAATAAAATTTTTTAATGTTTACCTGTCAATATCAAAGAATGCAAAGCAATTGGCCCTCTCGAATCACTAGTGGGAAAACAAACTGTCACCATCATTCTGAAGAACAGTTTGGGAGATTCTGAAGTGAAACTTACATATACCATATGACTCAGGATTCTCACTCCAAGGTGCATTTTCAACTTAAAGGACAACAAGCTCTCACTCAACCAAACTCACTGCCATCGCGTCTATTCCAGTTGCTAACAATCGTACAGCCCAAGTAGAACTGCCCTTTAGGGTTTCTGAGGCAGTAATCTTTACCAGAGCACAAAGCCTTTACTAGGGATGGAGGGCTTCAAAAAGTTCATTGTGGAAAAACAATGGAATTAAAAGATAAGAAATGATTCCACAAACTTTTTAACAGTCTCCTCATTTGTTCACGCAGAAACTTGATTATGTGAATGCTGATAGCAGCTTTATTTCTAACTGCCAATTGGAAATTACACAAATGTCCTTCAATTCATGAATGGGTAAATGTATTGTGATACATTCCCATAATAGAATACTATTCAGCAATTAAAAAATATGTTGCTTCACACAACCTGGATGAATCTCAAATTCTCAGTGAAAGAAGCCAGGCTCAGAAATTTATCTTCGGTATAATTCCACTTATATGTCACTCAGGAAAAGACAACAACAATAAAGGGGCAGACATTAGACCGGTAGTTGCCAAAAGTAACGGTGGACAGAAGTGTTGGTCATAAAGGTAGAACAAGGATACGTGGAGGAATAAGGAAGCAATTCTGTATTTGAGCTTAGTAGATACAGATCTGTGACTGGGTCACAATCACAGAACTAGACTCCTCCAAAAAGTAAACTTTTCTGAATGTAAATTCTAAAATGAAATTTAGCTTAAAAATATGGAATCAATATTCCTCTAGACTCATGCTGGAAAGACTGCCAAGTATAATCCCTATAGCAAACCAATATATTTTTAAAGAGTCAACTTCCCTGTTAATAAAAAATAAAGTTTACTCAGAGGCATGCCATTTTCCTCTCATTATGCATTTTTTAAAGCAGTCATACCTTGCAGTCTTGCCAAAGATACCGTAGAAGAGTCATTCTCAAGCACAATTGGTGGGTGTGTGCATGGGTATGTCCTTTTTGGAAAGCAATGTCATTATCTGCATCAAGAGCCTCAAAAGTATTCTGACTGTTTGGAAAAGGAATGCCACATGTAGGAGCTAAGTCTTAGGCAGTAGTCAGAGATTCTGATGAGGTTCATGCTCTTTGCTGCCGGGAACTGCTCTCTTCCTCATTACTGGGGTAGAGTGTGATGGACCCTAAACAAATGTTACGGATTCTCTGGAGGGCAACTGACTTCCATCAACCATCTGGTTCCAGCCTGGAGCTTAGTAGATAGAAGAGGAGCCTTCGTCCGCCTGGGCTTACTTTGTCAGGATGCTGCCTTCTGTGTAACAGCACAGAAAGACCGTTAAGCTCGCTGTTTCTGTCACGGCTGCATTGCTAAAGTGTAAGAAAGCAATAACCTTTGAATCATCAGGGGCTCCTCATCCAGAGTGACTCCATCAAGGGACCCAAGCCCAAGAGACCAGATGGGAGAGGATCAAAGAGACAACCAAGTCAGTTCAGCAGCCACTGGGGACTGCTTGGAAAGCCAGGGAATCCGAGCTGAGAGGTTGCTGGTCACTAAACCCCAGCAGTGATTCTCATGCCCTAATTGACCTCCGCTTTGAAGCTATGCATTGCTGCTAACCACAAAGTCAGCAACACCCCACCCTCCCGCCTCCCCCCCCCCACCCCAGCCACTCCTCCGGAGAAAGATGAAGCTGTCTGCTCCCAAAATGATCTGAAGTTTCAGAAACACCACAGGGGTCCTTCGACTCTATCTGACAGGGGCACTATGAGTTGAAATCAACTCAGTGGTACTGAGTGTACTTTATTTTCTTTAATCTTGTTTTGTTTCATTCAGTTCTTTAATCTGTGTTCTTATCTGGATGCTTTGCCTCTACTTCCCAGCCTTGGCTGGGTACCTACCTATTTATACAACTGCCCCTAATACCTGGGCTCCTCCAGCCCCCACCCCGTGTTACGATGGATCCTGTGCACACCCATCACATCCCCTTTGAGGTTACACTGGGCAATGTGAGGCACTGTTGATGAGCCCAACTTACTGAAGAATCAAGAAACCCATCGTCATGTCTTTTAAGTTGAAGAACACTTTGTCTGAACGCAGACTCTCACAAGAGTTACCATCACTAACTTACATTGAGTCAGCACTTGCTGTGTGTTAGCTATTGTGCAGAGGGCTCTACATATGAGACATTATTATAATCCAACCCACACAGCAACACCATGATGCTAATGCCGATATTCATATTATGAATATCTCTATTTTACATATGAAGGATTGACAGCTCAGGAGGTTGAGCATTGTGCCCAGGACAACAGAGCTAATAAGCAATCCAAAGACTGGCTTCAGCGCCTTCATTTAACAAGTATTAATAGAGTGTTTACCATGTGTCACACATTTCTACAGTAGGTGTGGGGAATGTAGTGGTAAAAAGGACAGGCCCAGTCCCTGCCCTCAAGACACACCTTGTCTACAAACTGTCTAGCCACCTAGGTAATCTTCAGGCCCAATTAGCCACAGAGCGAGCCTCCAAACCCATGTCCTCTACCTCAAGGCTCAAGCATGCAACCGCAGCCCTTCCTGCCATTTCTCCCTCTCTGGTACCACAAACAGTCCATGTGGGGCAAAACAGAAAGTCTTAGGAGGCCTCAAGGTGGAACCAAAGTACAGACAGTATGGCCAAGTGTAGACATTAGTATAAATGGTTGTGTGTTGGTATCTTGTTGGGGTTTTTTGGTTGGATGGTTGGTCGACCTGGTTGGTTGGTCTAGTCACTTCTAACTCACGACAACCTCAGGTGTGTCAGAGTAGAACTGTCCTCTATACAGTTTTCAGTGGCGGATTTTTTTGGAAGTCGATCACCAGGTCTTTCTTCTGAGGAATCCCTAAACTTTCCTTTAGCAGCGGTTGTGGATGGTAGTGGTTTGCCAGTTATGTACTGATGTAATTTGGCAGTTATGTAATGCTATGCTATTGCTGTCAAGTCCGTTCCAACTCACAGTGCCCCTCTGCACATCAGAACAAAACACTGCCCGGGCCGGCACCATCCTCACGATTGTTACATCTGAACCCACGTGTCCATCCACTTAGTTGAGATGCAATGATATAATCCTCCCCAATTCTGTGATCTGATTGTCATGTATAAATGAAAGAGGGATAAAGCACCCTCTCCCAGGCCAAAACTCTTTCAGGAGCATTTCCGTGGGCGCTCCCTTATATCATCTTTTATCTTTTAAGAGCTAAAAAAGACAGAGTAGTGAGTAGTGAAGGGGGAACCTGTTACCACCAAGAAGTGCGCTGGGAACCACGTTCCCAATCAGTAGATCAGGAGTTAACCTCTGGTGTCATGAGAACTGGCACAAAGACTGTGGGGAAAACTGCATACCTTCTTTTTGCTTTTTTAAGTTGATAAATGTTATTTAACTTTTGGGGGCACTTCATCCACATATCATACAATTCAATAGCTCAGTAATATCAAGAAGACCTATACAATCATTACCACCATCAATTTTAGAACATTTGCTTCTTCCTTGGACTCATCGTTATTTGTGTGATTATTTAATGGTGGCAAAAATATATGCAACCAAACATTTTCCGATTCAACCATTTCTACATGTATAATTCAGTGCCATTGGTTAGACTCTGTGTTGTGCAACCCTTATTAATACAAGTCTTTATGGGAGTAGAAAGCCTCACCCCCCTCCCACAGAGCAGCTGGTGCTTTCCCATGGCTGACCGTGTGGTTGTCAGCCCACCCTGCAGCCCCCTGTGTCACCAGAGCGCCCCATGGGAACTGGAAATCGTGTCATGACCTGGAAAACAGAAGACCTTGCAGCAGGTAGAGTTGTCTATGCTTATCTGTGTTTGGAAGCACACCAGTTAGCTGAAAGCCAGGAAGCCGGGGTGGGGCAGGAAATATATGTCCATCTGTGTTCTGCCAGCAGCAGGGAGCCAGCGAGTCCAATGAGCAGTCAGGGTTTGGGGATCAGGGCAAGCTAAGGTGGTAACCCTGGAAGTCTGGGCGAGCGAGATAATAACACTGTCCACCCAAACACAGAGAGAAGCCTAATCTTCAGGCCGGGATCCTTGAGCAAAGACTCCTTTCAAGTTTCTTCCCAGGCGGTGTGTTGCCCTCATAGCTGCTGTGGGGAGCAGGGGAGAGGGTATGATCCAGTTGGTGTGCTACAGTCAGAGAAAGATGATTATGTGCAGCTTCAAGTTTAGTGGCTTCATATTTATTGCTTGAAATGGGCCATGATGGAGTATTTATACCATGAAAATCAACAAATGCTACAAATCAGGGACTATTGTTTGTTAATTAAATAGCTGGATGTAAAATTTTACCAGTACACCAAAAGTACAGTTCATTATAAAACCGGAGCCTTCAGGAAGACTTCGTTTGGGGCAGAAAGTAGAAGGAGGTGGAATTGTAGGTAGGTACTTAGGTGAAGTTTTCTCCCATGGAAAGACACCTACGCCCTAGGGTATGGGCAGCTAGAGCCCAGAGCCCAGTCCAAGAAAACCCTGGCCAAGGATATTATAGGCTTTACATAG
Source organism: Echinops telfairi (assembly GCF_000313985.2). Taxonomy (NCBI): domain Eukaryota; kingdom Metazoa; phylum Chordata; class Mammalia; order Afrosoricida; family Tenrecidae; genus Echinops; species Echinops telfairi. Next base: position 9,008,204 of record NW_022111310.1, read on the forward strand.
GGATGCTCTCTCTTAAATTTGGAAATCGCAAATGCCATTGAATCCACATTTCTCTGTTATTCATTTGAGAAATATTAATAGTCAACTATGTACCCAAGGAATCTTGGTGATGTCATGGGCTACGCATTGAGCTGCCCACCTCGTGGTCAGCAATTCAAACCAACCAATCACTCGGTGGGAGAAGGATGAAGTTGCCTGCTTCTATAACTCCAAGGGGCAGTTCTGCTTTGCCCTATAGGGTTGCTATAAGTGGACTCAACTCGGTGTCAGTGAGTGATCATGTGCCAGGCCAGCATTAGACCATCCCAGTGACAAGACACACTGAACCTGCCCTGCTGGACGTTATTCCCAGCACAGGCGCCCACAAACTGGAGGCTGGGGCCAATATCTGACTCATGATCTATTTTTATAGAGTCCTTGAGTTAAGGATGGTGTTTAGATGTTTAAAGGCCTGTTAAATAAAAGAAGAATATGGGCTATGTGACAGCGATCATGTGACAAATAAAATGAAAAGCAACAGTCAGGACAATACGAACTGTGTGACAGAGATCCATAAAGTCTACAATATTTACTAGTTGGCCTTTTACAGAAAAGAATGACCAATTCTCCGTCTAGCAGACTACATAAACCTCTCTGCTTTACAGTGTCTGTAATTGGCCATTAAAGGGGGAGCATTGAGTCAGGACTTGGCCTGGGAAAGAATCATGAGTCGATGGGGTGATGCTAACACTTGTAAAGAATAATGCTAGGACTGTCTCGGGCTCCGAGTTAGCTGATTAGAAATGTGCATTTGCTGGCATCTGACTGGGTGGGCCAGAAGATGAGACATGAAAGTTGAGCATGGGGAGAAGGCAGATCTGGGGTTAGCATAAGAGCCCAGGAAGGAACAAATCTTCCTGGAGCGGGTCGTCTGGGTGCAGAATAAAAAGTGCAAACGCATCTCCCTCGAACGCCTGCTGTGCACGAGGTGCTGTCCCAAGCACCTCTGTGCTGGTAGCTGTGGAGACAGGGATGCATCCAATACAGTCCACACGTAAACAGGGAACGCAAATCCAACCCACGTTAGGGTCGCCTCCCTGAATTCTGCGTCAGAAGTTGTTGAATTGGAGACTATTTTGCTGGGTATAGATTTGCCACAATTATGAAAAATAAGGACGTGACTAACAGTGAGCACAAGGAAGAAGAAAATGTTCCGGAATTAATTGTGGTGATGATGGCACAACTTTTCTTGATATGTTTGAATTATTGAACTGCACGCCATGTGGGTGAAATGCCAATAAAATGGCAACTGTTAAAAGATTAAAAAAAGAAAAAGACCTGTTTAACACTGAAGCTCCACCCCAGAAGGAGCTGAACCAGTAACCCAGAGCCACCTGCTGGGAAAGCATGCAGAGCCTGGGCTCCTAAACATCACCTGAAGGACCACCTGAGGACAGGCCCGACAGCGTTCTGCAGGTAAGTCAGGGCCTGTGGGAGATCCCAACAAATAGCCTGGTGCCAGAAGACAGAAGCTGCAGCCGCAGTCTAGAAGAGAGGGGTGTGGTTAGAGGCCGCCCAGAGAGGCAACTGGGAAGCCTGTGTCAACCACCAGTAGCCAGAATGGAGGCAGTCAAGCTGTAATAGAGGTGCCTAGGTTTGCGTCTTTATATCTCACCACCGTCCATGCACTACACAGCTTTCCCCTCATCTTATTCCCTCCAAGAGTTCCCAACACGCCGTTTCACCAACCAGAAAGTATTGGCATTGGTGCCCCCTAGTGATGGGGAAGGGCCCGAAGGGCGCAGTCAGAAGGGCTCAGAGGCTGACCGAAGGAACAGCAGGTGGAAGCCACCGTGGAGAAACACGTAGCCGCCCGGCGTCCCGAAGAAACGTGGCCTTAGAAACTGAAGTGGGGCAGTTCACTCGGTTCTGTAGGGTTTCTAGCAGTCAGATAGACTCTCAAGAGCAATAGGTTTGGGTTACTTTGTCAGTGGTGGAATTCAAATCATTTAACAACTGGTTTGCTGCCCTAATGACACCTTTAAGTACAATACCAAAAAAAGATATCCCTAAAGGTAATTTATTATTTTATACAGTTAATACTTAGATAAGAACAATGAAAAAGGAATGCAAAATTAGATTACCAGAAAGAGTTTTAAAATATTAATGACAAAATATGACCAAAAAAGTAAAACTGTTATTTAAGATCAGGTAAAAGGCATCAGAACAAAAAATCTTACCATAGTGAATGATGGGGGGAGT
>NW_022111310.1:9011118-9080262 GCF_000313985.2 Echinops telfairi
AGAAACTAAATGTTTATAAAATAATGATGGCAACATATGTACAAATATGCTTGATACAATTGATGTATGGGTTGTTATATAAGAGCTGTAAGAGGCCCCAATAAGATGATTGTTTAAAAAAAAACAACCAATGACAAATAAATAATTAAAAAAGAAAAAAAACCCAAACCCACCTTCACACACACACACACAAAGATAGGTGCATAGTGTTTCTTGCTTGGTGTCCTCACTTGCAACATTCTTTGCTTTCATCTGAGCATCACTGCCTGGGAGTTACCCCTGAGCATCTTTTCACTGCTGGAATGGGAGCCCAGTCCTTTAGAGCAGTGGTTCTCAACCTGTGGGTCGCGACCCCTTTGGGGGTCAAAGGACCCTTTCACGGGAGTAGGGGGGGTGCCGGGGAGGGTGCAAGGTTGCCCGATTCGTAACAGTAGCAAAATGAAAGTGATGAAGTAGCAACAAAAATAATTTTATGGTTGGGGGTCACCATATGAAAGGTTGCGGCCGATTTGCTAACAGTCATTGTGCTCAATATAATGGAAACAGGCGACTTCTCTTCTCTCTGAATATATGATGTTCATCTTTGAAAACCCTTTCCCCCTTCTGTTGAACTTATAGCAATTGTTCTGACAATGTTTTTCGCTCTTTGAACACTTTCAAGAATTGCATAATTCACTCATAATCTCTTGGGGGAATTTGGTAACACAAGGTGGAGCGAATGACAGCATGTAACCCTCTGGTCGTTTGGCATATTTTCTCTTTATATTATATGTTTGTTTACTGAAGCAACAGATGCAAGGGAATAAAAATATAACATTTTATCAAAAGCATAATGAGTGTTAGGAAATTAATAAATACATATTATAAGCAGAGTTCCGTCTAATGTTTTACACTTATGGACGGAATGAACATTTCTACGGGTGTTTAGAATACACTGCTGTGCAGATGAACATTTAAAAAGAGTAAAGAATGTAAATTTGTGATTTCCATATTGGGAGGCTGCCCGGCTGCCCATCTTGGAGGGAACCTGGATCACAGTGTCATGCGGACAGCCAGCGCACTGAACGCACCAAAACACGTAGGTGTCTGTTCTGTGGAACGGATTCGAACTAGTTGACTCCCACCACCGGTCTTAGTGCCAAGGAAACCTGTCCAGAGTTAGACATTGTAGATGCATGGTCTTCCTAGTCTCTCCCTGCCCACCTCCTGCTGACTTTCTCCAGATGAGCCGACCGTCTTCCCCTGAAAGAAATCATGTCCTATCCTCTTGTTACATTTATGCAGAGAAACATGGCACCCAGAGCTCAGGACGACTGGTGGCCTGAACAGCTGGCGGCATCAGCATTCTCCTCTGGGAAACGAAGTGATGCAACAGTCCCTGAGGCGACGCTGGCAGTGCAAGTCATCAGCGGTCTGTGCAGTGGCTCTTTGTTGGGGCTCTGAAGAGAGCTGGAGGTCATGAAGTGGGCACGGCAGGGGGACATGACAGTGTTCTGAGCTGCATGCTTTTTCAACCATGACCAAGGCCCCACAGAGCAGCATGCAATGAAGTCTTGCCAACGTGCCTCTAACCAAGGGCTGTGTGCCATAGCTCTTCCTTCCTGATGTCCAGTGGCATCACATGCATGGACTGAGCTTTATCAAACATGTTGCAGCCGGGCCATTTTGCTGAACACATATGGGACCGTATGCCTCCAGTCCCTCCTCCTGGACACGACTGACCCCGCCCCATCTAGGTGGACTGTTAGTCCCTGCCCGTCTTCTCCCATCACGCTTGATTGGTGTGGCCCTGACTCAAGCCGAACCATGAGGGGCCTTCCTTCAGATTCTCCGAGCTGAAGCAAGAGACAGTCTCTCTTCGTTGGTGCAAGTCGAAAGAGGTAAACCTTTTGTCTTGTAGAGGCCACGGTCTCCGCCATGGGAAGCAAAGCCCTCTGCAATGAGAGGTGATCGAACTCTAGAAAGCAGCAGCGATCAGGACGGTCACGAGAGTAAAGCAGCCTGGAAGTCCAGGCTTGTGATTCTGAAAGCCAAGCAGCAACCCTGTCCAACCTCCCGCTTGGTTGTCTGCGTGTTTCTTAGATTCTAGGAGCAGGTAGTTTGCCCTTTTCCCTAAGCTACAGCAGACTGACCTGGTCGCAACAGCAGTGGGCAGAAATGAACAGCATTATCACGTCAGGTCATTGGGAGTCCCAGAGGGCGCAACAGCACAGCTTCCAGGTTGGATTTCTTCCGCTTGACTATGAAAAAATCTGCCATCAGCCTGGCCTTCTGATGCCACATGGTGGCAAGGGACACAGAGACTCCTAGAAGACCACAGGGGGCATCCTGCTTTGCTTCCATTGTCTGTGCACATTTAAAACGAGGGACAGCTACATTTCAAATAACAAGCGAGCAGGGTTGATTGCCAGAACAAAATGCCAGTGATGATGCAGGGCTTAGGATCCTGGGGCACACTTGCCTCCACGATCTCTTCTGAGGAGAGAGGTGGTGGCATCAACAAAGGAGAACTCCTTGGTGCTGCGTAATGTCATATGCCAACGCTTAGAAGTAACGCATCGCCTGGTGAATTAACATCTTCCAAATGATGTTCCAAACTATGCATGGCTAAAAGTCCACTCTAAGTGCAAGACAGTACAGTGGATTTTAATATAACGGTACCAAAAATGGGTTGGTGTGGTATGACTCTTCATTTTAACTGATCTTGAAGAAACTGCTATTTGTCAAGTTTTGGGGTTATACCAAAGTTTTCATCTTTTTCTCCTTAATCGAAACAGATCTCCTGGAGTCTCTTAAAATCAAAGAGCTTAACGAGCAAAGACTATCTGCCAGAGCATCATGCTATTTTAAGACCAGTGTGTACGGGAGCAAATTGGTGAGAGGAATTTGGAAGGTTACATAGAAAACTTACAGGGCAACGAGCTTGTTCATGGGAGAGGATGCCAATGTACAACTCCAAGAATGTAATCACGATCAATTCTACATAGTCCATGCCGAAACTATTGGTCGGTGCCTTACTTTGTATATTCTCAACCAAAGAAAGTTAGAAGAAAATCTTCCCTTTTCAACTGTAAAATAATGTAATTTACAAACAGAGTGACAACGTTCAGCGGACCACAAAAAGTCCCGCATAAGTGAAGCAAATCAGTTCCCCACCACCTGCTTTACCCTTATTCGCCCCTTGCTGCCCCTCTGCTGCCTCTAGCATTTCTCTGCCCGCCCACTCGCTCAGCCACGCTTGCTGATGTCTACTTGGCTAGCTTCTCTGGATGCTGCTTCACTACTTTATTCCTAATGGTAAAGGGATATTTCTTTCCTTTCAGCATGTCCACCAGGTATTCAAATCGTCAACCCACCTATCTAAGCATGCCCCTGCCCCTCAGCTTCAAGAGTGGAGCCTAAAGTAAATACAGTGCTTCCATTAATCCTACACGGAGTAGTACAGATTAGAACTACCAGAGGAAGTCAAAAATCAGGAAAAATTCTAGAAGGATGGATACCCCCGAATCCTGTCGATTGTATCCTGCCTCTTCACATGACTCCCACTCACCCTGCTTTTTTAACCACCATCGAGGTTAGGACTTACAACAGATGTATCAGGTCACAAAACGGAAATGAATTACATAATGCTGATAGTCATGGTCTATCAAGTTGACCTTTACTTTGGGAGGACACTATTCAATCTAGAATAGACACTAAACTTGAAAATAGCTGACGAACAGGAAGAATAGAGGCCAGAAGTAACCTTGGCTAGCATTGAGAACTATCGGAAGGGACCAGTATCAGATAAATCTGAGCGATGAAGTGGGTTCAGATTCCAAAGAGTCCTGGCTGTTGGGTAGACGACGTTGGACTTGATGTGTTGGCAGCATAGTTTCTTGGTAGATTTTGAGCAAAGAAGTGATACGAGGAAAATGATATTTTGGATCCATGTGTCCCCCAGAGAACACAAGCAAAAGAGTCCCTATGGTTAAAAACAAAAGATAACAGAGGAAGTGATACTTATTCTCTCTACAAAAACATCATTTTCTTCAAGGATTCATCACTGGTTGCTTTTCACCTTTTTGTTTTGGTTCCTGCAGCTTAAAAAGTCAGCCCTATTCAATATAGATTTTTAAAATATATATATAAATAAACAAAAATTTTTTAAACCCCAAGTCCCTTCTAAGTTTCATCACACACAATGCATGTTAAAATAATCATATAAATCCTTCCTGATTGATTTAAACTGTTCACATGTGGATGCCTACTAATTAAAACTTTATTATATAAATAATATTCTCATTGACAGTGTACTGGTTCGTTTGGCATAGTACATTCCTTTGCTACACTTAAAATATTTGATTCACAAATTTTATGTGCATGTACCTTTTTAGAATTTTAAATTTTATTCTATAGCTCAAAACCACATTTTCCTAAATTCATTCTATGAAGCATTTAGAGCCCCGAAGCATTTGGCCCCCAAAAGGGGGTTCTGTTTAGAAGAGCCTACATCCCTTCTATACCTTGTGGAAATTCACAATGTGCTTTAACATATCAAAGGTTCTAAGGTGTCCTAATTAAGGCTCAATGAAGTTGCCTCCAGGAATACTTTCTCACTGAAAATTCATCAATGTTGTTTTACATCTAATTGAAATAATTGTTTTCCATCCAAAGAGTTCAAAACACTATCCGGCAAAATAGTCTACCTCTGGAAATCGTCAAATGAAGCCCCACTTGCTAGCAGAGTGGTGATCCCCATTACCCAAAGAGGTCAACATGACACTTCACGGGGACACAGAATTCAGGCATCTGCTTGAGATTGGACAACATAACTGTTCAATTCCTTTTCGACCCTGAGACTCCATGAATTTCCATTGCGAGCATTAAAGATTCTCTTCTCAGATCTAATCACTCATTTGTCAGCGCAAGCCAGCCACTTCCCTCTCCAGGTCTCAATTTCGTCACCCGTGAATTGAAGGAGCCTTTGTATGAGGCCAGAGCTGTCATCAGACTCTGGGTCACCATCTCCAGAACCCCTTGGGGTCCCTTCCTGCAGCTCGTGCCCCTTTGGCCTCCTGTCCCACCACCTTCCCGATAGCCTCGATCCCCTTGCTTTGTTGAGGAAGGAACAGTGTAAGCAAACAAAGTCATTAAGGGTGGCTCCTGTGTGCACACAGAGCGTGCACCCAACAGCTAGTCAACAAAGAAAGGAGGTGGGAGGTGAAGTTGTTTTGCTGACTGGGTGTCAGAGGTTGGCTTACAAATCCACAGGGAGGATAAGAGGCTCCGCTAATGCTAACACTTGCTCTGAAAAATCTGTTCGCAGAACTTCCGTCCTCAGAGCCCGGTCGCCCGTTCCCCAGCTGGCTCCTTCTGAAAGGCCCAGACTCAAGGAAAGGCTGCTGTTTGATCCAGGAAAACAAATAGAATTAAAAAAACAAAACAACCCTGCAGCTCAATTAGTGACCCTCCCTCTCTCTCAAAACAAAACAAAAAAACACCTGCAGCTGTTCTGACCCAACCGGAGGGCCCCCACCAGGTCCCCGTGCTTCTTGGAACCCCTTAGGGTCTCCTTGTTCTGCCTGCTCCTCAAAGCCCAAAGGAAAGGAGCTCCACGCCCTCTCTCTTCCTGGTGTCACACAAGAATGTGAGAACAGAAGGGGATTTCATCTGGGATCCTTTACAATGTGGAATTTTGAGCTATGGGGACCCCTGAAGTGACTTTCAATCCATCCTCCAGGGGAAATGTTACAAAGCCCAGCAAAACCTGAATCTAATTAAGAAGAAAAGATTAATGCATAGGGGTTGGCAAAGACTACTGAAGATACCATGGGCTTCCAGAAGAACAAACAAATCTGTCTTCGAAGAAGTACAGCTGGAATACTAATACTCTTTGTCAGTGAGGATGGCACGATTTTGTCCCATGTACCTGGACATGTTATCAGGAGGAAGCAATCCCTGACGGACACCATGCTTGGTAGAGAGTAAGTGCAAAAAAGAGGAAGACTCCCTATGAGACAGATGGAAACAGTGGCTACAAGCAGGGGTTCAAACACAGAAATGATGTGACGGCGATGCAGGCGTGGACAGTGTTTCATTCTGCTGAACATACGGCTACTAGGACTTGGAAGTGACTCCGCAGCACTGACTCTGTCAGTCTGGGTACTTTAGAGAAATAAGTCCACAGAAACTCATTTATAAGGGAGAGTTTTATATAAAAGGTAAGTGCACATCAAGAAAACATCCCAACCCAGTGCTGCCCAAGCCCACACGTCCAGCATTAACCCAGATGTCTGACACCAATCCACAAAGTCCTCCTCCATCTCACAAAACAGACGCAATGCTGTTGACTGCAGAAAAGCTGAATCTCAGCGCCGGCAGGGATCTCCACACGGCTGCTCCAGCACCCAGGGCTGCATCGGGGTAGGTCCATGTGGCTTCTCCTCAGGGATGTCTTGTATGAAGTCAATATCTTGCAAGCTGAAGCAGGGAACTGCATAAGGCAGCTGCACCCTGGTCTGGCCATCACAAAGCAAGAGACCCAAGAACTAGAAAGACGAGGCTCACTGAGTCATTTTTCTCTCCGCCCTTCAATTAACCCCACATGTGTTTATTGGCCAGGTTGGCACAATACACTAACTACCTCACTGCACAGTGAAGGATGAGAAAGACAAAAGAGATGATTCCCTGGCTGAATCCAACGTTCCTGAACACAGGCAGACCTCTCTGAAGCCTTCAGGCTATCCATTGGCTACAAAACCACTGCTTGTCCTTGAAGTTAGAATGAATTCAACAAACAACCTAATCTTTTGGGTGCAATGCTAAAAGTCTGGCTTTGTTTCATGTTATTTTATTTGAAATCTTCTAGAATTTTCACACATTATTTGCTCCCCGTGAGGGGTGAAGGGACTTTAAAAATTAGGATCTGAGGTTTCATGAGTTGAGTTGCCCAACTTGTCCTAGGTCTTGTCCCTGTGTCTGTGTTTAGGAAAGCTGTCATTTGACCCTGCTACAAGACCTAGTTCTACTGCCATGTAAAATCGCCATGTTTATTCTAGAGAAAACCTACCATGCTGTGTTCCATTTAGTGTCTAGCACTGATCCTTAAGAACTGATTACAAGAACCTACAAGAGACCTCCTCCCTGGGGGATGGACAACAGAAAAGTGGGTGAAGGGAGACTTCGGACAGGGCAAGATATGACAAAATAATAATTTATAAATTATCAAGGGCTCATGAGGAAGGGGGGTGGAGAGGCAGGGGAAAAATGAGGACCTGATGCCAGGGGCTTAAGTGGAAAGCAAATGTTTTGAGAATGATGAGGGCAATGAATGTACAAATGTGCTTTACACAATTGATTTTTGTATGGATTGTGATAAGAGTTGTATGAGCCCCTAATAAAATGATTTTTAAAAAAAAAGAATCAGTTGTAGTACTGTCACTGTGCAGGTCTTATAGAAATGATTGAACAAGAACCTAGCCTGTTATGGTAAACTTTCCTAAAAAGCACAGTAAAATTTGTGAAAAAGAATCACTGTAGGGTAGCTCTTGCATTAGCTGGCTAATAAACCCTCTTGGCTTTAGCAGAATTTTGCCTAAGACCTCACCTGGCGTGGAAGTTGTGAGGAAGATGTAGGCTGTCCCCCACCTGTAACCACCACAGGGGGGCTGACCATCTCATCCTGGTTTTCCCGAGACTGCCCCAATTTGGTGAAAGTCTCATGTCCCAGAAAACTCTCTCACACTCCCTGACACCGAGTCGATTCCGAATCATAGCAACCTGCCCCTGTGGATTTCCAAGACTGTAAATCTGTGTAAGGGATGTTGCCTTCCCTCTGAGCAGCTGCTGGTTTTTGAACTGGTAGCCTGTGATTAGCAGCCCAACACATAACCTGCCACACCACCAGGGCCCATAGAGAACCCGTAACCCTAGCCAAACTGGGACACTGGTGACCTCACACCGCTACCAAGGCCTTGCTCTTCTGAGTGTGGTCCTAAACCAGCAACATCTGCATCCCACAGGAGATGGTTCGAATTATTGACTCGGGTCCCACCTTGTACCAAATGAAAAGCCACAAGGGGAGGCCTGCTAGTGCTGGGGGTTAAGCATTGGACTGCTAACCACAAGGTTGGCAGTTCAAGCCCACCAGCTGCTCCTCTGGAGAAAGATGAGGCTATTTGCTCCCGTAAAGATATACAGACTCAGATTTACCGCCTCAGAAGCCCTGTACGGGGTCGGTATGAGTCGAAATGCACACAGTGGTAGTAGGCTAATTGAACAAGTCTTTCAAGCAAACCTTGACACAGGGCCTCCACACGCACACACACAGGTTAAAAACAGACCTAGAGAACATCGCTCACAGAGTGGTTTTTAGCTGTGCCCTGAAGTTAGTAGGCAGAGAAAGGGCGAAAGGCACCGTGGGCACGGGGAAATAAGGGCACAAAGAGAACAATGTGCTCGTTAGCCATGAATCCTTTGTTTCTGAGGGCGATGGATGGAGGAGCAATCAACCTGAGACACAACTGCAGATGCCCTTGAACACAGCCTGGAGCCTTAGCCTCGTGTCTCTCTTCTCTCTTCTCCCAGGGATCAGTAACCAAGCATTCATCTGAAAGCTAAAGCTCAGAGCACCCACCAGGAGGAGGCAGGCAGAGGCCAGGCCTCAGAGAGTGATTGAGTGTGGGTGAAGGAGAAACCTCAGTATGGTTGATTTGACCTAACATATTCTAGAACTCCCACATATTATTGGCTGTCCGGGAGGGTGGTGCTTTAAAGATAAGAACGCTGAGGTTTCTTGAGAGTGAGTTGTCCAGGTTCTCCTTGGTTCTAAGCAGACCGAGTCATCAGGATGCCACCTATTGCTTCCTCCACTCTTGGCTCCAAACCGGCTGGATGAAACACCATCACGAGTCCCATTCCTGGGTCCTTGTCCACACTCTCAACCCTCTCAGTGGGAAGAGGACAGAGTGCAGCACTTTAATTGCATAGCCAGTCCTAATTGTCCAACCACCTCATGACACCTATGGGGCTGCCTCTCTTCCCCTCCAAGTATCCTAATCCTCCCCACACACACTCTCCTCCATCCTTACCCCCTCCCAGAACCTCAGCCCAGCACCAGTTTCCTATTGGACACTGAGACCATGGTGCCCAGATGACTTGGATTGTCTCTAACTTTCGGGGGACCAAACCATGTTCCTCTCTGCCAAGTCTCCCTATTCCTTGATTCTGTAGAGAACTAACATCGCAATATTAATCATAAAAGCAAACAGTTACTAAATGCTAACATGTACTAAGGAGCCCTGGTGGCTTAGGAGTGACTCGGATGGTCACACCATAAGGCCAGCAGTTCCAAACCATCAGCTGCTCCACAGGAGAACAGTGAGGCTTTCTACTCCTTTCAAGAGTTACAGTCTTGGAAACCCACAGAGGGAGTCGTAGTCTGTCCGACAGGGTCCCTGTGAGTTGGACTTGACTCTATGGCACTGAGTGTGTTTGAAGATAGCAAGGTTTCTAGATGGCACTAACAGCTTGCACCAGGTGCTGATTGAAGGACTGGTGGAAGAAACACCTAGTGATTTCTTTCTATACGATCATAGTCATTGAAAACCCTATGGAGTTGCAGTAATTCTCTGAAACACACGGGCTCCTTATGAGTTGGGCCTGACACAACAGCAACAGGTACAGACACAGGGGGATGGACGAGAGGTTTGCTGAGGGATTATGTACGGAATGTTCACAACACTATGATAGCACTAAGGCTATTGGCCCCAATGTCCTGGGTAGCCCAGCAGAGCTTTTAAGAGTCCTCATTTGCTAAGGAGGAGAAGGTCGAAAGACTGAAACAGCTTCTTTCCCTGTTAGAGGCTTTGTCACTATTGTTCCTCAGATACGTGTTCTGCAAATCCTGATTTGGGGCTTCTGGCTCTCCAGGACCCCACCCCCACCCCCAGTACTTAACCTTGTGTCCAGTTCAGAGAGGATGCATCAGAAGAGAAAATAAAGAATGGTGACATTTGTGATCCACGAAATGGCAGTTTCGAACCTGTCAGAGCAGTAGACGGCACTGCAGCCATGTTGGATGGATAAATGAACAGGGGACACAAATGCAGGCGGTCTCTGGGTTACAAACATCCAACTTAGGCATAACTTCTACTTACCCTTCTCTGTGATGGAAAACTGCCCTCCCTTTAAAAGCATCGAGCCAACTTCAAGTGGCAACAAATCACCTCACAATCACTTTCTCTTGTAGCACAGGCAGCCTTGAAATCACAGAAAAGGCTTGGAGACTTTTCTTGCACTCATCAAACAAACAAACAAACAAACCAAAACACCTCACAGCAACCCTACAGAACAAAGAAGAAATGCCCACACACTTTCATGGAAACAACCGCCATGCTGCTTTCTCACAGGGCAGCTGATGGGCTCAAGATGTTTATCTTTCAATTACTGGCCAAGTGCCATGCCGTTGGATGAGGGGGGACCGAAAAGAGAACAGATTTTTTTTCAAAGTTATGTTTTTAAATTTTTTTTACAAAACAACCTTATCACCTTCAAAGTACTCTCCATTACACTTAATACATTTGCCAAATCTGTGAGTCCACTCTTGGAAACATTTTTCAAACTCACATGTTTGGATGGCTGACAGCACCGCCCTCATTTTTTCCTTCACCTCTTCTACGTCCTCAAATCGCTGTCCTTTCATGTCTCTCTTCATTCCTGGAAACACAAAGAAGTCACATGGAGTGCGGTCTGGTGAGTAAGGTGTGTGGGGCAAGTGAGGCATGATGCTTTTTGCCCAAAAATTAGAACACTGAGATGGCCGCATGAGCAGGTGCATTGCCGTGATAGCAAAGTCAGTCCCCCATCTGCCACAAATCAGGGCTTTTGTGTCGCACACTGTTACGCAATCTTTTCAGAACCTCTAAATAGAAAGCTTGATGAACAGTCTGACTGGTGACATGAACTCCAAATGCACTACAGAGTTGACATTTTCGTTCGTTCAGGAAGTTGATAGATATCCAGAATGCGGTCTGTCATCAATCGACATTTCACCCTCTTTGAAATGAGAAAACCACACTTGAGTGCTCCCCATAGCGCTGTCTTTGTAAGCTGTGTTCAACATCACAACAGTTTCTGCAGCAGTTTTTTCCAAGCAGGAAAAAAATTTCACAGCTGCACACTGTTCTCTTCAATCAGCCATCACCCAAAAAAACAAGGTTTGAGTGAAATTGCTTTTATGAAAAAATTCACTATGACCAGAGAGAACCTTTCCAGACAATGCCACTGGGTGCTCCAACTCAGAGCGAGTTGCTCACTGTGCACTACAAAAGCTTCACTTCACTTCACCCAAAGCAATTCTGGTTTGGGGAGCACCGCCCCCATACCATTGGAGCTCCTTTTTCTTGCACCAAAGCAAGGCTAAATAAGAACAGCATGGGCCTGCTTTACTTACCTACAAATTCTTAAAGATGCAGTTAGAAGCGGGTGTCATTCTTACCTGGGGGGATGTCTGTAGCCGCAAAGTATGGTTAGGCATCCAAGAAAAGCAAATGATTTACATTCTCATGGGGTCCAAAGCTCCTGACTAGATGCCCCGATTGTTTTCACCCTCTCAAATGTAGAGGTGCTCGACAGGTCAAATGTACAAAGATCTCGTGTTGCTGTCTCTGAAGGATGGCAGTGTCTCCACACGGAAGACGATTGATCCCCAACAGGTCAGACACAGTGTTCTGTATCATTTCCGGGGGCCAGCAGTATCTCCGCTAAGTGGCAGATTCTGAGATGGAGGAAATTAAGTTCCAAGATGGCAAGTGTCCAAGGTGATGCAGAAGCCACGGCCAAACTCCATTTGTCTTTCAGTCTCAGAATAACGGGGTGATCAAGACGCTCACAAGTGATAGATCTCAACTCTGCATCATTTGGAACTGAAAATTAGCCACATGCAAATAACATTTTAAAAATTATAACGTGTGTCTGTGATGAGGAGTTTTTAAAAAGAAAAGCCAGGAAGGAAGGTGGTGGTAACTACTTACAAACTTTCTAGCTCTCGTTGGGAATTGCAGGTACACCTGTCCTTTCATCTGGCCACTGTGGTTGCTAGGTGCTCTGTGATGGTTCTGACTCATAGTGATACTACGTACAACAGAACAAAACACTGCCCAGTCCTTGCCATCCTCACAATGTGTGAGCCCATCGAAGCAGCCACCACGTCAATCCACCTTGTTGAAGGCCACTGCCCTGCTGCTTTACTAAGCATGATGTCCTTCTCCACGGACTGGTCTCACCTGACAAACAAGTCCAAACGAAGTCTCACCATGCTTGCCGCTAAGGAGCGCTCTGGCCATACCTCTTCCAAGGCAGATTTGTTTGTCCTTTTGGCAGTACATGGTACTTTGTAGATTCTTTGCCAGTACCATAATTCAAATGCACTGATTCTTCATATGTCTTCCTTATTCAAAGTTCAACTTTCACATGCATAGGAGGTGAATGAAAATACCATGGCTTGGGTCAAGCACACCTGAGTCCTCAAAGTAACATCCTTGCTTGCCAACACTTTGAAGCGGTCTTGTGCAGCAGATTAACCAATGCAATGTGTTGGTCCACTGTAAGAGATCTAAAATTGAGGGTTAGCTCGGACAAATTCCAAATAGACACCAGTAAGCTGCCTTCGTTCATTGCCGGCAGGAGTTGGTAGGTAGAGAAGAAGCTTTTCTGAACCTCGAAAAGGGTGGAGCTGCAGAGAAATTTACCCATGCAGGCCCGCCTCTGCCTGAGCCCAGCCCTGGGTTCCGCCCTCCTCTCCCTCCCCCCTTCTTCTCATTTGCCTCTAGCTCCTCTAACCTTCCCTGTCCCCTCCACCTGACACCACTTCATTAGTTGAGAGGCATTGCAAATCCTAATGACACCTGTGGACCTCTGTTCTAAGGTCACGTCCTGCTTCTTGAGCCCGCCGGGAAGTGGGCACATGGAACGGGCACTATGAGGTTATTTGGAGGGGGGAATGAAATGTCAGTAGTGATAGATGCATAATTCTGTGGCTATGCTAGACCACTGTGTTAGACAAGGTTCTCTAGAGAAACAAACCAGAACACGAAGCATTTTATATCTATTTATACAGATAGATACATAACAGAAGTAAACAGTTATTTAATTACAAAACAGTACAAATGGCTCAGTGCAACTTACTCCCATTAGACAGTTGTAAGACAGTGGCCATCCTTCAAGTCTTGAGGACCACCGGGTAGCCCTCTGTAGAGCAATTCAGGCTATCGAGGCACAGGCAGCAAACAGCAAGGCAGATCACCAACAGTCAGCCAGATGACAGGGTCCCAGAGTCCCCAGCTCAAGAGATGTAAATTCCAATGGTGTGGCAAAGCAGGTCTTGAAGGACTCAAATTACAGTGACACAGTCCATGGGTTAGGTGTCCCACAGGTAGTGTAGCTTGCAAATGGAGGCACAGAACAAGCAAGGCAGCCACACACTGGTCCGATGATCAAAGAGCAAGAGACAAGAAAGGCGAGACGCGCTGAGCCATTCATCTCTCTGCCCTCCAATTAATCCCACCTGTGTTTCTCGGCCAGGTTGGCACAATAAACTAACTACCTCAACCACAAAGCTATATACTTTCAAAGGGTGAACTTTATGGTATGTAAATTATACTAAAATAAATGTATTTCTTAAAGATGCTTATAAAGGATCAATATCTATGACAAGAAGGGGAAAGAAGAAGGATTGGGCAAAGAAGGAATCTAACTGATACTGAGCCCCTAAGCCTCAGCTAACCAGGCTGGGCACTCTGGAGCAAACAGCACCCCTCAGAGTATCTCCAGTCAGTCCCAAATCACCCAAATCATTATTTGTTATTTCTTCATCTTGTCTGTCACAGAATACGACTGTCTCAGGAAGGATGTGGCTCCATTCTGCTGCTGGTGCAGACCCTCAAGGAGGTTCCCTGCTGGCCTGGCCCTGGATCCGGACAATAAGTCCTTAGAAGAGGGTCTAGCTGTCACTACCCTGCAGGAGAGTAAGACAGGCATGCAGCAGTTGTTTCAGAAATAAGAGCAGTGGGTCAGGGGGTCCTAAAAACTCATCTCTTCACCTGGGAAAAAGGCCTGCACCCTTCACCTGGACCCTTAATATCCTATAAGGTAAGTAATTCTATTTTAACACACTACCTTTTTGCTCTGGGACTTTCATTCCTTCCAGAGCAGCAGCTAGCTGGAGGGTGTATTCAGGGGTTGTTGTTGTTGTTTTAGCTGTGTAGGGGGAGGAAACACCCGTCTTTTCCTTCTTTATGCAGACATGCTAAATGTTACTAATGCTCTAGTGTTATTTATGGAGCTGTATTTCATGACTTAATATGGCCCTTTCAGCAATAATCCTCCATTTTGAGAGGCACTGCAAATCCTAGCCTCTATCTATCCCTATAGTTACAGTCTGCTAAAACAAAAGCTAGCTTGCGGTTTTAAACTCCTCCCTTAATAAGCCAACCACCAGCCGCCCGTGTAACTGAGAAAAGGAGGCCGTTGAAAGTCGGCCTGGCCTACCGAGCTGCACAGACTTGACCAACATGGCTAACTTTTGGATATTAGAAGGCAAAACCACCATACCATTAAGCCCCAGGTGTGGGCAAGGCACCATCTTTGTGGCCTCGAATTCCAGTCCACACATACAGAAGGCCAATCAGGTGCCACTTCCAAAACGACTGCTAGCCAAGACTTGTAGTCATCTTGATGGGACTACCATCATGCTCCTCTGCCTGGCTGAGATTGTGAGTGAGACTGTTTCTCTTTCAAGCAGTCTGCGTTTCTGTACCTGCACGGAGCAGCTTCGGCAACATTTGCTCACTTTCTCTGGCTCCTGCTTGACTGGCCTCTGCTTGACTTCTGTTTTTTTGTGTTTGTTTGTTTGTTTGTTTATCATTTTATTGGGGGCTCGTACAACTATTATCACAGTCCATACATACATCGATTGTGTCAAGCACATTTGTACATTTGTTGCCATCATCATTTTTTAAAGCATTTTCTTTTTACTTGAGCCCTTGGTATCAGCTTCTCATTTTTCCCCTCCCTCTCCCACCCTCGCGCCCTCACGAACCCTTGATAATTTATACATTTTATTATTTTTTTATGTATGACACTAACCGATGTCTCCCTTCACCCACCTTTCTGTTGCCCATACCCCAGGTAGGAGTTTATATGTAGATCATTGTGATAGGCTCCCCTGTTCTCCCTCCACATTCTCCTTCCCCTCCTGGTATCACTACTCTCATTATTGGTCCTGGGGGGGGGGTGGTATTTGTCCTGGATTCCCTGTGTTTCCAGCTCTTATCTGTACCAGTGTACAATCTCTGGTCTAGTCATATTTGTAAGGTAGAGTTAGGATCATGATAGAGGGTGGCGGGGAGGAAGCATTAAAGAACTAGAGGAAAGTTGTATGCTTCGTTTTGTTTTGAGACTTGAGCAGGCAGCCTACTACCTATCTAATTCACCAGTTTCCACAACCTGGTGAGTCCGCAGTGCCATGTCAATCCGGAATATCTTCCAGATAGACATCTGAGTGTCAGTCTTTCCAGCCTTCGCAGCCACGTGAGCCATTTCCTGAAGAGTGCATGTTCCTGTGAGTCACTGCCGTGAACTGCAGACCCCTGGGAGGTGAAGGAAGTTACGAAAAGGAATACAGTAGTGGTGGTTGATATCTGGGATAAGAGAGTGGTATAACATTTTGGAAAAGCCGGACATTTGGGATAACTTTAACCACACTGGGTCCATTGTACTGATCATTTTAAGGAAATTATTTCTGCACTTGTGAATTGGGGTCAATTTCTGTGCGTAAAAAGCGTCTTGGTGGCACAGCGAGTAAAGTGCTCAGCCACTAACCTAAAGGTTTGTGGTTCACACTTACCTGCTGCTCTGTGGGAGAAAGATGTGCCAATCCGCCTCTATACAGATTTACAGACTTAGAAACTTTGTGCAGAAACTCTGCTCTATGCTTTAGGGGCACCTCGTGTCAGAATTTACTTGACAGCTGCAGTACCTTGAGGCCTATCTGATAACGAAGAAGACTGACGAAAGAGAACAAGAGGAGACCTGCCCGCACAGCCAAGTACGATGCAGGGTCAGGTGTTCGGTCCACTAGCCTGTCACAGAAAGCACATCTGGATGCTGTGGGCGGGGCTTCCTTGCGCATGCCGCGTTTGTCTAAGACAAGAGCGATGGGGCAAGCAAGCAGGCAGAAAATGCAAACCGGGCACCTCACGGTCACAACGTGCTGCTGCAGAAGCACGTTCCTGACACCATTCCCCTGAAGCCTCTCAAAAGTCCCTAAGTGGAGAAGACAGAGTATTATTGAAAATGAGTTTTTAACCATTATTTTAAAGTTAGTCAACTGATCTTCAGAGTCTGAGCGACTGCTCAAGGTCACACCTTGAGTACCAGGACTTGCCTCCAGAGCTAGGAAGTCCAAATGCAGGCCTCTCCCCCAGCCACCACCAAGCTATAAAACAGCGGTTCTCAACCTGTGGGTCGCGACCCCTTTCACAGAGGTTGTCCAATTCATAACAGTAGCAATATGACAGTGATGAAGTAGCAACGAAAATGATTCTATGGTTGGGGGTCACCACAACACGAGGAACTGTATTAAAGGGTCGCGGCACGAGGAAGGTTGAGAACCACTGCTCTAAAGTCTTCCTTGGCCTCCCTCCCCACCATGGCCAGAGAGGTAACCACAGGTGAACAGAGAGAGACCTACTCAGTACACCAAATGAATTTCCCACGAGGTAACAACCATTTGGGGATTAACTTCTTAGGGAAAGTTTTTCATTAATAAGCATGGCTTTCAGCCAACACATGAAACGAATGAAACTACCATGTAAACACACCCCAGAGATGCAAGATCCTTTGTGGGTAGCCTTGGAAAAATGAAAGTGTAAAACCCCAGACAGGCCTCCAGGAACCGTCTTTATCTCCAGCTGTGGCAGCAAGAGGCATTTTAGAGGACAAGATGAGGAAGACATTACTGAATAAAAGGGCCTCCCCAGACCGGTAGCAGTCAGCCCACCGCTTTCTCTTCCCATTGCTATAGCAATCCTGGGAACTCCGGGGCATTCATGGACATGCACACCACTGGAAACAACGTGTCTCTAGCATTGCCTCAGATCACGCAATTAGCAATGAAGAGGGAATAAGAGTCCTGAGACAAAAATGAGTTTGAGAAGCTGTGAGTAAAGCAAGTTAAATGGATATCTTTTTTTATTATTTAATCATTTTATTAGGGACTCTTACAGCTCTTAACACAATCCATCCATCCATCCATTGTGTTAAGCACATTTGTACATATATTGCCATCATTTTCAAAACATTTTCTTTCTACTTGAGCTCTTGGTATCAGCTCCTCATTTTTCCCTCCCTCCTCCATCCTCCCTCCTTCATGAACCCTTGATAATTCATATATTTTTATTTTCTTATACCGACCACTGCTCTGTTCTTTTTTTTAAAAAAAATTTTATTAGGGCTCATAGAACTCTTATCACAATCCATACACACATCAATTGTGTAAAGCGCATTTGTACTTCATTCTCAAAACATTTTCTCTCCACTTAAACCCCCGACATTAGGTCCTCATTTTTCCCCTCCCTCCCCGCTCCTCCCTCCCTCATGAGCCTTTGATAGTTTATAAATTGTTATTTTGTCATATCTTGCCCTGTCCGACGTCTCCCCTCACCCACTTTTCTGTTGGCCATCCCCCAGGGAAGAGGTCACATATAGTCCCTTGTAATCGGTTCCCTCTTTCCTACCCACTCTTCCTCTACCCTCCCTGTTTTGCCACTCACACCACTGGTCCTGTAGGGCTCATCCGCCCTGGATTCCCTGGATTTTCAGTTCCTATCTGTACCAGTGTACCTCCTCTGGTCTAGCCAGACTTGCAAGGACGAATTCTAGTCATAGTAGTGGGAGCGGGGAGGAAACATTTAGGAACTAGAGGAAAGGTGTATTTCTCATCGTTGTTACATCGCACCCTCGCACACACAGCAATGTGACTAAAAGCAACGAGAACACAGGTGGTGTGGTTTGTAACAGCTGCAGGTAGAAACGGATGGTTCTGGACAGCCAGTTCAGGTAGGACAAATACATGGTTTGTTTGGTTTCCCTTTCTCTCTCCTGCCCCCATGGTCAATGAGACAAATTAATCACTGCACTCTGCCCCTGAGCCCAGGTAGAGTCTCCTAATCCTCAAAGCAGCACTCCACGAAGCCACTGCTACTTCATCAGAAATGCATATCAGCTGTGAGATAAGAATGTCTGACACCCACCAGCATAAAGATAGAGACTTGGTACTCCCCAAGGTGTAACAGATAAAATGGTCCAGATGGAAAGGACAGGTTGGCTCCGGGGAAATCCTTCGTTCCCCTCGGGATGAAAGGGAGAACTAGGAGCCAGATCTCCTTTGTCATTGTCCTCTGAACGCCAGCACAGTGCCCGGCCCCTGGTGCCTCGGTGTGCGATTGGTGTATTAATATGTTAACACCAAGAACACATGTGGTGATGCGTTCAGAGAGTCCATAGTTACCACATCTGGAGGTGAGCTATTAGGAAACCTGCATAGAGATATTCCTTCTTGTGGATTCAGTTTCTTTTCTGCTATTTTTTTTCCAGTTCTCTTTATAGCCCCAAACCAGTTGTCATCGAGTTGACTCTCACTCATGTCAGAGTAGAACCACGCTCCACAGGGTTGTCGTGGACTCCGTTTTCAGCAAGTGATTGCCACACCTTTCTGCCGATGCACCTCCGAGTAGACTTGACCCTCCCAACTTTCAGTGAATGGCAAAGGTCCTCATAAATAGCCCCATCCAGTGGGACAGAAAAGAGCATCACAAAGCGATTGACAAGGAAGCGCAAAGGCTAACATCCACAGAGATAGCATCACAAGGACATACTCAGACTCGACCTCTCCAAGCTTCATCTATGAAAAAAAATGTCAACCACCCAGTGATTTGGACTCATCTGACTCTATGACAAGACAGAGTATAACTGTCACGATGGGTTTCTGAGACTCTAAATCAGGGCTGGGGCACCTTTTCTCAGCCAAGAGCATTTGGATAATTATAACATCCATGAGTCATACTGGCCAAGCATTTAATCTACTCAAGAAAGTACTTGGCTAGAAGTACAGACTTGGAAGAAGTAAGGCCAGAGTGCTCCAGAGAGGTAAGGATGGTAGCCTTCATCGTATATACTTTGGATATCTTATCAAGAGACTAGTCCCTGGAGAAGGACATCATGTTTGGTAAAGCAGAGGGCCTGAAAAAAAAAAAAAAAGGAAGGCCCTCAAAGAGATGGATTGATACCAGGGCTGCAGCAAGGGGCTCGGGCATGGGAACAATTACGAGATGGCTCAGGATGACCACGCAGTGTTCCATGCTCTGTCGTGTAGAGGGTCACCGTGGGTCAGAACTGACTTGATGGGACCGAACGAACAAGAATGTGGTGGCTGGACCTGCTTCTCTTCAGGGCAGCCTGTGGTGTGAGCTGGTGTTGATGATTTTTCCAGCCTCATACAGCCCACGAGCCGCACATCCCCACCCCTGCAATCTTTACAGGAGATAGACACTAAGGTACAGAGAGGTTCAGTAACTTGCCAACTTAACACAGCTAATAAATAATGACATTGGAATGCAGGTCTATGATTCCAGGGTCCATTTTATTAACAATTAAAATGATAATTTTAAGTGGAAAGAAAGCAAAGTGGAGAACTGTAAGTTTAATATGCTTTCAGCATAAAAAGAGGAGAGGAAAAAAACCCTTATGTTTGTTTGCACGTATGTCTACATAAAGAGATCATGGAGGACACACGAGAAACTACTAGCAGTTGTTAGTTTGGGGGAGTGAGATAGTTAAGGTTTATTGTGCCAACATGGCCAATGAACACGTGTGAGATTGGTTGAAGGGCAGAGAGATAAATGACTCGGTGAGCCTCGCTTGTCTTGTCTCTCGCTCTTTGATCATTGGACCAGTGTGCGGCTGCCTTGCTTGTTCCGTGCCTCCATTTGCAAGCTGCACTACCTGTGGGACGCCTAACCCATGGACTGTGTCACTGTTTTGAGGTTCTTTCAAGACCTGCTTCGCCACACTACTGGAATTTACATCTCCTGAGCCAGGGACTGTCGGACCCTGTCATCTGGCTGACTGTTGGTGATCTGCCTTGCTGTTTGCTGCCTGTGCCTGGATAGCCTGAATTGCTCTACAGAGGACTACCTGGTGGCCCTCAAGACTTGAAGGACTGCCAGTGTACTAGCTGTCTCACAGAAGTGAGTTGCACTGAGCCATTTGTACTGCTTTATAGATTAACTGTTTATTTCTTTTGTTATCTATCGATATAAAAATATATAAAATTATTAGTGTCCTGGTTTTGTTTCTCTAGAGAACCCTGTCTAACATGGGGAGCATGTAGATTCACAAAAGGGTATTAAAGATCTGATGAAAGGAATCCCTTAGTGATTATCTGTGTCTATAGACACACATACAGAACATGTACACACACCTGCATTAGAGAGAGTTGGCCCCAGACGGGGACTTGAAGGATGAATAAAGTAGATGAGTAAAGCCAATGACTAATAAAAACTGTTAGTATAAACCACACTCATGACCCCCAAATGCTTTAATGTATACATATGGCATGAATGTGTAACCTCATTTAAAATCAATTGTTTTAAAAATACTTGTTCTGGGCAAAGCTTTTCTGACAACCACAAGCAAAGTCAGCTTACCCCTCTCTGTGTTCCCATGTCTCCTGTGCTCTGAACCGATGTTCTCACGGCAAATTGAAGCCCTCGCTTATATCTACCTCCCTGCATGTCACTCTGGCCCCGGCCGGGCGGGGAGTTCCTCAAAGCAGAGTACTGGTTCTTCCCTTTTGGATCCCCACAGGTGCCCGGCGAGTGACCAGTCCACCGGGAAGAGGGAGCAGGAAAAGAGAAAGTGGGACCAGGATAGCAAGCCGGTTCGTTTTGATCTGAGTTCCAGCTCAGAATGTGTTCCACCCGACAGATGCTGAATCAGAACCTTCACTTTAACAAGAACACCTGGGACGCTACGACCCGTCTGAGGATCGTGTAAAAATCAAGATTCTGATCCAGTAGATCAGAAGCAATTTCTTAGCATAAGATAGAGACAGGATGAACTGGTTCAAAGCCCTGGAGTGGGGAAGGCCAGCCAAGTGTGTAGAACGACTCCTCTGGAGGAAAGGGCGCTTGACCGGGCCTGTAATGGGCCTCCTGCAAATGGAGTCAGAAGAGGAAGTGAGAAGAAGGGGAATAGGGCAATGCTGGCAGCAGCACGGTCACTACAGTTGATGTCACCCAATGCAGCAACTCATGGCATCAGCTAACCCACTCCTGCCGGACAGAGACCCAGCCCCCCCCCCAAAGCTGGTCTTCTCTCCCATTGGTCAAGGCGAAACCCTTCTTCCTGACCAATGGCATGAGCTATGGCCTGACCCACGGCTCCCTGACTTGCAGGTGACAGCAGAGGGCAGCACACTGGATGATGGGTACCATCAGCTCTAGGGATGCCACTGCCTTGGCAGCCCCTCCACCTCCAGCATCTGCTCACTACTGGCCCACCTGCCAAGACCACAGCCACCAGGTACATCTGACCCTGGGGTCATTTGGTTGTCACCACCTCTGACAGTGTCCGGAAGTGTGCTTCACATCCCCTAGTGACATCCCTGCCTTAAAGATAAAGGTGCCCAACCCAGCTAAGACAGAAGGGCAAAGGAGGACTCTGGGCCTGTGGTATCAAACTCAAAAACCAAGCTCACTGCCATCAAGTCGATTCTAACTCTAACGACCCTACAGGACTGGGCAGAACTGCTCCCGCGGGGGGTTGGGGGGGGGGGTGAGACTGTGAGTCTTGACGGGAGTACAAAGTCTCGTCTTTCTCCTGCAGAGCAGCGGGTGATCTTGAAACCGCTTACCGTTCGCTTAGCGGCCTAATAAGTAACCATTACACCACCAGGGCATACCGGGGGGAATCTTATTGTGAGGGAGAGTAATGGAGCAGAATACCAACTAAAGAAGAGGTGAGACCTGAGCCCAGCCCTGTGAGGACAGGGCTCCTGGTTATAAGACTTTGCCTAAGGACGGAATATGGGGCAGAGTGCGTGGTAAAGACCAGCGTTGGAAGAGCCATTCCTCTTGCATATGCCAGCCTAGAGTTTGGCCTGCAACTCTCTGCTCATTTGATTTCTGTGTATACCCTCATCTGAGGGCTGAAGAGAGGTGCATCCTGGATCAGGGGTGCATTTGCCCAAAACAAATCCCAGATTCCATGGCAGATACCCTGCCTGGCCCAATGCGGTCAGATCAATTCCACGCCTTGCAAAGCTGGGCTTTTGTGGGAACCTGTGCATAGTGTATGCTATACTAGGCTTCAGGGATGTGTTCTATCATTTGATTGTGTTAAGCGTCAACACTGACCAGATTAAAGAACCCCTACAGTTAGTGGAGGAGCCCCGGTGGAGCAGTGGAGAAATCGCTGGGCTGCTGGCGTTTGAACCCCCCAGCTCTCTGGGGGAGAGATATGGGGTAGTCTGTTTCACAAGCTTGGAAGTTGACAGGGCAGGTCTGTTCTGTCCTATAGGGTCACTGTGAATTGGAATGGACATGGTGACCATAGTTTAGGGTGGCATTGTACGTTTAGTGATGCACGCTGCAATAAGAAAAGTAAAGCAAAGGCAGAAATTTAAAATGCTGAATGAAAGATGTAATGCACTGTTCTGAATGTCAACATCCAGACAGCCAAGAATCTCACTTCATAGCATTTATCTTTATCCATGTGGTTTTTTAGACGTTTATACCATTGTCTTCATAAAATCAATTTTTCTGGGACACCATATCTTTCTAATCAGTTTCTCCAGTTCAGGAGACCACTGATCATCTTTATTTTCTTGTTTTCATCTTATTCATAGTTTTCTGTACTTTCAAAATATTTTGAATGAGCACCTATTGTCTTTCTAATTAGGAAATCAATGAAGTATTTATTTTATATTATTACCACTGTGGACTCATAGACTTTTTATTTTATGAAATTGTGGATGATAATAAAAGTATGTAAAAGCCCTTCAGTGATAAGGGA
Organism: Echinops telfairi; assembly: GCF_000313985.2. Lineage (NCBI taxonomy): Eukaryota > Metazoa > Chordata > Mammalia > Afrosoricida > Tenrecidae > Echinops > Echinops telfairi. The sequence goes on from NW_022111310.1 coordinate 9,034,234, forward strand.
GAGTGTATTAATTTTGATCCCACAAAGAATAGCAAAATAATATATAAAAATTTAAAATGCTGATGGCTCCAAGAGGTGTCCTTGGGATACGTATGGACTTCATGTCAAGGACACTTTCCCCTAGGAGAAAACCAAGCATATATATTAATTTGGGGAAAAGTTAAAGTCCTGGATGAATACAGGAAGTGAATGTTATTTCATTGCCTCAGTCCTAACTGGCATTAGCACATATCACAAGGTAATGCAAGAGGTCATTAGGAAGGAACTGGAAATGCCTTCCAACATCATGGAAGAAATTCTGACATCTTAATTATATTCTGCCACCTAGTGACAAAGGAAGATTAGCAGATTTGCTTAGCAGGCTTCGACGGCAAGGAGCTGCCCTCTACTACCTGGACACCAGAGCCAACGGCCTGGCCCCGTGGGACAAGCCTGACCCTACAAAGGCTGCATGCAAGGTGTCCTCTGCTTGGGTCACTCGTCGGGAAGACATGACAAATAGGCCAGAAGTCAACAGTGTTCTTGCTGAGGATGGCACTACAACCTCACTGAAAGCTGGAAGGCCCACCCTCTGCCACTCAGCAGAGTGTGAAGACCCCTGTGCTATCCCTTGGCGGTTGCCAAGGAGTTCTCAAGAAAATCAACCAACAGGACTCTAAGGGCCCAGCTGATATTTCACACTTGGTCCTGAAGTTCCTCTGTAAGAAGAGAATCAAACCCTATTACTGCCTTCTATGACACTGAATTACATCTGTTCATAAACCTTTGAGCCTCACACAAGATCTTTTTGAGCTCGCACAAAACCTTTTCTTTTTATTGTTATGTTATTTTTTATCTATTGTATTAGTTTATATCTATGATGTTGTCATATTTTATTGTTATGCTGCATGTTAAACCCAAAGAAAAGCCCACTAGCATTGAGATGATTCTGACTCATGAAGACCCTACGGAGGATTTGGGGGACTGTCAATCTTTATAGGAACTGAAAGCCTCCTCTTTCTCCAATGGAGCAGCTGGTGGGTTTGAACTGCCAACCTTGTAAGCAGTCTGACACTTACCCAATAGTGCCATCAGAGCTCCTTCAACACAATGTTGTACACCATAAAACATGGTTGAAATTATTCAAAAGTATTGAAATATTGAAAATATTCAAAGTAGTTGTTAATAGTCACCCTGATGGTTATTAAAAAAAAAAACACCTCTCAAATATGTATTAATGAATCACCTGACTTGGAATGACATGACTTCCCAGTGAATTTGGCAGGACAAATTAGTCCCCAGAAAATGAAATGATGGGTCTGGAGTTATTTCCTATGGCTGCTTGTTTGTTTTTATTTAAATTAATTTAATTTGAGGAAATGTCTGCCAGCAATAATGACATTAGCTTTGAGATACTTTGCTTTCAAAGCACTGACTATAGTTAATTATCAGAACCAGTTACTGAGGTCACTCCTGGGCCACGACATGAAAGCCACATACCCTCCTGTTCCGAGAGAGCTGGCATCCATTTTTATCTGCTGTTTCGGATCATTAGAATGTATCGCTATTTCTCTCCATCTGAGTCTTGGAGGGGAATTAAAATGCAAGTTTTGTAGAAGCATCAATAATGGAGTCTATATTGAGTTCATGATGCTTAGAGTCGCAGGCCAGTGGAGGGTCACTAAAGGCTACAGTCATATTACTCTTGTTAAATTTCTGACCAAGATCATTATGCACGATAATCAATGGTGCTACCACCACTCCTGGGATTCCCCTTTCCTTTACCCACTGTTACCTTCCTGGGTTTTCTGGATGATTAAAGAGACCAAAGGCCATTTGTCTCACAGAATCATAAGACTGGTATTAACTATATGACAGCCTCTGGGTTCATGTGACGGAAATATAACCCTTCAAACCCAGAACTTGTGCATACTCTGTCCCTCTCTGTCTCTGTCATTGTTTCTCTCTTTCTCTCCACCATCTTCTTCCAGTTTGGTCTATCCCATCACCAGAACAATAGTCCACACCCCTTGATAAGTAATAGGTCAGCAAGAGAGCGAAAATAAGTCCACAAATGTGAACTTCACCTCCAAGGTGAAGATACTAATATTTGAGGGTCTCATATGAAAGTGGGAAAAGACGGGGCTTTCTACTCCCATAAACAATTAGTCTCTGAAACTCACTGGGCAGTGCTATGGGGTCCCTATAGGGCCGCTATGAGTCGGCATCAACTAGTTGGCAGTGAATTTGGTTTTGCAGTCATATGACAATTTCACTTTCTTATGGAATTTTTCCTGCTTCTTAGCATCTTATGACATGTGGCATCTGCTTACAAGAATTGCAAGTTTCCAGATAAATCTAGGTGCTCCCAATATCTTGAAGAAAGCAGATGATGCCAGGATATCAAACGAAGTAGTGTCTGGGGTCTTAAACAAACAGCCATAGAAGTGAAGAACAGCCAAGTCCACATGGAAGATGAACACCAGGTTGTGTGATACAAAGATAACAATAACAATACCCAAATATGACAAAGGGGAAAGTATCAGAGCCTAAATTGCAAACACCCAATTTGTAGAAAGCTACGGAGGACAGTGGGAGCCCCAAACGGATGTGCAGAGTATCTAGTCAGATTAAGCCGCTGGCTGATCCCCTCTCACCAGAGGCAAGGGTCTCGAACAGCTTTATTACTAGATACCGATCACTAACATCTTGATTACGCTGGATCGAACTTGATACTTAGTCTGTTAACCTCCCTCTTGACTCATCCTGAAATTGTTCTAGGTGCAAGTATTTCTTGCTTGTTCCATGACAAAAATTTCTTCCCTGGGTTTTTAAGTACTGATGGTGGTCTTTCTTTATCACTCATATATTTATCTTTATATTATTATTATTTTATCCTTTCCACTTTATTTTGTTTGGGTTTTTTTTATTGTTTCTGTTGGGTTTTCCAGTTTGTGAAGCACAGAGGGGTAGACGCATAGAGAAAAGAACTGATGCAAGGGGCTATAGGGGAAGTAGGGGGGGGAGAGGGAGGGGCAGAGGATTGGGGGAGCAAACAGTGTATGTGGAAGGCAGAAGGGAGCACTAGAACTGATTGTAATTACACAACCCATTTAAAAAGCAATTTAACCATAAAAAAGAGGGAAATGTTCTAAAATTGACTGTAGTAATGATTGTACAATTCTTCTTGATTTGATTGAACTATTGAATTGTATGATATGTGGATTATGTGCCAATAAAACTGTAAGTATATATATTTTATTGGCGACTCAATGGTTAATCAATATTGATATTGTCTTCTCTTTATAACCTCTTTGTGACAGCTCAAAATAAACCTTCTGTTAGAATTTGTATATATATATATATATATATATATATAGAGAGAGAGAGAGAGAGAGAGAGAGAATTTTGAGAGTTAGGAGGTTTCCCTTTGTAAAGAAGCATTTGACTTCTGCTTTGAATGTATCCAGATTACTTAGGAAGTTGTGTTAGACAGGGTTCTCTAGAGAGATAAAACCAAACTGCTGATAATATAACATATTTATTTATAAAGATAGTTAGGTATATAACGAGAAATGAACTGTTAAATCATATACAGATAAATATACAATACAAGAAATAAACAGTTAAATTAGAAAGCACTATAAATGGCTTAGTGCAACTCACGTCCGTGAGAGAAAGTTGAGAGACTAGCAGTCCTTCAAGTCTCTATCTGATGCCAGATCTTCCTCTATTTGTAGAGAGAGCTAGGCTATGTCAGCACAGCAGCCAATCACAAGGCAGGTCACCAATCGCCAGTCCCCAGCTCCAGAGAAGTCTTAAAGGGACCTCAACTTACAGCAACACAGTCCACAGGCTAGGCGTCCCACAGGCAGTGTAGCCTTTAAATTGAGGCACAGAACAAGCAAGGCAGCCGCACACTGGTCCGATGATCACAGAGTGAGAGACAAGAAAGGCAAGGCTCACCAAGCCATCCATCTCTTCGCCCCTCAGTCAATCCCACCTGCGTTTATCAGCCAGGCTGGCACAATAAACTATCTCAGAAGTTAATCATGAAAAGTGTTTGATAAGGGTCACAGACCACCAATAATAACAGGCTTTGAAAAGATACAGCAGAATAAAATCTATGTCCCACAGGTGAAGATGTGTTCAGAGCAGTAATCATTAGACCCCACCAAAAACAGAAATGCAGGTTCTAAAACGTCCAAGACAGTTGAGAAGATTCTTCCAAGAATCTTCCAGATTCTTCATTTGAAACATGCACTTCCATGGTCACCGGCTGTATCTTCGTTGTACAGTCTCAAGTCCCAAGTCAAAGCTTTCGTAATTTATAATGCTTAACTTTTCAGCTAGTGTAGGTGTATGCTAACAAAAGATCCCCAAATCTAAGTTACCTCTTACAATAAACATTTAATTCTCACCCATATGACCAAAGTGGGTCAGCAGAGGGTCTCAGTCCATGGTAATCATTTGGATAATAGGCGCATCATCTCAACATGTGCTCCCAGCACCTCCATAGTAGAGGGAAGAAGACACACAAACATGGAAAGAGAACTGACTCTTGAAAATAATAATAATGTATAATTTATCAAAGGGTCACAAGGGTGGACGAAGAGGGAGGGGATACCAAGGGCTCAACAGAAGGTAAATGTTTAGAAAATAATGATGGTAACAAATGTACAAATATGCTTGATACAATCGATGTATACGGATTGTTATAAAGGATGTAAGAGCCCCCAGTAAAATGATCTTTTAAGTAAAAGATAGAGCTGACCCTTGCAGATGATCCCTAGAAGCAGCTTATCTCACTTTGCATCCCATTCCATTGGCTAAGGGAAATCACAAGGCCACGTCAGATGCCAAGAAGAGTGGTGACTGAAACGAGAGCTGGGATAATGATGAGTAACTCCAATGGCGACCACTGTGATGGTTAAAATATACATTAAGATTAAGATTTAAATGTGAGGAGTTCTTGAGTCATCTCCCACTCCTGCCCTCTTCTATGGGGCATCCTTTGTCTAAGGAAGAGACTGGGAAAAGACAAAAATTATTGCCATCCAGTCTGTTCTGACTCAAAGAAGCCCAACAGGTCAGGGTAGAGATGCTCCTGTGTGCTTCTGAGGCTGTAAATCTTGACAAGAACAGAAAGCCTCATGCTTTTCCCGTGGAGCAGCTAATGGTTTCAAACTGCTGACCTTGAGGTTAGCAGCCCAATATGTAATCCACTACTCTACCAGGGCTCCTTAGAGAGACACTTTAGATCCCATCAAACCTCATCAACTTCATGAGTATAATAATTCATATGTGCTGCTAGCACAGATAAAATTATCATATTCTAGGAGGGAATTTATTATTATTGTTAGGTGCCATGGAATCCACTGGGACTCATAATGACCTTATGCATAATTGAACAAAGTGTTGCCTGGCCCTGTGCCATCCTCTTAATTGCTGCTATATTTGAGCTCACTGTTGAAGCTGCTGTGTCAATCTATCTCACAGAGAGTCTCCTTCATTTGTCTTGACCCTTTCGTTTTCTAAGCGTGCTTCTCTCCAGTGATTGGTGCCTCCTGATATCATGTCCAAAGTAAGTGTCTTACTGTGATATTGGAAGCTATCTCACCTGTACGTGAAACGCCAGCAGGGTCAGCTAGAGTGAACAGGTTTCAGTAGAGCTTTCTTCCAGACTGAGAACAGACTATAAAGAAGGAATAGGCTGTGCACTTGTGAGGAATTAGCCACAGAAAACCTTATGGACACAACAGAAGCACTGTCAGATACTGAAACCTCATCAAAAGAAGCAGAACATGGTCAGAGCAGTGCCGGAAGATGAGCCCCTCAGATAACAAGGCACTCAACATGTGGCTGAGGAGTGGCTGCCCACTCAACGTAGACTGGACCATAATAATGTGGATGGAGTAAAGTCTTCCAGATCTTCATTTGCTGATGGGGCACATCTCATTGAGAAAAATCCGCTGCTAACATTAACTAAGAATTGGAACTTGGAATATAAGAAGTAAGAATCTAGGAAAACTGGAAGTTGTCCAAAATTATACGGACTGCATAAAATGGACGTTTTAGGCATTAGGGAGCTGAAAGGGAGTGGTAGTGGTCATTTGGAATCAGAAAATCTAACAACCTACTATGCTGGGAATGAAACAACCAAGAGGAAAGAGAACCTTTCAAGATCTATCTTGAAGTGCCGTGCTGTGTGTGATAGGATACTGCCTACCTATATCCGAGGAAATTTATGCAATAAACTATTATTCAAACGTATGCACCAACCACCAAAACTAGCTATGGGAAAATTGAGATGGCACATCCGCCTTTAAGGCCAAGGGAGTATGTCAGTTCAATGAATCTGCTATAGGTGAGTATGAGGTAAAGCCCACTTCACTCAGTGGAGTGAAAACTTGCTCTTGATCATAGAGTAGCTAAGGCACATGAAAGAAATGATCAAGTCAAAGAGATAAACAGAACATTTCAAAAGCTCAGGAAGGCAAAGTAAAATATGAGGGGGCACGCCCCCCCCCAAAAAAAAACACAGAAAAAACTCCATTGGGTGGAGCTTTTGTAATACACACTTTTCCATTCAATGAGCATCTAGCAACTCTCTCTGAGTTAGTGCACCCAGTAGCTCCACCTGGGAAGGTTCTCTTGGGTCACAGTGAATTTATCCATAAAAGCAGTTTCACTCCACCTTTGGTTTTTGCAATGGCCTAGTTAAGAGAACAGCGTGCAACTGTGAAATTTTGTTTCCTGCTCCGGAAAAATGCCACAGAAACTGTTGTGATAGTGAACACAGCTTACACGGTCAACGCTATGAGAAAAACTCAGGTGTATGAGTGGTTTTCTCGTTTCAAAAAAGGTGAAATGTCAATTGATTACACACCTTGTTCTGGACATCCATCAACTTCCTGGATGAAAATGTTGACAAGATTCATGCACTTGTGCTCAAAAACCAAAGACGGATCATTGCAGAGATGGGGAAGTTATCTGGACTATCTTGGAGCTCTGCTCAGAGAATTTTAACGGAAGATTTGGGAATGATAATGGTCACTGCAAAATTTGTGCCTCGGGTTCTGACTGATCAGGAAAAAGAGCGTTGAGGGGAAACATATCGTGCTTTGAAAGAACAGCTCCAAAGCCAGCCAGACATCTCTTCCAAGGTTGTTACTGGGCATGAGACAGTAACATGACCATGAGACTATTCTTATGACCCCAAAAGCAAACATCAATCAAGCCAGTGGAAGACGTCCTCATCACCTCTGCCAAAAAAGCTCGTCAAGTGAAATCAAAGATCAAGATGATGCTCATTTGTTTGTTTTTTTATGTGAGGGGGATAGTGCATTTGGAGTTCATTCCACCAGGTCAGGCTGTTGATCAAACTTTATATTTAGAGGTTCTGGAAAGATTGTGTACCAGGCCTGATTTGTGGAAGACAGGGGACTGGTTTTGCCACAATCATGCACCTGCTCGGTATCAGGCATCATGAGAACAAAAAATCATATCATTTTGAATGAGGGGGAGTGCGGAGTGGAGACCCAAAGCCCATCTGTAGGCAATTGGACATCTCCTCATGGAAGGGTCGTGGGGACGAGCCAGTCAGGGCACAGTGAAGCATCGATGAAACATACAACTTTCCTCTAGTTCCTAAATGCTTCCTCCCCCCACTATCATGATCCTAATTCTACCTTACAAATATGGCTAGACCAGAGGATGCACACTGGTACAGCTAGGAAGTGGAAACACAGGGAATCCAGGACAAATGATCCCTTCAGGACCAGTGGTGAGAGTGGCGATACTAGGAGGGTGGGGTGGAAAGGTGGAACCGATTACAGGGATCTACATATAACCTCCTCCCTGGGGAATGGACAACAGAAAAGTGGGTGAAGGGAGACATCAGACAGTGTAAGATATGACAAAATAATAATTTATAAATTATCAAGGGTTCATGAGAGAGGGGGGAGCGGGGAGGGAGGGGAAAAATGAGGAGCTGATGCCGGGGGCTTAGGTGGAGAGCAAATGTTTTGAGAATGATGGGGCAATGAAAGTACAAATGTGCTTTACACAATTGATGTATGTATGGATTGTGATAAGAGTTGTATGAGCCCCCAATAAAATGATTTTTAAAAATCATGCATCTGCTCATGCAACCATCTCAGTGTGCCAGTTTTGGGCAAAAAAACAGCATGCCCTTCTTGCCCCATGCACCTGACTCACCTGACCTCTCTCCATGTGACTTCTTTTTGTTTCCATGAATGAAGAGGATCATGAAAGGACAGCAACTTGATGATGTAGAAAAGATGAAGAAAAAAGTGAGGGAGGTGCTGTCAGCCATCCAAACAGATGAGTTTGAAAAAATGTTTCCAAATCACAGATTTGGCAAATGTATTAAGTGTAATGGAGAGTACTTGGAAGTTAATAAGGTTGTTTTGTAAAAAAAAAAAAAATTAATACAGAGCTTTGAAAAAAAATTCCATTGGGGGGACCCCCCCCCATATTATAATGAAACGTGCATAACCTGGAGTTAGAAACCCTGAAGGACAAGCTCGGTATATCTTAAACTGAAAGAACCCAAGAGACAACTCAAGCCTTGAGTTGTAATATTGAAAGCTTCGACGGGGTAATATTGAATGATGCAGGAAGCATCAAGAGAAGATGGAAAGAATACACAGAGTTACTGTACCAAGAACTCATCAACATTCAACCATTTCAAGAACTAGCATATGAGTAATAGTCACTGGTACTAAAGGAAGAAATCCAAGCTACAATGAAAGGATGAGTTAAAAACACAACTCCAGGAATTAATAGAATACAAATGCATATTTTTCAAAAACTGGTGAATCCCTAGAAGCACTCACTCATCTATGCCAGGAAATTTAGAAGAGAACTACTTTGCCAACTGTCTGGAAGAAATTCTTATTTGAGTCCATTCCAAAGAAAGGCGACACAACAGAATTAAAGAACAATATCATTAATACCACATGCAATCAAACCTTTTCTGAAGATCATCCAACAATGGTTGCAGCAGTACACTGACAGTGAGCTGCCAGAGGTTAATGCAGATTCAGAAGAGGACATAGAACATGGGGTATCAATGCTGATGTCAGATGGAACTTGGCTGAAAGCCAGTGCCTTATTGACTATACTAAGGCATTCAACTGTGTGGACCATAATACTACCCTTGAGAAGAATAGGAATTCCCAGAATGCAACATTGTACTCATGTGGAACCTCTACATGGTTGTGTGAACAGAACAAGGCATAGCATCAGAAAAGCTGTGTGTCAAGGTTGTACCCTCTCACCATACGTATTCAATCAATCTGCTAAGAAAATAACCAGAAAGGCTGAATTATATGAAGAAGAATGCTGCATCAGAATTGGAGGAAGGCTTATTAATAACCTTCAATATGCCAATGACACAACCTTGCTGACTGAATGAGAGGAAACTTGAAGGACGTGCTGATGAAGACTAAGGATCACCATATAGATTACAACTCAATGGAAAGAAAACAAAAACTGCAGGGGTGGTGGATGGAAATGGGGAGCAAATGATGAATACAAGAGGGAAGAAAACGTCTGGATCCGACTGTAAAGATGGTTGTACACCCCTTATTAATATGACTCAACAATGGAAGTATATGATATGTGAACCATATTGTCAATCAAACTATATTTAAAAAGAAAGCAAGCAAAAGAAAAATCCTAACTGAGCCAGTAGGTAGCATCGTGATAAATGGAGAAAAGGTTGAGGTTGTCAGGGATTTTGTCTTGCTTGGATCCACAATCAATGCTCATGGAATCAGCAGTTTGTGAGGGGAGGTCAGATGCTTAGACATCCTCCCTGGAGGCAGACTGCTGTCTTGCCACACCACAGGCGTGGGCCTGCTCCCTGCTGCCTTGGAGACAATGGATTATTTCTCCCTGAAGCTTGCGACCATTAGCTTGGTTCCTGTAGGTGGAGTTTACATCCTACCCATAATGGTCTCTATCAGTTGAGCCAGGGAACAAGTCAAACAGGCTCTGTGACATCCAAAGTTAGGCTGCCATCCTGTACCTAGGATCTGCCCATCTTGCTGCATGTATACCCCCAATCCCTCCTCTTCCTATTGCGTGGGTACCCCTAGTCCACCCCCTCCCATTACTGTATTACCACCCTTTCCTCTGACGTATGTCTTCCCCTGTAATTAGGGGGCTAGCATGTCCCCAGAGAACATAAAAGCCTTGGTTAGCATTAAAGATTCTCTCTCTCTCTCCACGTGAACCACCAAGCAGGGCTGAGGTGAACGTGCTACCATGAATTGTGTCTGACTCCATTTATGTCTATATTTCTCTTCTTTCTCTCATGCTCTCTGTAACTTTACTATAATCTTTACTTATTATCGCTGTACAATTGCGCCTACCGGACCCGTAATGATGTGCTAGGGGATGACTTCCCCTGGCAGCAGTTAAGAGATCAAATGATGCATTGCATTGGGTAAATCAGATGCACAGACCTTTTTAAAATATTGAAAAACAAGGATGTTACTTTGAGAACCACGGTGCAATGAACCCGTCATGGTACTTTCAATCGTCTCACATGCATGTGAAAGCTGGGCATTGAATAAGGAAGACCAAGGAAGAATCGATGCATTTGAATTTTGATGCTGGTAAAGAACATTCAAAGTATCATGGACTGCCCAAAGAATAAACAAATCTGTCTTGGAAGAAGCACAGCCAGGCTCCTTAGAGGCAGGGATGGTAGGACTTTGTCTCACATTTTTTGGACATGTTATCGGAAGAGGCCAGTCCTTGGAGCAGACATGATGATTGGGAAAGTATTGGGAAGCAAAAAAGAGGAAGACCTTCAACAAGATAGACTGACACAGTGGCTGCACAGATGGGCTCAAACATGAGAGATGGCCCAGGACCGAGCAGTGTCTTGTTCCGTTGTACATAGGGTCGCTATGAATCAAAGATTACTCGATGGCACCTACCAATGGCCACAAGTGCAAAGTCTTGCTAGCCTCACTTCCAGCGAGCAGTCTGGCAGTCCTTCTTCCAAGATATAGTTGTCCATTCTTTTGTCAGCCCGTGGTATATTTCATATTCTTCACCAACACAATTCATATGCGTCCATTCCTCTTTGATCTTCCTTGTGCATGCAGTTGAATGTTCTAGGGAAATCACTTTATTTAAAATTCTTTAGGTCCTACTCTTACTTGAATGGGCAAGGAAAGATAAGTAAACGAATTCAGAAAGAGCTGATGGGGCGGACAGAATGTAACTAGATCTATGAACTTAAATAGGTCTCCTCTCTATTTTTCATCTTCACTACTATCAGCTTTGCCAGTATCTCGCTCTCGCTCTCTCTCTCGTTCTCTCTCAAGTCAGCTTGCAGAGAAGGAAAGGAAAATACGGCTCCTGGGAGCTCTGGGCGCACAACCAGGAAGAGCTGACGACGCTTCCTCACCGACAGTCATTAGAATCATCATTGGGAAGCCAGTGACGTGGGGACACGGCAGAGTTTGGGCTGTTAAAGGAATTCAGTGACTGCGCCGTGAGGAAGGTATTGGCCAGAGACGCAACGGAAAGCACCACTTCACTCTTGGTGGTCCACGTGGAGAGAGAGAGAGAATCTTTAATGCTAACCAAGGCTTTCATGTTCTCTGGGGACATGCTAGCCCCCTAATTACAGGGGAAGACATACGTCATAGGAAGGGGTGGTAATACAGTAATGGGAGGGGGTGGACTAGGGGTACCCACGCAATAGGAAGAGGAGGGATTGGGGGTATACATACGGCAAGATGGGCAGATCCTAGGTACAGGATGGCAGCCTAACTTTGGATGTCACAGAGCCTGTTTGATTTGTTCCCTGGCTCAACTGATAGAGACCATTATGGGTAGGGTGTGAACTCCACCTACAAGAACCAAGCTAATGGTTGGAAGCTTCAGGGAGAAATAATTCATTGTCTCCAGCAGCAGGGAGCAGGCCCACCCCTGTGGTGTGTCAAGACAGCAGTTTGCCTCCAGAGAGGATGTCTAAGCATCTGACCTCCCCCCACAAACTGCTGTTTCCATGAGCATTGATTGTGGATCCAAGGAAGACAAAATCCCTGACAACCTCAACCTTTTTGGAAATTTGCATCAATTTGGTGATAAAAAATGAAATGAAGTAACATGAAGCTTTTTATAATCTTCATTTATACCACTTAGTGAATGTTCATAATTTTTATTGCAGAAATAATGTGTATGAATAGGGGTTGTTTCCCTATACACTTCTAGTGATTTTTGCATATGATACAACCAAAAACATTCTGAATTATGAAACAAATCTGTCCCAAGGATTTCATCTTATGGGTTTTCACCTATGAGTTGGTTGTTTGAGGTTTTGTATGTGTGGATTTTGTTGGCCAGGGAGGGAGTGGGCATTGTTTTATAGTTCTTTAAGAAAATTTTACAAAATGTGTAAAACTACTCATCATCATCATCATCATATCAAACACTTATGTGCTTATTATTTTACAATCACTGTTCTAGTGCTTCAAGAAGTTCATAGAAAGTGAAATTAATGCTGAAACCTAAATGAAGGCGAAACATAACAGTGGAACAAGAAGAAAGTAAATGGAAATAGAGGAAAGAACTAGGAGGCAAGGCACATTTATAGAAGTCTAAATACAGTCATGTAAATATGTAAATATATTTATATATAATGATAGGGAAATAGATCTATGTACATATATTTACAGGTTTAGTATTAAGGTAGCAGATGGAGATTGGGCCTCTACTCAAGTACTCCCTGAATGCAAGAACACTTTGTTCTAATAACCTGGCATTCTGTAATGCTCACCTTCCTGACACAGTCACTGAAGACAACGCAGGTACAAATGTGGTGAAGAAAGCTGATAGAGCCCAGACATCAAAAGATATAGAGTCTGAGATCTTAAAGGATTGAAGATGAACAAGTGGCCATCTAGCTGAGAAGCAACAAAGCCCACATGGAAGAAGCACACCAGCCTGTGTGACCATGACTTGTTGATGCGATCAGGTATCAGGCACCAAAGACCCAGAGCAAAAAAATCACACCACTGTAAATGAGGGGTAGTGTGGAGTGGAGACCCAAAGCCCAGCTGTAGACAATTGGACATCCCCTTACAGAAGGGTCACAAGGAAGAGACAAGCCAGTCAGGGTGCAGTATAGCACTGATGAAACATACAACTTTCTTCTAATTCGTTAATGCTTCCTCTCTCCCACTATCATGACCCCAATTCTACCTTACAAATCTGGCTAGACCAGAGGATGTACATGGGTAGAGTTAAGAGCTGGAAATACAGGGAATCCAGGATAGATAAATGCCTCAGGACCAATATTGAGAGTAGCGATACCAGAAGGGTAAGGGAAACGTAGGGGGAGAAAGGGGAACCGATTACAATGATCTACATATAACCCACTCCCAGGGGGATGGACAACAGAAAAGTGGGTGAAGGTAGACATTGGTCAGTGTTAAGACATGAAAAAAAAAATTTATAAACTATCAAGGGTTCATGAAGGAGAGAGAGTGGGGGAGGGAGGGGAAAAAATGAGAAGCAGATACCAAGGACTCAAGTAGAAAGAAAATGTTTTGAAAATGATGATGGCAACAAATGTACAAATGTGCTTGACATAATCAATGTGCGTATGGATTGTGATAAGAGTTGTACAAGCCCCAATAAAAATGATATTTTTAAGTGAAATTAAAAGATAGTTAATATACCACTCACAACAATACTATTAAGTATTATGATCATCGCTTTACAGGTGAGATAAATGGAGGCATAAGTAGATTAAATTATTTGTGCAAGCTTCAACAGTTAATAATTTGAGTAGCTACAATCGAATCCAAAGCAGTTTGGCCATAAAACCTGTGCTCTCGATTTATTGTTCTCTTTTGACTTCGTCTTATAAACTTTGGGCATGTTGTCAGGAAAGATGCATCCCTGGAGGAGGATATCATGCTTGGTAAAGTGGAGGGGCAGCGAAAAAGAGGAAGGCCTTCAACAAGATGGATTGGCATGATAGCTGCAAAATAGGCTCAGGCGTAGGAACGATTGTGCGAATGGTGCAGGACTGGGCAGTGTTTCGCTCTGTCGTTCACGGGGTTGCTCTGTGTCAGAATCACAACTCAGTGACACCTGATAACATATAATAATATGCCTTCTGGAAAACCCTGTGTAGCCACCGAATAAGATCTTAACACTTTACCCCATTTGGTTGAAGTACTTTTAAAAATAATTTAAATGTAGCTGAAATCTCTCTGTGACCCACCTAATCTCATTTCCCTTCCTCCTAGAGGTAACGTCTGTCTTATGCTTGGTGCTTACTATGCTATGCATGTTTTTATAAAAGTAATTTGTTTTAGACGAGGGGGAAATAGATCTATGTACATATATTTATAGGTTGAGTATTAGGAAAACAGATGGACAGTGGGACCGTGCTCAAGTACTCCCTCTACACAAGAACACTTTGTTCTAACAATTTGGCAGTCTGAGATGCTCACCTCCCTGGCACGATCTCTGAAGACAATGGGTGCACAAGCAAATGTGGTGAAGAAAGCTGATGGTGCCCAGCTACCAAAAGATATAGCATCTGAAGTCTTAAAGATCTGAAGATAAACAAGTAGTCATCTAGCTGAGAAACAACAAAACCCACATGGAATATGCACACCAGCCTGTCCCAACTCAATCGTTAAGGACAAAGGCAAAAGTAGTGAAGAAAGTTGATGGTGCCCAGCTACCAAATGATATAGCGTCTGGGTTCTTAAAGGCTTGAAGATAAACAGGTGCCCATCTAGCTAAGAAACAACAAAACCCACATGGAAGAAGCACACCAGCCTACCCCAACACTAACGCTGGAGACAAAGTGGGTGCATAAGCAAATGCAGTGAAGAAAGCTGATGGTGCCTGGCTGTCAAAAGATATAGAATCTGGGGTCCCATAGGCTGGAAGATAAACAAGGGGGCACCTAACTGAGAAATAGCAAAGCCCACATGGAAGAAGCACACCAGCCTGTGAGATCACAAGGCGTTGAAGGGATCATGTATCAGGCATCAAAGACCAAAGGAGAAAAAGTCATAGCATTGTGAATGAGGGGGAGTGCGGAGTGGGGACACAGGGCCTACCTGTGGGAAATTGGACATCCCCCTTGCAGAAGGACTGCAGGGAGGAGACGAGCCAGTCTGGCATCAGTGTAGCAACAATGAAATATACAATTTTCCTCTAGTTCTTGAATGCTTCCTCCCCCCACTATCATGATCCCAATTCTACCTTACATATCCAGCTGGACCGAAGGATATACACTGACACAGATAGGAACTGGAAATACAGGGAATCCAGGACAGATGACCCCCTCAGGAGCAGTGGTGAGAGTGGAGATACCGGGAGGGTAGAGGGAAGGTGAGGGATAAAGGGGAAACAGATTACAAAGTCTACATATAACCTACTTCCTGGGGGATGGACAGCAGAGAAGTGGGTGAGGGGAGACATCGGATGGTGTAAGATATGACAAAATAAAAATAATTTATAAATTATCAAGGGTTTAGGTGGAAGGGGGGAATGGGGAGGAAGGGGAAAAATGAGGAGCTGATGCCAAGGGCTCAAGTAGAAAGCAGGTGTTTTGAGAATGATGATGGCAACATATGTACAAATGTGCTTGACTTAATTGATGTATGTATGGATTGTGATAAGAGTTGTATGAGCCCCTAATAAAATGATTTAAAATTTTGTTTTAGAAAGATTAATATAAGCCTGGTCTCTGTGAGTGTGTTGGTCTGGGTACTTTAGAGAAACAAATCCACAGAAACCCAGGTATAAGAGAGAGTTTTATATAAAGGGTAAGTACACATCAAGAAAACATCCCAACCCAGTGCTACCAAGCCCATAAGTCTAACATTAACCCATATGTCCAATAACAATCCACAAAGTCCTCTTCCATCTCACAAAACACACACTATGATGCCGACTGCGGGAGGAAAGCTGAATCAGTGAATGTGTAGACATCTCAGTGCTGGCAGTGGTCTCCACATGGGTGCTCCAGCACCCAGGGCTGCATCAGGGTAGGTCCAAGTGGCTTCTCCTTTGGGGTGTCTTGCAGGAAGTTAGCCTTGCAAGCTGAAACAGGGAACTGCTAAGGCAGCTGCACCCTAGTGCGACCATCACAAAGCAAGAGACCCAAGAACTAGAAAGGTGAGACTTACTGAGCCATTTATCCCTCTGCCCTTCAATTAATCCCACATGTGTTTATCGGCCAGGTTGGCACAATAAACTAACTATCTCAGTGAAATAGAGGTTAAAGATATTATAAATGTCTCACTTTTCCAAACTATTGCACCATATCATTATCCCTCATACCAACCATTACTCCTCACCTTAGTATAGTCTCTCATGCCCCAAAATTCCTCAGTTCATTGTAATGTCTCATAGAACTCACAAACCATTAAGGAAATGGTGCACTTGGTTGTGGAGACTGGCAAATCTCAGATCTAAAGTTCAGATGTCCATCTGGAAGATGCTCCTTCTTCACACAAAATTGGCGCTGCATTCTGTGATGCTCCCCTTTCTGAAAGGATAGCTGAAGACAAAATGGGTGCATAAGCACATGTGATAAAGAAAGCTGGTGGTGCCTGGCTATTACAAGTTATAATAACTGGGGTCTTAAAGGCTTAAAGTTAACAAGCAGCCATCTAGCAGGGAAACAACAAAGCCCACATGGAAGAAGCACACTGGTCTGTATGATCATGAGGTGTTGACAGGATCAGGTATCAGGCATCAGAAGACCAAAAAAACAAACAATCATATCGATGCAAACAAGGGGGGTCAGAGTGGTGACCCCAAACCCATCTGTAGACAATTAGACATCTCCTCACAGAAGGGTCACAAGGAAGGGACTAGTCAGCCAGATGCAGTATAGCACTGACAAAACGCACATTCCTCTAGTTCTTTAATGCTTCCTCCCCCTCACAATTATGACCCCAGTTCTACCTTACAAATCAGGTTAGACCGAAGCATGTACACTGGTACAGATAAAAGCTCTCAACACTCAGAATCCAGGACAGTTAAACCCCTCAGGAACAGTAATGGGAGTAGCGATGCCATGAGGGTAGGGGAAAGATGAGGGTGATAAGGGGGAGAAAGGGGGAACCAATCGTAATGATTGATGTATAACAGCCTCCCCTTCTCCACACAGGAGAATGAACAACAGAATCATGGGTAAAGGGAAAACAGCAGATTGTGTAAGATATTAAAATAATGATGTATAATTATCAAGGGTTCGTGAGGGTGGGAGTGTGTGGGAGGGAAGGAAATATAGGAGCTGATACCAAGGGCTCAAGTAGAAAGAAAATGTTTTGAAGAGGATGATGGCAATATGTGTGCAAATGTGCTTGATTCAATTGATGTGTAACTGTTATAAGACCTGTAAGAGCCCCTAATAAAATGATTGATTTATTTTTAATGGCCCTGTTGACTTACAGAGCTGTGGAAACTGATGAGTGACCCAACAATGATTATGTCCATCTGTGTGACCAGAGACAGATAGATGCTATGTTGGACAAAATGGCATATACAAAGCATGTCTATTTGTGGGGATCAGAGTGTTATAACAAGAACACAATGTGCTGAGCCACCATATTGAGCTCCTTTGATGAGCCCAAACTCATCAAGCAGGTAAATTACTTCTCCTTCCTTGAGAGAAATGAGAAAGTAAAATTAAGGAATTGTTCTATCTTGGTTGTGAAGTGGACATTTCTTCCCTCCTATGAAAACATGGGGAATATGGATTAAATTGGGCTAATCTCCTATTATTATGAATTGGCTGAAGGTTTACAGAGCAAATAAGTTCTCCATTAAACCGTTCATACATTTTGGCTCATGACATTTATTTACAATCGTCGCCATGTAACATCACTCATTCGATTTTTATCCTGTTCCTCTTTTCTATTGTTTCTCCTTTTCTAGCACTTCCTGCCTTCTGAGTTTTATCTCTAGGAAAGAATAAGACCACCTAGAGACAGAACTCTGATTTGAATGAATTGGAAGTTAAGAGCCTCCCATCTATATAGGGTTCCTCAACCCCAGGGTCCAACTAGCAAAGAGTTTCTTTGGAGTTACTTTGTGAGTGGTGTGATTGCTCCTGATAATCTGGGGAAATTGGATTGATACTATATAATAGAAGTAAAGAATAGTATATCTGGAATCAGGATATTCCTTAAGACGTCTGTTAGTAGCAATATGCCCAGTGAGTAAAGTCAAACTGCTATTATGGGAAACTACAGAAATGCAATTTAGACATGACAATTAAGGTTGCAGACCCTTCAGGAATGAAGATTTGAAACACTCTACCAGGCAAAGAACCAAGACCAGCTCAGGTGCATGCAGAATGGGTAGTGGAAGAAGGTAGTTCTAAATACCAGCTGAGGCCATGTGATCATTTGCAGCAATGAGGAGTGTAATTGTTATGATATTTCCTTCTTGTATGTTCACATGGAATATTTTTGTTTTGTTCACTTATGAAATATAAGATGAAAATGGAGTTAGTGCATTTTCAGTTGTTCATGTGTTAGTTATAGCATGCAAGGTTTGAGAATGTTTTCATTATTGTCTTTATTTAGAGATTATACATGACTTAAAGAGATGTATATAGGTGCCAAGTTGACAAGGGCTAGAATGTGATAGGCAAGGTTTTGTGTCAACTTGGCTGGGCCAGTTTTCTCACAGTTTAGCAGTTAAGACCTAGGACCTAGTAATCCCCCATCATGGTCTCTCCTCAAGACTGTGGACTGCTTCCAATATACACAGACACTGTGGAAAAGCCTGCTTGATTTTTTGCTGGGTCTGGATCCTGATTCTGGCACATGAACCTCCAGTTCTTTGAACTAAGCAAATGGCCTACTCTACTGCCTGTTAATTCTGGGAGTCGTCAGCAGCCCATTATCTGACTTGCAGACCTTTAATTCATTCGTTTCTGCAGCCACATGCCTGACCTACTGGTCTTGGGTTTATTCTCCTCCATAGCCACGAGCCTAGCATCTTTCCACAGATTGGAGGTTCATCAGCCCCCACAGATACACATGTCAGAAGAAGTTTCCAGCTCAACATCTTACTCTTGGAACTTGCTTGGACTTGCAGCTTGCCTACTTCTATATATTTGTGAGCTATTTCCATGATGTAAATCTCTCTCTTTAGCTCTCTCTCTCATCTCTATCTCTATGTATGTATGTATGTATGTATATACATATATATATACATACATATATACATATATATATGAAAACTTTAAAATTGTCAAGAATTTTGTCTTGCTTGGATCCACAATCAATGCTCATGGAAGCAGCAGTCAAGGGATCAAATAACACATTGCATTTGGGTAAATCTGTTGCACAAGACCTCTTTAGATCATTGAAAAGCAAGGATGATACTTTGAGGATTAACGTATGCCTGACCCAAACTATGGTATTTTCCATTGTCTCATATGCATGTGAAAGTTGGATATTGAATATGGAAGATCAATGAAGAATTGAAGCATTTGAATTGTGGTGCTGGAGAAGACTACTGGAAGTACCAGGGACTGCTAAAAGTACAAACCAATCTGTCTTGGAAAAAGTAAGGCAAGAATGCTCTTTAGATGGCAAGATGTAGATGACCAGACTTGGTGAGATAGTTAAAGTTTATTGTGCCAACCTGGCCAATAAACACATGTGGGGTTAATTGAAGGGCCGAGGGATAAATGACTCGGTGAGCCTCGCCTTTCGAGTTCTCGGGTCTCTTGCTTTCTGATGGTTGGACCAGAGTGCAGCTGCCTTACGCAGTTCCCTGCTTCAGCTGGCAAGGCTCACTTCCCTGGCAAGACTTCCCTGAGGAGAAGCCACATGGACCTACCCCGATGCAGCCCTGGGTGCTGGAACACCCATGTGGAGACCCCTGCCAATGCTGAGATGCTTACACATTCACTGACTCGGCTTTCCTCCTGCAGTCGGCATCATTATGCATGTTTTGTGAGTTGGAGGAGGACTTTGTTGATTGGTGTCGGACATATGGGTTAATGTTGGACTTGTGGGCTTGGGCAGCACCGGGTTGGGATGTTTTCTTGATGTGCACTTACCCTTTATATAACTCTCTCTTATACATATGATTTTCTGTAGATTTGTTTCTAATGTACCCAGACTTACACACTTGGTCTCACATACTTTGGACTGGGGAAGGACACAAGCTTGGTAAAGTGGAGTGGCAGCAAAAAAGAGTAAGGCCCTCAATTAGATGGATTGACAAGAGTGGCAGCACGATTGGCCCGGGCATAAGAACAATTGTGAGAGGGAAGGTGCAGGACCAGGCAGTATTTTGTTCTGTGATGTGTAGGATCACCATGGGTGAGAACCAACTCAATGGCACCTGACAACAACAAAAATATATATCCATTGAAAAATCCATACTTACGTACATATTATCCATATATGAGCTTTACTTGTCTCAAGAACTCAGCCTAAGACAGTCATCTATGCCAAGAAATCTTAAAAATGCATATCTAAACCCATTCCAAAGAAAAGCGACTCAACAGAAGGTGAAAATTATCAAATAATATCATTAGTATTCTTAGTCTCACACACACTTAAAATTTTGATGGAGATATTCAGAAACATTTCTAGCAGTACATAGACAAGGAGCTCTCAAAAATGTAAGCTTGATTCAGAAGAGCCTGGGGAACTAGGGATATCTTTGTTGATATCAGATGGATCTTGGCTGAAAGCAGAGTAACCAGAAAGATAGTTACTTGTGTTTTATTGACTATGCAAAAGCATTCAACAGTAAGAATCATAACAAACTATAGTTAACATTGCAAAGAATGGAAATTCCAGAACACTTAATTGTGCTCATGTGGAACCTATATATAAACTAAGAGGCAGTCATTCAAGAGGTTTATCCCTCCCAAATGGAGGAGATGCAGCTGAAGGTGGAAACAGACAATTCATAAATGTACATAAATGTGAGTGTTGCCTGTGAGTTCTGTGTGGCCACTATAACTGATCATTGAACCCAGCAGAGAAGTAGAGTAGGAGCAATGGCGGGTGTCAGCATAAGATAAAAGGTGGTTAAAAAAATAAAATAAAAGCAGGTGGAGGGTGGAGGGTGGAGGTTGGAGGGTGGAGGGTGGAGGGTGGAGGATGGAATGCGGTGGCATGTCTGGTCTCTGGCTTGTGGAAGTGGCCTTGAACTGGGATGGAGCCAGCTGCACCTTCTCCATACTGCATCCAGAGGACATCAGGTGTGACTCCAGGGCCATTTCTTCAAATAGAGAGTGAGCCAGTTTTTGTCACTTGATCATTTAATTCCTAATGTTCATGTTGTAAAGACTAAATGTTAAGTTTAATATGCCTAACATTAGAGAAATACTCTAAGGCTGATAGAACATTTTCATAAACATGATCCCCATCCTGTCTTCATAACAACCAGTATTATAGGTAAGGAAACTCAGAAGTGACAGATTGCTTGAAGTCACACAAGAAACATATTTGAGACTCTGTTCAAGTGCTTCTCCACCATGCCGTGGCTGTTTCATTATTAGTGTTTGTTCAGCAATTTGCCCTCCATAGGGAAGAAGAGGACGTTGCCCATGCAGGCTAAGGGAGCAGCTGTATGCCCGGCTGTCTAAAGGGCCTCCACCAGGTTTGGCAACAGCTGTCTTGGCTTGATATCTCCCTGGGTTCCTGTCAGAGCCCCACCTTGGGGATTGACAAGTTTCATGAAGAAAAATCCAACCTTCCACCTGAACTCCTAGCTCTGCAAATGCGAGTGACATCTGACAGGCTTGAAGGCCCTTGTTGCCCAGAAGGAGGTGACCCCGGGCTCTCTGCTCATAGATTATATGTTTGGCAGCTTTCTTCACAACCAGCTGGCATCACGTATGCCTTCTTGGACTCCGACTCCCTCGCCCCCATGCTCATTTAGATGCGATTCAAACAAACACTTGCTGGACCGGTCCTATGTGCCAGGCACTGGGGACAGATGAAAAGATGAGTAACACAGGTTTGCTGCCTTGGGGGTGCTCACAGACAGACAGAAGGGCTCCGAATGTTACGCTGTTGATATTTCTTTGGAGACAGGGCCAGTTGCTGCAGGAAATGGACCCCTTTTGAATAAAGAAACAAATGAAACTACTAAAAAAAAATCTCATAACCCGCTATTTCCCTGTGACAGGTAGAACAAATTCAGCTCTCAGAAGGACAATGTGGATTCAAGAGCTGTTAGCTGGGGCCCATTAAGAGTATGAGCTGAAAACCAGAATCTCGGTGGTTTTTCAAATCTAAAAACCAAAATTTTTAAATTAAAGGAACAGTGATCAGCAGGTGCGAAGGACCCCCTCCCCCCAAAAAAGCAGAATTTTTTTTCAGAGCTATATATTTAAATTTTTTAACAAAACACCCTTATCACCTTCAAAATACTCTCCATTGTACTTAATACATTTATCAAATCTGTGATTCCATGCTTGGAAACCTCCCTCGTTTTTTTTCTTCACCACTTCTACGTCATCAATTTACTGTCCTTTTATGTCCCTCTTCATTCATGGAAACAAAAAGAAGTCCCACGGAGCGAGGTGAATAAGGGGCATGGGACAAGAGAGGCATGCGGTTTGGGGCCCAAAACTGCCACACTGAGGTGGCTGCATGAGCAGGTGCATTGTCATGGTGGCAAAACCAGATCCCAGTCTGCCACAAACCAGGGCTTTTTTGTCTTATACCATTACACAATCTTTTCAGAACCTCTAAATAGAAAGCTTGCTCCAAATGTCCTGTCCCCCTCACATCAAAAAAACAAATGAGCATCGTCTTGATCTTTGATTTCATTTCTTGAGCATTTTTAGGGCAAGGTGAAGAGCATACAGACATCCAAGCAGTGTTGGATTGCCCAGTAAGCAAGGTCAACATGAGTTGACGTGTACTTACTCATTCATCTGTAGTGAACAAATTTACCTTTTTTGCATGACATCAAAGATTCTAGTTCTAGTTCTGGCAGGAACCTCTCTTTCACACAACCCCGCGACACCTTTCTATAAGCGCAAAGCCTCTATGCAAATGTACAATCCTTGACGGGGTCAGAGCACCCAGTAAACAAGGTATGTCCTGTGTTCACCTCAGATCCGTCAGTAAGCACAAGGAAAGCTCTGCTTACCTTGCTTATCGGGTAATACGTCTCTGCATGCAGGTGAAGAACTTTAGCAGACAGACAGAGAAGTTAGTGCAGGAGAGGGGAGCAGGTTCACAGAGGAAGTTATGCCAGTAGATGAAACGGCCGGAAGAAGAACGGAGAGAGACAGAGAGGAGGGCATGGGCAGGGCCCTAGGGCATGCTGACATTTGAGAGACGGGTCAGGAAAGTGAGGGAGATCACCAGAGAAAGTAAAACCAGGCAACTCCCATGCCGGGAAGGAAGGGTGAGCGTAGCAGCAAACACTAGCAAGGGATCGCAGCAGAGTAGTTTAGATGCCACCCCCCTTCTGAAATTAAAAGGTCGTTAGACTTAAAGGGAAAAACAAAGCACAGGAGGGTAACAGATGAAATGAGATTGACAAAATGTTGATCATCATAGTATTGGTTATAATATCATCTCTACTTGCACATATGTTTGAAAACATTTCAAGGAGTCACAATTTTTGAGCAAATGAACACATGAAAAATAAAATAAATGTCCGTGTTCGCTCTAAGATGCGTGTTCCCATTGGATTTTGAAGAGCAAATGGGAGATCAAAGAGAGGGGACAGCTGGTCCATGTCATTGTTTGAACTTTGCTGGCAACATGACCCAGTCGTGGGGAGGAACTGGGCCCTGCCATTTGGATCATTCCTACTTACACTGTCGCTGTAGAAAGCAGATTACACACTCCAGTTAGGACGCGTCCTTGAGGGTGTAAGGAAGGCAGCCTGCACAGGGTAGGAGCGCGGAAAACACAAGGAAGGCCACAGTGCCCCTGATGCTAACGTGGGGAGGTTACTATCACCCACCGCTCTGCCATTGACACACAGCAAATCGCCACACAGGCTCGGTGGGGCTCTGCAAGAAGCCTTCGTGTCTCATGGAGCTGTGAATTGACTAGCGGTCACCTGGGCTCAGCTGGGGACTCTGCCTCGAGCTGGTGTCCAGCTGGGCTGGGCTCCTCATTGCAGGTCCGGCTCCGTTCTCTTCCAGACCTGCTCTCCTGGGCCCAAGGGAGAAGGGAGAGCAGTCGCGCAGACGAAACTGTTGAGAGAGGCACCGGAAAGGCATGCAGGACAAGATGTCATGGTGCCTCGTCGGGCCTCGACTTGGAGCTGGCACTGTCGGGGCTACCCACCCGTCACCGGCCCAAACACGTCACCCTGCGAGCCCGGAGGAGGAGGAAGGCAACGCATCACTGTTTTTGTGGGAGTCACTGCGAAGTTAGCTCTCCAGGCAAGGGGCTTGTCTGTACAGGACGACAGAGGATTGCGGATGAGCCTTTACTCCCCCACAGACCCGAGAGGTGCACGTTTTCATGACAGATTCGTGGGTAAGCACAAGTAGGCCTATGCTTACTGTGCTTAATGGGTACTCTGTCCCTCACAGAAATTGTAAATTTGAAAAGCCACTTTTGATTCTGGAGGAAGGTGCCATGGGGTGAAGATAGAGATACTAGTCATGCCCTGAAACAGAACCTTTGTTGTGGTAAGAATTGAAATTGTTCCCTACAGATCCATCAGTAAGCACAAGTAAACCGGGGCTTATTTTGCTTATTGGGTAATCCAATGGTTTAGGGGCAAGAAGAGAGGAAGGAGTGGCTACCCAAAGCTAGAGTCCGGAGGAGAGGGGCTCTGCCCATCACGGAGAGAACCTAAGGCGATCCATGGTGGACATCAAACAAAACTCACTGCCACTCAGTCAAAGCCGATGCTTCCTGCAGACAGGATCGACCTGCCCCTGTGTGATTCTGAGACTGTAACTGTTTACAGGAATAAAGCCGCATCTTTCTCCGAAGGAGTGGCTGGTGATTTCAAACTACCAACCTTGAAATCACAGCCTCACTGGTAACCACTAAGCCATCAGGCCTCCCTGGGTGGTGACAGGGGGGTAAATATTTCCTGGCACCATTCTCAGCAGGAAACTGGGAAGCAAAGCCGCCTTCCCATCTGGGCCCTTCAGGTCAGCCTCCTGGGCCAGGTTTCCGTGTGTAGAACAGAGTGTGAGCCTGAGACACAAACACACACCCGAGACACACTATCTGTGACTGGGAGGAGGCTCAGAGTCTCAAGCCTCTCCCCTCCCTGGTTCTTGTCCTGCTCTCAAAAAAAAGGTTTCAGGAGAGGACAAAATTCAGGCCGAGGGCACTTTGGAAAAGAAGTCTACAGGACCCTTTGTCTAAAAGGCCTGGCAAACATAAAGCTGGACCATATATTCTGTTAATGACAGACATCTTGCCGGGGGTCGCCTTTCTAGTGGGTATTCTGGTACCTCCTCTTTCCAGGTATGTGCATCCCAACACCCCAGAAGCCCAGACTTCATGCTGTGTGTGGCAGTTACATAATCTTCTGTCAATTTGCAAAGGGGTGGTCTAGCCTGTCAATCAGATCGCAGCTTGATGACCTCATTTGGAGGCACGAGGGAGATAAATAGCTCACTGGCGGCCAGATACACTCACTCTTTGCTTCCTCTTCCTGCTGACAAGCCACATGGCACTATGCTGATGGAGCCAGAGCCCTGGAGCTGGAAAAGCCATATGGAGACCCACGCCAGTGCTGAGATGCTTCCACCACCACTGGACCCACCAGACTTGCCACCCACAGACCTGTGATCTTCCTGCATTTGGCATCATTCCACGTGTTGCATGAGTCTGAAGAGCAATTTATAGACTGGTATCAGACATATGGGCTAATATCAGACTTATGGACTTGAACTGGACTGGGCTGTTTTTTTAATATATAATTATTCTTTGATATAAAGCTCTTATACATATATGAGTGTCTATGAATTTGTTTCTCTAGCCCATCCAGACTAACACACTGTTCTCTTATCTCAGACTCAAAATCTATTCAGTCATTGTGGGGTAGTGTAGTATAGTTTAAATATCCTGTCTTTCTCTCCTCCGTCCTCCATTTCATTATCTCCAGTCTCCTAGTCCCTTCCATTGATGAAGAAACATGTTCTTTTCTGCCCTTGACCTTCCCATAGCGGTACATGCAAAAAAAGAGAAAAAGTGTCTCCACCTCTCTTTGGTGTTAAGATTCCTGTCAGATTCCTCCAATCATCACCTCTTTTCCACTTGCCAGCCTCTGACTGGCTAACCTGGGGCAGTTGTCCATGTGTAGGACAGGGAGTGTGGACCTGAGACACAAACGCAAACGTGAGCACAGCATGAACCTTTAACTACCAATCGCCATCAATGCAGAGTGAGCACAAGTGAGCAGAGAACTGTCCCATAGAGTTTTCATGGCGCTGACTGACCTTTCAGAATTCGATCCCCAGACCTTTCCTCCGAGGCACTTCTGGATGGCTTCAAACTGCCAACCTTTGGGTTAGTCACTCAGTACTTAGCCCTCTGTGCCACCCCCAGGCTACCCACCAACTAGACCCATTGCTGCCCAGTCAATGCAGACTCACAGCAGCCCTAGCTAGGTCTACCAAGGCTGCAAACATTTACAGGAGCGACAGCGCCGGTGGATTTGAATTGCTAACGGGCCAACTATGCCACTAGGGATGCTGGTGAACAGGCATGGTTGTAGAAGTTCAGCTGTGAAGAGACTCCTCATCTTGCTCCAAGTACCACCCAGGAAGATGAAAGGCATGGGGATTAAGAAGCTGTAGAAGATCCAATGGGATGTCTCCCAGTGCGACCAGGACACCTGATCCTAGAAGACAGGCTTTCTCCAAGCCCTTAGAGAAAGGAAGAGACCCAGAGAAAGGAGGGGGACACAGACAATTAAGACGGAGTGTCTGATTCAGCTATAAAATGAGGCGGTGATAGTCAACAGGAGGCGAGCTGCTGCTGGGAGCAGCCAATCGGTGCAGAGCTTAGCACTGGAGAGGACCAGAGAGAATGTGCCATGCCCAAGGGCACTACAAAGCCACCTCCCAAAGGGAATCTTTCATTGTGACCTATGGAGGGTCACTGGTGACAGTGGCTCCACGTTGGGCTCCTTGGGAGAAAGATGAGGCTTTCTACTCTCGTTTAGAATTGCAGTCTTGGAAACCCACAGGAGCAATTATATTCTGTCCTCTAGCATCATTATGAGTCCGAATTGACTCAATATATATATATATATATCCGCTATGAATCAGAATCAACTTGATGGCAGTGAGCTTGGAGTCTGGAGTGTATCCATACTCCCCTGGTAGGCTATGAGGAAACTCTTAGTTTGTAGTGGTTTTGTTTCTAGAGAGAAGTTAACATAAAACGAAGTCATTGTAATAAAGATTGACAACAGGGAAGGTAGCTCGCCAAAGACAAGACGTGCAAGCAGCATGGCCTAGAGAGTGCTAGGCTGAGTTGAAAGAGAGAGAAGGTCCACTGTCTCCAAGTGTTCCCAGACCCCAACCAAGAAAAGTGAACTCAGTACCATCGAATCCATTCTGACTCATAATGACGCGATAGGACGTGGTAGGACTACCTCTTTGAGTGTCCAAGACATTGAATCGTTACCGAAACAGACAGGCTCATCTGTGTCCTGAAAAGTCGCTGGTGGGTTCAAGCTGCTGCTCTTGTCTTTAGCAGCTCGTTGCTTAGCCCATTCTGTCACCAGGGCCCTTCCTGTTCCCGAGTCGTCCTAGTTCCTCCCGAATGATTGAGTAGTATTGTTGCGAGGTCTGGTTGAGTCAATGCTGACTCAGCTACCCCGTTACAACAGAAGGAAACACGGCCAGTCCTGCCTCATCCTCATGAGGGCTGTCAGGTCTGAGCCCATTGCTGCGGCCCCTGTGTCAATCCAGGAGATAGTTTTCCTCTGTTTCATTGCTAAGCATGTTCGTTCCCAGAAACTGGTCTCTCTGGGTCATGTGTCCAAAGTACATGAAATGAAATGGGAAGGATTATGCAAATATGAGTAATTCATAGCCCACCAAGTAAAATGGATAGTTTGCTAATAATGTTGAGACCACTCCCTAACCTCCTTCACCCTGTGTAATGCTGTAAATTCCATAGCTTGCCCAAGGAACCTACTCTTAGGATATGCCATGTTGTCCCAGGAGGTTGAAATTATATATATATGGTTACCAAAAAGAAAGGAATATTTTTTCTAAGCTATGTATTTAAATTTTTTTTACAAAACACCCTTATCGCCTTCAAAATACTCTCTGTTACACTTAAAACATTTGTCAAATCTGCGATTCCATTCTTGGAAACATTTTTCAAACTCGTCTCTTTGGATGGCACCTTCCTCATTTTTTTCCCTCACCTTTTCTATGTCATCAAATTCCTGTCCTTTCATGTCCCTCTTCTTTCACAGAAACAAAAAGTGGTCACACAGAGTGAGGCCAGGTGAGTAAGGTACGTGGGGCAAGACAGGCATGCTGTTTTTTGCCAAAAACTGGCACAGTGAGAAGGCTGCATGAGCAGGTGCATTGTTGTGGTGGCAAAACCAGTCCCCCATCTACCACAAATCAGGCCTTTTCTGTCACACACCATTATGTAATCTTTTCAGAACCTCTAAATACAAAGCTTGATTAACAGTCTGACCTGGTGGAATGAACTCCAAATGCACTATCCCCCTCACATAAAAACAAACAAACAAACAAACAAATTAGCATTGTCTTGATCTTTGATTTCACTTCATGAGCTTTTTTAGGATGAGGTCATGGTAGCATGTTCCACTGGCTCGATTGATGTTTGCTTTCAGGGCCATAAAAATAGCACCAAGTCTCGTCATCAGAAATGACCTTGGGAAAAATGTCTTAGTTGCTTTGGAGCCATTCTCTCAAAGCATGGCATGTTCCCACCTGATGCTCCTTTTCCTGGTCAGTCAGAACCTGAGGCACAAATTTCACAGTGACCCTTCTCATTCCCAAATCTTCTGCTAAAATTTCTGAACCAGGCTCCAACATAGTCCAGATAACTTCCCCATCTCTTCAATGATCCGTCATCAGTCTTTGAGCACAAGTCCACAAATTTTGTCTACATTTTCATCCTTTCAGGAAGTTGACGGACGTCCAGAATGAGGTTTGTCATCAATCAACATTTCACCTCTTTTGAAATGAGAAGACCACTCATACGCTTGAGTCTTTAACCATAGCACTGTCCTCATAAGCTGCATTAAACATCACAAACGTTTCTGTGGCATTTTTCCCTGAGCAGGGAACAAAAGTTCACAGATGCACACTCTTCTCTTAAATTGGTCATCACAAAAAACAAAGTTCAAGCAAAACTGCTTTTACAGAAAAATTCAGTGTGACCAGAGAGAACCTTCCCAGGTGATGCCACTGGGTGCACTAACTCAGAGCAAGTTGCTCCATACTCACCTAGCGGGAAAAGGGGGCAGGGGTGGGGGT
The DNA here is from genome assembly GCF_000313985.2 of Echinops telfairi. NCBI lineage: Eukaryota > Metazoa > Chordata > Mammalia > Afrosoricida > Tenrecidae > Echinops > Echinops telfairi. The sequence goes on from NW_022111310.1 coordinate 9,063,704, forward strand.
GGGGGTGGACCCCTCGTATATAAGCAGTGACTCAATGGCAGTTAGTTTGATAGATACATGTATATGTGCACATAATATAGCATTGATTCTATTCTTCGTGTTGTGCAACCATCCTCACCATCCTTTTCCGAATTGTTCTTCCTCCATGAACATAAATCCACTGGCCCTTAAGGCTTCCATTTCATCTTTTAAGTTACTATGGTCAAATCATCCCCATATAGGATAGTTCTTAAAAGTGCGTAATACTCAAGACAGGCATTTTTGACTAGTTAAGCTAAACTAGTATTCCGTTTTAAGAAGGCATCAGGAGATATTGTTGGTTAAAGGTTCAAAGATTGTCTCAGGGGCCCAGTGCCGAGACAATCCTGCTGCCATCGTGGAAGGGGGAAGAGGAATGTTCCCTCCTGTCAGTTTATCACCCACCCTCGAGGCAGTGACGAACATCATGAAGGGATCCCCTCAAGGCCATGAGACCCATGTTTACTAGAAACTGTGGGGACCTCCCATCCCCAGGAGGCCCAGAGACAAAGAAAGACCATGAGGCAGCAAAATAAATAACGATTGTCTCAGTGTAATAAATTCAGGGGTCCATCTACCCTCCAAGGCTGTAGAAAGTCGGGTAGAGTTTACAATAATTTGAGATTCTTTTCTGAAATCCGCCCCCCACCTTCTGATCAGGATTCTTCTATGGCATGGTTGATCAAAACGCTCAGTCATGGAGCCAGGCACCATCCTGTTCCTCTGGTCTCGTGGCCAGGGAGGCCGATCGTCACTTATTCCATAGCCTCCTCCGATGCCTGGTCTCCTTCTTCTTCTGTTGCTCCAGGAGAATAGACATCATAGCTCCAGAAACAGTCTCTCTTTATAAAACCTATTTTAGGTGCGGTTTTTTGGGGGGGAGGGGGGCTTGGGTGTTGGTATGTGTTTGGCCCTTGATTGATGTGAGTCTGTAGTTCTCATTACACATATTTTCTTCCCTTTCAATTAGAAGATTTGGTATCTAATGTGCTGTGTAATGAGCAACCACAATAATTTAGCAAACACATTATGTGTTTAATGTGTGTCACTCAATGTTCAAAATGCTCTGTGTACAAAACGAATTCATTCCCCTGTCACAGGAACCTACGAAGTGTCGTTACCTGTGGTAAACTGAATTGCTAGTTGTCACATATTTGGGTTTCCCTCCCTGCAGGGGGCCTGCCTGTTCAAATGTGACAGCTTGACTTTTGCCAATGAGATCAAGTCAGAAGTGTCGCACAGGCAGAAACTTGAAAAGCCAGTATGTACTTTGCATTTTTCCTGTTCATTCTGTCAGGGTCCCGGATGGTGGCCTGAGTCTGAGGGTGAAGATGACATGTATCACAGCAATAGTCATGAGAGTCTCATGAGGGACATGTGTGATGTAAACAAGAAGTCAACATTACTGCCACCTGTCACTGAGATGTTTAGCCTCGTTTGTTCCGGAAGCATTTCTTGACCTATCCTGACTCTTGCTTTCTGTACCTGTAACGACTTACAGCCTCGCAATCCCAAAGTAGTGTCCTACTTTGTCCGATTGGGTCACTATGAATGAGAATGTACCAGATGGCAATGAGTTATCTTATTTGCTTGATTGCTTGCCTGTTTACTGTGCAACTATGACCGTAAAATATTATTTCTAGTTTTTATAATCACCTTGCTGTTTTAGGTGCTGTTGAGTTGGCACTGACCCAAACTGGTCTCACAATAAAATGCCATCTGGTCCTATCCCATCCACACAATGGTCGCTATGCTTCAGCCCATTATTGCAACCACTGTGTCGATCCGTATCACTAGAAGTCTTACCTGGCCTTGTACTTTACCAAGCACGATATAGTCCTTCTGGGACTAGTCCCTCGGGATACCATGTCCAAGCACACAGCCTTCTGAAAAGCATGCCGGCTACAATTTGTTCATTCTTCTGGAAGTGGGCGGCAGCCACACCCCAAGATGCTGCTATTTCCATTCTTCTTGATGAGGGAACTGAGCCCAATAACACTACATAACACGTCAAAGTCACACCTCTAGGAGGTTTAGGGCCCCTGATTCCACTCCAGAGCCACCTTACCCTCAAACCTGTGTGCTTTCCACGGGGGTGTTTGAAGAAGAAGCCCTGGTCCTCAGCGGTCAAGTGCTCGGCTACTGACTGAGAGGTCAGCATTCCAAACCGATGAGCCATTCCAGGGAAGTAAGATAGGCGATCTGCTTCCTCAAAGATTTAGAGCCTTGGAAATTCCACGAGGAATGTCTACTCTGTCATGTCAGGTTAGAATCAACTGGACAGCAAAGGGTTTTTGCTGGATTGTAGGGCACGTTGTTCCCATTCTGGTACCTTCTCTCTTCTCACTTGTGAACTTGGAGACATCAGCGTCTCCCTGTATAGTCTATGCTATGTAATATTTAAGGCACTCAAAAAAGAAAAACATCACCACCGTGTAGTCAATTCTGACTCATGGTGATCCTAGAGAAGAGGGCAGAACTTTCCCTGTGGGGTTTCCAAGACTGAAATTCTTTGCAGGAGTAGAAAGCCTTATCTTTCTCCCAAGGAGTGGTTGTTGGTTTTGAACTACTGACCTCACAGGTAGCAGCCCAACACGCAACCAAGACTCATTTGAAACACTATACAAACCAAATCCACAGCCACTGACCCATAGCAATCCAATAGGACCGAGTAGAACTGCTCCACAGAGTTTCCCAAGATTGCAATCTCTATGAGAGCTGACCGCCTCAACTTTCTCACAGGGAGAGGTTGGTGGATTTGAACCATTGACTTCATCATTAGCAGCCCAGTACCTACCCCACAGTTCCACCAGGGCTTCTTGAAACACTTCAGTGAACACCACAAAAGGTTTCTGAAGAAGGGAGTAGAAGAATGATGAGCTTCCCTAGACAGATTCCCAAGGAAGGTCCTTGTAACAGGGGGAAAAAGGAGGGGGCTTGAAAAGCAAAGGAGACAGCTAAGCAGCTCGTGGTTTGTATTGAAATCATACACCCTGGCACAGCGCAAAAGAATCCTTGGTTTGAAGTTGTCTGAGCTCTCAACCAAACATGAATGAAGCAAACCTCTGAGGGAGGTATCCCAATTAGCCTTATTTTCCAGTCGAACGAACGGACCAGGGCCCTCAAGTCCGATTTCCTGTCCGTGGTACTCCTCTTGGCACACAATTCTTCCTGTTGAGATGCTCTGCCGCCCGGACCACATGCACAGACGTTTACAACAGACTTACGTCTCAGGACTCTTGGCTGCCACGGTAGGATAATGAGCCACTCACTGGTCATGGCTGTGTTTCAATAGATTTGTTTTCCTGATAATGAGCCAATTTATAATCTAAAGCAAGACGTCGTCAGGCCTGAGCTCTCTTTTTAAAATGGTATCATCATCATTGTGATGATTTGAAGTTGCCATCTGGAGGGCATTTTTTGGAAACAAAAGGCTTTCTTGGGCTTCGGGATGGCCCTTCCTGCAGGACATTGTGTCCTCAGGACACTCCCTCGCAGCACGGCCTCACAAATAGCAAGTCGTTCATAGAGACTTCTCAGAAGACTTCCTCCTGCATGATCCCAGATTTAGCAAAACCCGGACGGCATACTACACACTCATTCCCCCAGCTGTCATTCACAGAGAGCCTACAACATACCGGGCCCAATGTCAGGTGCTGTGCAGGCCGAGCTGCACAAGGCATGGCCCCGCCCTCACGCCTCACTCTAATAGATACCAAATAAAAATCAGTATTAGTATGTCATGGTAAAATTTGGAAGCCACTTCGAGTATTTGTTTTCTAGAGGGAAATCAAGCTCCCGCCTACTTGGCCAAACTTCCTTTTCCCACATACTCAAAGAGAAAGAAGCGTCGAGATGATTTGATCAGCTCTAATGGCAGAATGGGTTCCGGGTGAGGTGCCAAACGCAAGGTCAGCAGTTTGAAACCACCACCTGCTCCTCAGGTGTAAAATGAGAAATTCTACCCCTGTAAAGATTTGTAGTCTCAGAAATCCACATGGGCCACTCTACTCTGTCCTGACGAGTTGCTATGAGTCAGAATTGACTGAGTGGCCGTGAGTTTGGGTTTTGACTTTACTATTCCTAGAACCACCGTGCCACTAAACACCTCTTCCTACAGGTAAAAAGGGGCTGGTCTCACCTCTGCGCTGGGAACGATCTTCCGTTTGCTTGAGTAGAAGTAGAGCAGAGCCCAGGGAGAGACTGCTGGGCCTCCCTATTTCGGCAGAATGCTTTCTGGCATCTATGTAGATGACAGTGGAGTATGAGCTGTTAAGAAAAAAATGCAATAAGTTCAAGAGCCATTGTTTAACAGGCAGCCTGTCCAAGGATGATTTAATTCCATATGATAAGATCCCCTTCTTTCACTTCCTACTTACTATCAAGTCTCAGATTTGGTGGCATTGCATAACAACTTGGAGACTTGTAACTAGTACACGTGTAAACGATGTCTGACCATCACAAAGGTTAGAGCCTTGTCATCCTATAGGATGTTAGGTCTCTAACACAGTGACCTTATTTTGAAGTTGTTTTGTAAGTGCTTAGAAATAGCCTGTTCATCAACTGCTCTTTGAACTCGCTTTAAACTCTTACTCATTCTCTCAATAATTAGGGAGTTAAATGAAACCTTTGAAAACGGTTTATTCTGTGTTAAAAAAGTCTATTTTCAACCTTTGAAATGAATACTTTAAAAAGAGTCAAACATTGAGCAGATGATAAGGAACTGCTCCTTGCTCTGGCCTTGTTCTCTGGCATGTACCACCCGTGGACACCACAAAGGGGGATGCGGCAGGACAGAGTCTAGTGTTTGGGATGCCAGATTCTGGTCACATATCATCTTCTTGTCGTCTCATCAAGACCAGAAACAACACATTGCAAGAAACAGAAATTTAAAATCAAATTATGTGCAACCAAATAAAAATTTTAAGGTAGAATTAGATTGTCACCCAAATGTAAAATAAATACCTATGAATCGATACAAATAAAAACAAATCATTGAATGAAGAAATAAATAGGGGAGAATTGACAAATCTCTTGTGCAGAACAGTGGACAATTCTGTTCTAACAATTGTTTGAACAAGTCCAAACAATTTATGTAGCTGCTCTACCCTCAAGAAGGCAAAATGTAATTGTCCACGCTTTATTTTAAACATATAATGACTTACTTCCAAAGGGTACACTATATGTTGTAACAAAAATTGCTCTTCTGTGGATTTCCTCCCCAAAACACATCTTAGTCTATGACCAACGCCACCCTGAACACCCCTCATCTTGTCTTAAAATACACCTTGGAGCAAAGAAAATGACTTCCAGTAAAAACAAAGGAACCATGAATAGCCTATGGAATTTAGTTAATAACAGTGTACCAATATTGATTTATTAATTGTAACTAATTTACCACATAAGTGGAAGCTATTAATAAGAAACATTGGGTTTAGGATATTTGGGAATGCTATACTAGCTTAAAATTTTGTGTATAAATCTAAAACTACTCTAACATTAAAAATAAAACCATCTACAGTTTTTAAACCTAATCTGAATTCCAAGTGCGGCTTATTGACTGTCACGTTAGACAAGCCCTTGAGCTTTCTCTGCCCCGAGACCATTCGGTCAATCGTGTACCTTACAATATTGTCATGAGGATGGCATGTAGAAACATGAGTTCCCTGCACCTTGACTTTAGGTCTAATTTTTAAAAAACACTTAGGGGAGCATTTGAATTTACCTGGAAACACCTCTCTTGTGCATCTTTGTGAAACACTCTTAGTAGTGCTAAGCATAGGGTCCACCCAGTACAAAGTTGAATAAACATAACAACGCAAACTCCCTGCCTTCGAGCCCATGCCAACTCATACAGCTACCCCATGGGACAGAGCAGAACTGACCTTGTGCATTTTAAGATTGTAAATCTTTACAGGAGTAGAAAGCCATTACGATATCACAGAAATCCCCAAAGTAAATAAATTAGTGCTCTCCGGGTCTCTGCGGTACTTAACCTGTGAGTTAGTTTATTGTGCCAACCTGGCCGATAAACACATGTGGGGTTAATTGAAGGGCAGAGAGATAAATGGCTCACCTTTCTAGTTCTCGGGTCTCTTGCTTTTTGATGGTCGGACCAGGGTACAGCTGCCATAGCCAGTTCCCTGCTCCAGCTGACAAGGCTGACTTCCTGCAAGGAGAAGCCACATGGACCTACCCTGGTGCAGCCCTGGGTGCTGGAGCACCCATGTGGAGACCTCTGCCAGCACTGAGATGTTTACACATTCACTGATTCAGCTTTCCTCCTGCAGTCGACGTCACTGTGAGTGTTTTGTGAGATGGAGGAGGACTTTGTGGATTGGTGTCAGACATATGGGCTAATGTTGGACTTGTGAGCTTGGGCAGCACTGGATTGGGATGTTTTCTTGATGTGCACTTACCCTTTATATAAAATTCTCTCTTATACATAAGTTTCTGTGGATTTGTTTCTCTAAAGTACCCAGACTAACACAGCCTGCAAAGCTTATGGCTGAGATTCTCTGGGCCTGCAGGGAAGGGCTAGGCCTGAGAGAGAGTATACAAAGGAGCTGAAGTGATTATGTGATGGGCTGATAACTGCAAGGTCAGCAGTTCAAAGCCACCACCCAGCAGCTTGGGAAAATATCCACTCCCATGAAGTGGCAGTCTCAGAAACCCACAGGGGCAGTTCTACCCTGTCCTATAAGGGCAGAGTCGAATTACTTGCAGTCAATTTGGGGGGTTGGGTCAGCGAGGTAGGGTTACAAGCTGGACTGCAATCTTCATAGTCTCCAGTTCGAAGCACCAGCAGCTCTGAGGGAGAAAGACTGGGCTTTACAGCCTTGGAAACCTACAGGGGGCGGCTGTGAGTCAGCTTTGACTCGATGACAACGAGCTTGGTTTTCATTTTGGTCACTTAGAAAATGCCCGCGGGGACTGCGGAGGGTAAATGCTAGGAAGACTGAGACACATTTCTTCCCTGGGGGCTTGTTTGGTTGTCGTTGTCATTAGTGCTATTGGGTGAATTTATAGCCACCGTAGTTGCAACAGAAGGAAACATGGCCAGGTCTTTCGGCGGGTTCTCAGCTCTTGTTCGGATAAGGAACTTAAAAAGAACCCCCAGAGTCCTGAGTTGAGTTGGTGAGAGCAGGCTGCTGGGCAGAGCTGCCTCCCTGGATGCCAGTCTTGGGATAAGACTGCCCCCATAAACTGTCCATGTTTTCTGATGGACTGTGACTGTTGATGTCTGTTCCTGTGTTCCGCAGATCTCTCGATGCCCGTTTTAGGGCTGTGGGAGGTGGTAGAGCATTTCTGTTGAACTGATGCAACCCTAGGGAAGCGAGACTACTGTGCGGGCTTAGCAGGAGTACTCCCAGCGTTTTAATCCATCAGGATGGGCTCCTGTCCTTTCTCACAAAGGGACCTGGCGTTATAAATCCATGTCTTATCCCAGATCTACACCAGAGGGCAGTATGGCTGCTCCATTCCAGGGGCACCCTGCTCCTGGAAGCGCACAGCTGAGGAATGGGTCTTTTCTGATGTTTCCTGGAATAAATGCAGCAAAAACGGGGAGTATCCCTTTTCTATTGTTGTGTAACAAATTGCTACAAATAGAGTGGCTTGAAACCACATTTGCTAGCTCCCAGGGTTGCAAGTCAACTGTCCAGCGTTCTCACGGTCTGACAAGGAGGCAACCTTGGGTGTGGCTGCTGTGAGGACAGATCCAGGACACCAGGCCATGAGTCACTTCACATTCCAGTCAGGAACTGTTCTTGGAAACTTCCTCAGCTACAGCATTTCAGGCAAGAAAGAGGGCAGGATTTTGAGTGTTGGTGAAGATCACAGGTGATCGTTTGAATTGGATTATGCTGGTTTTACAAACGTTCCTGAGTGACCCTGAAATCTGAATTCAGATCTTTATTATTATTTCCTAAGAGAGGATAGTTGGATTTAACAACACACTACTGTTTCTAGAGGAACTCTGCTAGTGTGGTCGCACTTCCAGGGTGGGCTTTCTCTTCCCATGAAAAACTGGTCTTGATGGCAGACAGAGGCCTGATCCCCATTTACACAGTAAGTGGGAGCATTAAAGGCAAGTTGTATTTATCACAGGTAGAGTGTAAACAATAGAATGGCGACGTGTTTCCCCCCCACCCTTGCCTCTAACCCCCAGAAACAGGTATATAACCTCATTCTTACATTCAGATTTATGCAAAAAAAATCTTTATGATTATACATTTTGGTTTGCTTTATTTTTCCCCCATGTCTTCTTTATCTTTCTCTAAATCCCTCGTGTAAAAAAAATGTTTTCCTTCCGAGACCTTTGAAAAAAAGAACGATGGAGCCACCAGAAAAGCATGAGACAGAGTTTTATTCAAAACAAGAAAAGTTAGTCTTAGAAACCCCTGAGGGCAGTTCTGCTCTGTAAGTCAAAATTGACTCAACAGCTGTGAGGATTTTGGGTTGGTCTGAGTGTTTTTGAAGACTCCACAATCCTCCTGACCCTACAGATTTTCTTCTGGACTCTATGTCACCTTGAGACTGCTCTTCATTTCCTTTTCTCACATTTCCCAGAAGAAAATGCTATTCTAGGGGGAAAAAGACCCCCCAAATATACCCCTTTACTAAGGAAGACTACAGCAAGATAAGGAAAAAACATCTGGGTGAGGGGAACTACCCACATGAGGCCAAAATGTGCCCAAAGAATTTAGGCCGTGGCTAATCACAGATGACAGAAAACAAGGGAAACAAACCATCGCAGCATCTGGCTGGTCCCAGCTGAGTTCATCGCAGCTGCAGGTGAGAGGACAGAAGATGGGAAAGGCCATGGCTGGAAGGCCTACCCAATTGTCAATTTAAAAGGCTTGAAGGATTGGGTCTGGGGTTCAGGACTAATCGGCCCTGAGTCTTCGCCATCGGTTCCTGGAAGCCTGTAAGTCAGTAAGGACAGGCCCAGGCAAACTTTCTGAAGGCAAGGCCTCCCCTCCCTCGTCTGGACTGGGTAGTTGGAATCTACTCTCAAACACGCTGTTCCTGGCGTGCTAAGCCAAACTTAAGCGGATTCTGAACTGACGCCAAGACTCAAAATGGAATTGGGGCTTCCGCTGTAAGCCACAGCCTTGCACAAACCAAGTCCTTTAGAATGTAAGCTATAAAACACCACACAAGGCTTCAAGACGCAAAATTCCCCCTCCACTTTACACCACTTTTCAAATAGATCTGTGAGCTTTAGTAAGCGCCACAGCCACCTAAGCAGAATTGGGTGTAGCTGTACGGCTCCAGCTTATAAAGAGACAATTGAAGCATCCCTCTCTCTTAGTTTTTCTATCATGGGGCATTTTCATTTAAAAAAAACAAAGCCAGCGGTCTGAGAGCTTAAATGCTAAAGGACTTGATTTGTGGAAGGTTGCCCTCTACAGTGGGAGCCCCAACTTCATTTTGAATCTTGAATTCAGATGCCACTTGAGATGCTTACATCACGTCATAATACTTGTTGACCCTTATACCAGCAAGATAGTTAGGCTCAGAGGCATCTGGGTGACCCAGGAAACGGCAGAGTGCCCCAGGAAGAATGCTTAGTTGTCGGGCACAAAATAAACCCCAATTCTCAAAATGTATAGAGATATATTTATTCGGTCTTCAACATGACAATGATCTTAAAAACAATGACAATATATCTGGATGAGGGAGAACTTCAGCCTGAAGCCATCCTGGTATCTAAGCATTTACAGAGAACCAGCAACTTAAATAGAACATGGGAGGGCAAAGGAAACTGGCACAAAAACATGAGTGGAAGCAGATCAAGTCCTAATAGTTGCAGGTGGTACTACAGAATGGAGTAGGAACCTAATTGTGAAACGTGTCTGATGCTAGACAGAAGAAGTACAAGACTGGTTCGGGGCCCTCTGACCAAGGTAGTCAGGAGAGGACTCATGGCCATGCAACCTTAGTACCCCACTGTCCACCAAGGACACACTGCCCTTGAGAAAGACTGTCCCTCGGGGGCTAAGAGAGTGGCAATGACTCATTGTCAAATACACTCTGCCTGAGGGAAAAACTCGAATTGACTGTCAGTGATTAGAAAGAATTCAATTTAGGCCAAATCGATGTGGAGACTGAGAAACAGATTTTAGAGTTTGCGCCGTAAGCCATAGCTGCACTTAACACCCAGAATCTAAGTTCTAATACAGATTGAAAATAGATTAACTAGCATGCAGAAAGATTCTCAAACAAAAAACCAGGGAACTTGCCTGGGTGTGTCTTTCTCACATTAAGACCTTTCCTAAATGCTTCCTCCCCACTCCCACTACCATGACTCGAATTCGACCTTGCAAGACTGGCTAGACCAGAGGAGGTACACTGGTACAGATAGGAACTGAAAATACAGGGAATCCAGGACGGATGAGCCCTATAGGACCAGTGGTGTGAGTGGCAAAACAGGGAGGGTAAAGGGAGAATGGGTAGGAAAGAGGGAACCGATTACATGGAACTGTGTGTGACCTCCTCCCTGGGGGACGGACAACCGAGAAGTGGATGAAGGGAGACATCAGACAGGGCAAGATATGACAAAATACCAATTTATAAACTATCAAGGGCTCATGCAGGAGGGGGGAGCGAGGAGGGAGGGGAAAAATGAGGACCTAATGTCGGGGGTTTAAATGGAGAGAAAATGTTTTGAGAAACAATGTACAAATGCGCTTTACACAATCGATGTGTGTATGGATTGGGATAACAGTTGTATGAGCCCCTAATAAAATGTTAAAGAAAAAAAAAAAAAAAAGACCTTACCTGGACGTGATCTTAATACTTTACCAAAAAAGTCACTCGCGTAACCCCTTTAACCTACTTACTCACTGCCATTGAGTCGATGTTGATGCATAGTGACCCGAAGAACAGGGCAGAACTTTCTTTCCCTGTGAGTTTCTGAAACTGTAACTCTTGGAGGAAGTAGAAAGCCCCATCTTTCTGCCTTAGAGCGGTTGGTGGTTTTGAACTGCTGACCTTGCAGTTAGCACCCCAACACATAGCCACTTTGCCACCACATTTCCCAATCATAGTCTTTTCCACATTTCTGTAGTCCCACCTGCGGAGCCCTGATTGTCTTGTCAGTAAGCATTGAACAGCTCACAGATGGGTGCTGGGACTGTCATTCAAACCCAGCTGTCGCTCAACGAGAGAACGGAGAGACTATCTGCTCCAGTAAAGAGTTAAAACCTCAGAAGCTCTCTATCGGGTCATTATGGGGAGGAAGCCACTCGATGGCACCAGCTTTCTTTGGGGTCTTTTTGGAAGTCTCACTTCCGATAGCGATGAATTAACTAGAAACCAATCATGATCTTGTAATGGTATCTGTTGTTCTCTGTTGCACACAATGAACACCACGACTGTGAGTCAGGGGGATCCCTTGGCCCCTGTACTGGGTCTATGCTGAAGTTTCCCTTATCTGTCTTTGTCCTGTTTTAAGGCTTAATAAAAAAACCTCGAAGGGATAAGCAAAGAGCATCTTGGAGTCGTGGATTACATGCTGGGCTGCTCTCTGCAAGCACAGCAGTTCCACCCACCGGCTGCTCCTTGGGAAACAGACGAGGCTCTCTGCCCCGGTGAAGATGTTTAGCAAAGGTTTCCAAACGCAGAGGGGCAGTGCTACTCTGTCCTACACCGTGGTGACGAGCTGGGCTGACTGGAGGACAGTGAGTTTGGTTTGTTGCATGAGATAAGCATTGGGCTGCTACCCACCAGTTCGGTTGTTCAAACCTACCGCTCACTCATCTTCTTAGGAGAAGGATGAGACAGGCTACTCCCATAAAGACTACAGTCTCAGAAAGCCTGTATGAGTTTGGGGAGTCAATATTACTTGAGGACAGTAAGTTTGGGCGTGGGTTTTGTTTTCAGTTTTTTAGGACAGACATTTTTTCATCTGGAGCCTTGTTCGGTCAGGGATATGGCCAACATCTAGGTCCCTATTCTCCTCTGGCTATAGAGATATTTTTCTACAACTGACTTTGTTAGCGGGGAGAAAGATGAGGCTTTCTACTCTGTAGAGAGTTCTGGTCTCGGAAATCCGCAAGAGCAGTTCTACCCTGCCCTGTAGGTCACTGTGAGTCAGCACTGACTCGATGGCACTGCGTTTGGTGGTTTGCGGTCATCAAAGCCATTCCTCAGTATAAGAGCTGTCTGACCCCAAAAGCTCGCAGATCCATTTGGAAGAACACATCCAAGATGTCTATCTGAATTGGAAGAAGCCATCCAAGCCAGACGCACCAGAGACTATGGACCCTCAGAGCAACAGCGCCAAGATCTCAGGCCCCTTTCCCCTCATCTGGCCAGAATCTATGCAGCTGTGGGAGAGAGTACCAGGCAGAGAGCTTCCTGGCCCATGGATTCAGAGGCCCAGGGATCACATGGCCAAGAGCCCAAGGACTGGAGATCGATTTGGTTGGCTGAGGAGAGATGTTGCCATGGACAAATGACTGTATCCTACAGCTCCTGACTTGTGGGAACCTACTAACTTCCCTGTTCAGAAGAGGCCGTGGAACAAGGGCTATCGTTTCGGATGCCGTCTGGAGCTTGGCTGAAAGCAGAGGATACTAGAAAGATGTGTACTTGTGTTTTGACTGTGCAAAGGCATTCGACTGTGTGGACCACAATGAACTATGGATAACCATGAGAAAAATGGGAATTCATTGTGCACATGCAGAACTTATACAGATTAAGAGGCAGTTGTGCAAACAGAACAAGGGAAAGCTGCTTGGTTCAAAATCAGGAAAGGTGTGTCTCAAGGCTGTATCCTCTCACCATACTAGATCAATATGTAAATGGAGCAAATTAGCAGAGAAGCTGAAATATAAGAGGAAGAATGTAGCATCAGGATTGATATGGAGTTAATAAGGAGATGTGAAAGTTGGACATTGAATAAGGTAGACCCAAGAAGAATCAATGCATCTGGATTGTGCTCGAGAAGAATATTGAAAGTACCGTGGACTGCTAAAAGGAACAAACTGATCCATCTTGGAAGAAGGAAGGCCAGAGTGCTCCTGGAAGGCAAGGATGGTGAGGCTTTGTCTTACATTCTTTGGACATATTTTCAGGAGAGACCAGTCCCTGGAGAAGGACATCGTGCTTGATGCAATGGAGGGGCAGCTTACAAGAGGAAGGCCATGGAGGTGATGGACTGACACAGTGGCTGTGACGATGAGCTCAGGCAGAGGAGCGACCGTGAGGGTAGTGCAGGACTGTGCGGGGTTTTGTTCCGTTTGCGTAACATCACTATGGGTCCGAACGGACCCAATGGCTCCCAAACAACAACGAACGTCCCTGATAAACCCCCTTGATCATCAGTATTGTTGTTGAGTTCCTTGTGGCCATTGTGATTAATCATCCAACCCAGCATAAAAGTAGAGTGCCAGGGCAGGAATGATTGGTGTCAGAAGAGGGATAGAAGGATGGAGGGTGGAGGCATGTCTGGTCCCTGCCTCGTGGCAGTAGGGAAACCAGAGGCGGTCAGCTATGTCTACTCCATGACTGTTCACTGCAAACCCACCAGTGACTCCACGGGGAAAAGTTGAGGCTATCTTTTCCTGTGACCCTTTATGAGGGTAACTATGAGGGGGCTGGGACCCATGGCAGGAGGTTACAGACTAGTTCCTTGTATCAGTAAGGAAGACAGAATGTTCCCACTTCCAAAAGGATTATTTCTTTGAGGAAGTACATACCTGTAAAGATCATTGGTATTAATTTTTAAGCCAATTTTGAGAATAGTTAGATCTTAAAATGTGGCTCTTTGGTTTCATCTAGGCAATGGGCTTAGTGAGGTGCCTTCTGACAGACAGATTGTCAAAGCAAAGGGCTGATTTCTTTCTTGGCAGCACAGGCGCTCTCTCTCTCTCTCTCTCTCTCTCTCTCTCTCCAGGCTGACACTAGAGAAAACACTTTAAACTTTCAAGGGCTCTATCTTTTTCAAAGTTCCAGTTTCAGAAAATAAAATTTTTTGAAGAATTGTCCAAAGGTCCTGTAGTTCATTCATTTCTTGGGGCTGTCAAAATGTTATCTTTAGATCATGTCAAGCCATCAGAGAAAATTGATTTGGCTTTTTGCTGGTGTTTTTCTTTTCCTGCAAGGAGGGTGGTCATTTTTTAGGCATCCCTAGAAAATTTGTTTGGGAGCATTTTGTAGAGATGCTGTCAAAAACATCTTCTTGATGAGAATGACACAGAAGTTTCTTAATATTGATAGCTCCAGAAAATCAATTTTAGCTATGTCCATTGCAAATCATATCTTGAATCATCTTACCTTCTTCACATTCATAACTGGGAAACTCAATGTTACACTGGTGGCCCACCTTTGGCAAATGTCCAGACCTGACACTGGTGGTCCACCTGGAAAATGTTCAGACATTTTATGCCTTAACCTTAGCTCTGGCTTTACTGTAATTTTGCAACTTGTATCTTTTTTCCCCCTCTTTGTTCAGATATTTTCACTTACTTTAAAAAAAAATAATTTTATTGGCGGCTTGTACAACTCTTATCACAATCCATACATCCATCCCTTGCCTCAAGCACTTTTGTACATCTGTTTCCCTCTTCATTCTCAAAACATTTGCTTTCTACTTGAGCCCTTGGTATCAGCTCCTCATGTTCCCCTTTCCTCCCCTCTCCCGCCTCCCCCATGAACCCTTGATAATTTATAAATTATTATTTTGTCATCTCTTACACCGTCCAACATCTCCCTTCATCCACTTCTCCACTGTCTGTCCCACAGCACTCAACTATATGTAGTCAAGTTATATGTAGATATAACTCGATTATATGGAGGCGATTATATGTAGATCCTTGTAATCTGTTCCCCCTTTCTCCCTCACCTTTCCTCCACCCTCTCAGTATCACCACTCTTACCACTGGTCCTGAGGGTTCATCTGGCCTGGATTCCTTGTGTTTCCAGTTCCTATCTGTGCCAGTGTACATCTTCTGGTTCAGCAAGATTTATAAGGTAGAATTGGGATCATGATAGTGGGTGGGGAGGAAGCATTCAAGAACTAGAGGAAAGCTGTATGCTTCATCATTGCTACACTGCACCCTGACTGACTCATCTCCTCCCTGCGGCCCTCCACTTACTTTTTAAAATACTTCAGTGAATGGCGTGAGGACTATACATGCCGTCCTCTGACCACACAAGAGAGAAGGGGGATTCCTGAGACAGAGGCCCGATATGCTCCGCCTTTCCTTATCCTAGTCTGGCACCAACTGTCCCTCTCACCAACTGTCCGTCCCACAGCACTCGACTTTTCTGTGGGGTTCAATAATCTCTTTCAACAGTCTCAAAGAACTCACAGACAACACTCACAGTTCTGGGGCTTTCTGAGGGAAGTTCACAAGTCACAACAAGTTAAGATCAGGAGAAAATTAAAGATACAATCTATTTCTTTCCTCAGCCACGTTGGCAGGCCGGTCTCGATCTGGTCCTTGGCTTCTCGGTCACAAAGTCCCTGGCTTCTGTCTGCCCTGCTCATGCTCGGGTTCGAAAGCTCCTTTGGTACTGATAAAAGCCCAGAGGGCATCCCACTCTTTGAACCAGATCCCTGCCCAACGGCACTTGGCTTTACTAACTCAGCAGGGCAGGACAGCAGCAGCTCTACCTCGCAGTCCTGCGCTGCTTCTCTGCTCTGTCTCAGGGTCTTGGTGCTGCCATCTCTGGAGACTTTCCGGCAGGAATCTTGGCCATGTTCGGCTGGTGGTTCTTCTTTCTTAATGGCTGTGGGATGCCTGTTCTGGATTCTGAGACAGAGCGTTTTCATACTCAGCAGAATGGCAAAACTGACCAATACCTGCTCCTACGTAGTCATTTGGTGGGAGTTATAAAGACTGTGGATAGATGAGCCATACCAGGTCATTTTTCTTCACTGTTTTTTTTATACTGACTATATTTTTAAAAGCTGCCACAAATCCTTTGACATAAATATATTGCACTTTTTATTGATCCATGTAGATCAGTCTTGAAGCGATATGATATTCAAGTAACATTACTCAGAAACCAAGTGATTAAAGGGGAACTCCTTTTTTTTTTCCACCATTTTTTAGACCATTGAAATAAATCCATAGGTATGGAACTCAGAACCTCTAAGTAAAGTCCCCTGTCCTCACCTGCGCACCCTCCTCCTGCTGTCTTAGTATCTCTCTCTTCAGATCCCGGAGTCTCATGAAGCCCCATTTCCAACAGCAGATTTTTGCTCTTTCTGCTACTGCTCCGCCCCTTTGTTTTGTGACCTCCTCCATCAAGCAAGATTCCTTCCCTTTTTAAGAAAGGGGAAGAACAAGGAAATGTAGCTGACAACCAGAGGGTTCTTTTTGGTTGGGGAAAGAGTGAGGCAAATAACACTCACAGTTACACCGTCTCAATGTAATGGACATTGAGGCTTCATTAGGCTTGTGGGAAAATAGAATGAAAAGATAAAATTGCAGGGGAGGGGAGTAGAAAGATCCCCAGGGAATGATGAGGGTGGACATTGGAGACAGGGCATGGTGCCCCAACAGGCTAGACTGGAAAACACA
>NW_022111310.1:9081994-9099188 GCF_000313985.2 Echinops telfairi
AAGAACTTTTTAAAGCTCCCTCATAAAAACAGCAGCTTCCTGTCTGCATTTTCCTATTGCTAAGTAATGTTTTCTTTGTGGTTATTTATTTATAATGAAATTTTAATCGCAAGTTAGATGAGGCTTTTTCCCCCCATAGCATTTCTTTATAGTTTTACAAACTTGAGGAATATAAATACTTTAATAGAAGAGGAATGAGGTCTTTTTATTAAAGTTCTCTTAAATTTTAATTAAGAGGGAGGAAATGGGGAGCGAATAGCGATGAGTCCAAGAATGCAGACAATGTTCTAAAGCCGATTGTGGTATTGAGTGTCCAACTCTTCATGATGTGAGTGAGCTCTTGAATCGTAGGATATGCAAACCATATGCCATCAAATCCATTCTATATCCTGGCAATCCATGGGTATCAGGGTGAAATTATGCTCCATAGGGCTTTTTTTTTGCGGGGGGGGTTGTTTTTTGATTATTGTGAATTGGTGGCAGGTTTACAGAGCAGACCTGTTTTCCTTGCAAGAGCCCATGCAGTTTGTTTCGTTTCACGGATTGCAATCTCCACCAGGTCCCACCACACAGCCCACACTCCTGTGTGTCCTGTTCCCATTCCTCCTTTCCTAATCCTCCTAAACTCGGTCGTGGACAGATGCTGCCCTTTGGAGGTCAGATGTCTGGCTGTTCTAAGGAGTGCACATCTGCTAGTGTTATCTTGCCCTTGTCGGCTATTGTTTGATTGAAAATGGAACAATGGCGGTGGGGGAGAGGGGAGGGGTGAGCTCAGCTCCAGACCTGAAGAGTGATGAAGGGACATCATCTCCGGGGTCCCACGACTCTCTACTCAACTGGGAAGCCTGGTCTGGATGGTGTTGAATTTTGTTTCACATCTGAGGCTGGTTTTTTAAGTGTATTAATCATGCGTGCTTATTTAGACTTTACTTAATGATATTTCTTTAGCTCTCCCAAAAAGTCCGTACCTCTGGACACTTGCAGAGCATGGGTGCTTCGAAAAGAGAGGGCAGAGAAGGCAGAGGCCTCAACAAGACAGGAGTATGCTGGAAAACACGAAACAGAGCTGCTCTGGGCAGGGTGGGCAGGGGCACGGGGAGGCCCCAAATCAAAATGTTATTTATCGAGAGCCTTTTATTAAGGCTTAAACAAGGCAAAGCCAAATCATCTGGATAGGGAAGACCATCGGTCTGCATCCATAATGGCATCCAAAGACTCATAGTTATCCAGCTACTTAAATAAGACATGGCGCACAAAGGACACAGTCACCAAATCGTGATTGGCAGCAGGTCAGCTCATCACAGTCACAGGTGGGACACCGAAGCAGGGGAGGGACCGTCTGGGATAGATCCACGTTTTTTGTTTTGTTTTTTTAACACATTAACACCTTTACTGTATGTGTACCTTTGCATCAATTTGAAACATTTCTGCTGATTCTGCAGAAGTACTGGTTGCAAAATTTTCTTAAACCTTCTAATCAATGTACTCTCAATCTTTTCATATTCATTCCAGCCCATCTCCTGCCTTCTCACCTTCCCCTTGCTCCCTGCCAGGGCTGATCAGTGGTCCAGGACACTTGGAGAGCCTTCCCAGTGAGGGATAGACAGGTCAGCCCTGTAGCTGGAACAGCAGTTCGCGGCCAACCACAGGGCACACTGGTTAGAGCCTTGTATTGCGCCAGGAAGCCTACTCTTCTGTTTGTGTGCTCTTTACACCATCTTTACCCACTAAGCTCACTAGATATTTGAGCAAGACTAACCCTTCTTGTTGAGTTTCATGGAGTCTTCCAGAACCTCAAATTGGTGCCTTATTATTGTTATTTTTCTAATGCAAGTAAGAAGGAACAGGGGGAACATTCGCTAGCCAATGCAGGTAAAGTAGGATTCAGCCCCCTGCTTCTCCATCCTCACAGAGGCCTGACTGGTACTGTCTGCAGCAGGTGTACACTGCTGAGCTCTTATGAAGTGGAGATAGGATAGGTATGCAATTGTAAATTAGAAGGTCCTCCAACCAAGGTCCAGGTATGCCTCATGACCTTGAGACCCTAGTGCCCTGTGTCAGGTTGGGCTCTCTAGAGTGTGTTTGCATAGATAGAAAGAAATTTTTATTAAGAAATGGCCTACACGGCTGTAGAAGTAGGTCAGTCCAGTGCCATTCTAGTCCATAGACCAGATGTCAGCTGGAGGCTTCTCTTGACTCATGTAGCTGTGGAAGCTGACAAACAGGAAACTGGATGATGACGATGGAGGGCAACAGGCTGGTGAATGCAGAGGTAGAGGAATCCAAGGTTGGCAGTCTGCTGACAGCTTCTGTGATCAGCCAATGACTTGAGAAAAGGAGATCAACGAACTAGATGCAGGATCCAGATCCAGTACACTGCTCTGGGTCTCTCTCTGATACATAAAAGCCACACCCCCAAGCAGGTATCATCAGGCTACATGATTGATAGATTGGGCTGCACCCCACCTTCGCTCAGTAGTGTCTAGTTGACATAAACTCTAACAATCATATATCCCAATTTACACCAAGGACACACCCAGGCAACTTCCTGAAAGCAATATTTCCCCTCCCTGGTTTGGCAAGGAATTTACTGGAAACTCTGACTGAGGGCAATGCTTCTTTTACATTGCCTATTAATGGTCAGAAAGAACTCAATGGAAAATGAAAGAACGCAGTGAAGATGCAAAATGAATCTAGGATTCCTATTGCACACCACATCCATGTGCAAACCTTGGGCCCCGAATGAAACTCTCTTAAACCGCAAACCCAGTACTCAGAATGTAAGCGCTCCTGTACCACTGAGAAATAATCCCAATGAGGAAAATGTCACCTACAAGAACGCCTTCCTGGTGTTCTTAATTTCAAAGTTAAAAGAACCTTAAGGCTATGGTACATGGGCTACATCTGACCTCCTTCTGTAGGGAGGAGAATCCAACTCCACATTAGACGAAGGCTGATTGCCAAAGGCAGAAGTCATACAAGCCCACATCCTCCAGACTTCTTGTGCCTTATTCTGACCCCAACTACCCATCTCATGGCACTCTACTTCTCTACTGGGTTGAAAACCCATTTCAATGGCTACGTAAAACTCACAGACAATACTCACAATTATGGGGAGGGTTTTTTGTTGTTGGTTTGGGGCGGGGCGCGGTTTAGGGAAGTTAACAGGTCAGTATCAGAAAACATTAAGGATATAGTCTTTTTATCCACAGCAGCCAAGTCTCTCTTTGGTCTTCAACCACCTCGTTCCTTGACCACTGCCTTATTCTATGGTCCGAGAAGGTTGCCACTCTACCTCATAATCTCCTTGCTGCGTCACTACTGGGCCTCACGTTCTCAGCACTTTACAGATAAGGATTTTGCACACTCCACTAGTGGCTTTTCCATCTTGATAGTCCTGGGATTCTTCTTCCTGCATTGAAGATGGCTCTCTTATACCCAGAGGAATGGTAAAACTGACCAATCCTTGAATTAGAGTTCTCTACACTTTATTTGCATGCTCCCACTCGTTTACTTTGAACATATAATCAGGAAAGACCAGTCCCTGGAAAAGGACATCATGCTTGATAAATTAGAGGAATGGCAGAAAAGAAGAAGACCCTCAACAGGACGGATTGACACCGTGGCTGAAACAATGGGCTCAAACGTAGGAACAGTTGTGAGGATGGCTCAGGACGGGTTGTTTCCTTCTGTGGTACATAAGGTCGCCGTGAGTCAGAATGAACGCAGTGGCCTCCAACAACACATTTCTTGGGTGGGAGTTACAATGGCTGTGGGTGGAAGAGCCATCGCAAGCAATTTCACTTTATCAGAAACCTAAATAAAAATGTGAGAGGAATGATTAAGTAACTTGAATATATGTTCCTGTAATCAAGTATTGGATGGCATTCACCAGTTATTTGGAAGAACGCATTACAGCAAAGACAAATGTGTACCTAATAACAAAAAAGAGCCAACCAAACTACCATATTACACTGTAATATACTTGTATTCCTGTGCAACTGCTAGACTGAAGGAAGGAGGTGGGGCAGAGATATCAATGACAAAACATTGAGAAATGCTAACATTTCTGGAACATTCCATGAACAGGTGAATTCAAAGGAAACAGGAAAGATGATGCAAAAAAAAACAAAACAAAACATGAAAAGGAGAGAAGCAGTAACGTGTGACATCGTTGAAACTGAGAACAGGCACATCCATGGTGCCAGCTGCCTTATATCCATGACCACATTCAGTCCTCCCTGGATACGAGATTCCGTCCGTCTCGTCCTGAGTGAACTAAGTTGCGAGAGGTTTTAGCAAGTTGGATGTTTCCCCAGGTAAGGTGAAGGCAAGGTGGGATTCCAGCTGAGGTCTGCCCCTAGATACACTCATGCACACTCTTTGTTTCAGACTAGGCTGACTCCTATAGGCCACTGTTCAGTGGGATGCATCCATTGTGTTTTTATTCAGTGAATGCACTTCTGATGGGAGAAACATGTTGGGGGAGAAGAGAGGAGAGGATGGGGCCCAGAACAACAGGTTAGCATGGATTTCAAGTCTGTTGACTACTGGAGTCACTGTGCCATGGAGTCGGTTCGGACTCACAGTGATGGTGTAGGAAGAGCAAAACCGCTGCTGTGGGTTCTCAAGACGGTAAATCTTTACAGGAGTAGAAAATGTCCTCTTTCTCCCAGGGAGCGCAGCTGGCGCTTTCAAACTGCTGACCTTGTAGTTAGTAGTCAAACTTGTAACCCACTTCACTAAGGTGAATGAGGAAGTACGTGGCAAATTGGCGAGCTCTCACACTGTCTAATCACTGCAGGGATACAGGACGATGGCCCACTGCTGTCAGATTGTCCACTTTGTTTAGAGAAATCAGAAATTAAAATTTTCTTTTTCCTTATGAAAGCATCCATTTTTAATCATCGAGAAGGAACTCAAACCACTTGCAAACACTGTCTAGCTGTCATCCAGTCAATTCTAACTCATCGTCCCCCATGCATGTTAGAGTGGAACTATCCCCAGGGCTCCCAGTGCATGATGATTTTAGAAGTAGATTGTGTTAGGCTGGTTTTCCACAGAAGCAAAACCACTCATATATGTATCAGAAAGGAATTTACATCAAGAAAGAAATTTATATCAAAAACCAGACCACATAACTGCAGAGCAGCAGGTTCAGAGAGGCAGACCCAGTCTAGCTCAAGCCTGTGGGTCACATGATGAGCTGGAAGCCCTTTCCTGCTCACACAGCTGCCAGCACTGGGGCACCAGGAAGCCAGAAGATGAACCAGGAGGCAGGAAGACCAAAGGCTGGTGGAGACAGATTCAAATGCATCCGAGGCTGGCAACATGATAAAGGTGCTGACAGCTCCCAGGGTCAGCAGGTCACATGGCCGGTCATCAGCCCCAAGTCGCAAGAAACAAGACACAGGGTCCAGGCTAGCAGCATGAAGAAGAGAGAAGCCGGTTCTCCACAGTGGATATTTATAAATAGTAAATCAGCCATACCGCCAAGGAAATGTCACAGGCTGTGATCGGCACTTCGTTGGAGAGACATTACTGTCAAACTACTAAGGATCCAGCCAAATTGACACAAAACCCAGCTACTACATAGACCATCAGATCTTTTTCATGAGAGACTTCTGGGTAGACTCAAACCACTAATTTTTAGGTTAATGGCTGAGCACATGTTTGCACCACCCAGATAGTCCTACGTGCAATGCAGACAAAACAAGTCAGTGCTGTATATTTGGTGCAATTCTAGATCCCCTGGCTCTGTGTTTTTTGTTGTTGTTTTTTTATGTTAATAAATAATAAGTATTTATTAAATACTTATTATTGGGGGCTGTTACAACTCTTATCACAATCCATGCATTCATTCATTGTGTCGAGCACATTTGTACATATGTTGCCATCATCATTTTCAAAGCATTTTTTTCTTTTAATCATTTTATTGATAGAGTTTATCTTCAGGAATTATATCCTCAGTCGTATTGATTTTATGCAGAACCAGTCTCCAGACCAAGAGAAAATACTCTGAGATTGAAGCCAGGAAAAGGGGGAGGTCATGGGTGGCAACCCTTCTTTTGCCATCGCACCCAGGTTGTCTCCCTGCACCCGTCACTCAACCCCCCCATGATGAATGCTCTGCTGGGTTCTGTTCCAGAGGTAAAGGAGCATGGAGTGTCTCTCAGCACAGCCCTCCCTTCCGAGGGAAATAAATGGCCAGCTCCCTGGAGTTGGGATTTTTTATGCAATGACTTTTCTCTTTAAGATTTATTGCCGCAGCTTTGTGAGAGCTTTGTAGTAAGTAGTGTTCAGTCTGTAGGTCTTAAATCCTCAATGCCACAGTCATAACTCTCCAGGAAGGAAATGATAGACGATCACAGTAGCTAATACGGCATTATGATCATACTGTCTCCGCAGAAACGATTGCGGTCTTGCTGCTGCTGCTGCTGTCTTACTTAGGAGTATGAGTTCTTCAAATGGGCTTGAGCTATCTGTCCCTGTGGTTCTTCATGAGATCTAGAGAAACCTCCCGACAGAGGGAAGAAAGCAAACATTTATTTAATGTCTACTTTTTTACATATCGAAGCATGAAGAAACGAAATATAGTTTTCCAAGTTGATCGATGAAAATGTCTTTGATTCCAAAGCACATATCAACTAGCATGCCACCTGAAGCATATTCTCATGTAACTATATGAGAGAGCATCAAATGCATCCAGGTTGATCAGAGTGAATGATAAAATACTGTTGTAACTTTAGGTTTAACCTAAATCGATTTCACTTTTAGACTGGGTTTCCAGTCCCCAGCCAGCACAGGAGATAAAGACACCCTAAGTAAACTGTCAGACAAGCCCAGACTCTGGAATAAAGGCAATGATCCTGGCCTTTTCATACAACAAATGCCATTGGGAAAACATGACTGGGATACTGCTTTAAGTGAAAAGATATTGAAGGACAAGTTAATCATGACTCACTACTCAGGTTTCAAAGACCAGGTTGTTACTTCAAAATCAGTGTTATGGGAAAATGGAAGATGACTACATTAGATCCCAAAATGGAGCTGCTGTATGTGTGGCAGTAATGTGCAACATGTCACATATTATATTTTTTACTATTGTCATAAATATGAAATATCAGAGACCAAGATAGTTGATCAGGAAGGATAACGTTAAAATTTAACTGGATTTGATTCCAAAAGGGTCCCCCCTGTACCACAACATGGAAATACCTGAGGGAATTTCAACAAGGGCTGGATGTGGATGACATGCCATTCCTGCTGCTTTGGGTCAAATAGTAGACGGACCCCTCGGGTTTCCAAGGCTGTGATGTGTATGGAATCAGACCACCACATGTTTCTCCCATGGAGGAACTGGTGACTTCAAACCAAGGACTTTTTGGTTAGCAGCTCAGTACTTAACCACTGCACGACTAGGGCTCCTTTGGGTGATATTAGACCATTCTTATTTTAGATGTGGTAATGATATTGTAACGATTCCAGAAAATGCCAGTATGCTTAAGAGCTAAGTGACAACGTGCTTAAGAGTCAAGCAATGTCTACTATTCAGTTTCAGATAGTTGAAAAAAATAGTATGTGTGTGTGTAAAATATGGCAAAATACTATCAGTTGCTAAATCTAAGCAGTAAATACATAGACACTTATTATACTACCAACCTCCCTTAAATTTTTTCATAATAAAAAGTTGAAAATAAGCCACTAGAAACTTTGATGGGCCTAAGCTGCCTGGGAATGATAGGAAGGGAACTATTCTGAATAAGGTGAAGGCTTTTGAGATTTTAAATGATCAAGACTACATAATAGTTTAAAAGTAGTTTGTTAGAGTCAATGTGAAAATATTTTAGAAAAACAGATTCAAATGATTACAGCTATGTAAAACTATATTTTGCAGGTAGATTAAAAACTAGAAATATTTAGGTTGGGTCAAAGGAAATAAAAGTGATCTTATCAACATTACTCTTCTAGTAGCATCTTTTCCATTAATATAATGTAAAATTTATATTCATGGATCAAGATAGAAAAAGATATAAAAATAATTTTGCTGTGATGTGGGATTACAAATGAGTATTTTTATTTAAAATGTCATCTTTGAGTCCATTGTAAAGAAATATTCTTTATCATACCAGAGCCAGCCGTTCAGAACCACCAGCTTTTTTTTTTATCATACATAAATGCATCTGTTTTATCACACTACTAAAAACATACTATATTAGTGTGGCAACTTTAGCTTAACCACTATAATCCTAGCATGGGTAACATGGTCTATGTATGTTAACAATAAGTGCAACATTAAACAATTGAAAATTTTAAATAGCCCCAGAAGCTGTTAGAAGCTTGGTTCATGAATGACCAAATATGTTCATTTAAATTATTATTTTTTAATTACTATCAAGCTGATTCCAACTCATAAGACAGAGAAAACTGCCCCATAGCATTTCCAAGCTGAAATCTTTGTGGAAGCAGACTACCACAGCCTTCTTCCATGGAATGTGGAGCAGCTGGTGGATTCAAACCGTCACCTTTTCAGGTCATAGATACTTAACCACTGCACCAAAAGGCTCCTTAAACTGTCACCAAACTACTGCCAGAAGGCAACTATAAATAAAGTTTTATTGAACTGAAGCCATGTTCACTCATTTTATATATTGTCTATGGCTACTCTACAAGTGCAGGTTTTAGTCCTCACATGCCTCGTGTTTTTTTTAAAGTTTTATTAACATACAATTTGCATATCATACAATTCAATAGTTCCATCATATTAAAGAGTTGTATAACCATCACCACATTCAGGTCTAGGACTACCATATATTTATGATCTTCAATTCTTTCCTGGCTTTATGTATGTGGTCGGCCTGGTTCTGCTTTTGTGGATAAATGTTCGGGAAGTTGTACACTTTCATACTTAGTACAAGAAGTAAGCAGGCCTCATTATATTGCCTTTCACTTACTTGTGCTTCCTGTTTCTGCTGTGAAGGGAAGCATTGTGCTTCACTGATACTGCGTTTTTGGGGTTTTTTTTTTTACGAATTGTAAATTTATGGAAACCCAGTGTCAAGAATCAATTAGCAATGTTTTTTCTACAGCCTGTGCTCATCTTGTGTGTCTCTGTCACATTTTGGTAATTCTCACAATATTTCACACTTTTTAATAATGCTTATGTACACTTAATAGACTTAAATTTAATGTAAGCTAAACTTTTATATACAACCAAAAATTATTAATTTCTTATGGTGGTCTGATACCAAATCCATAATACCTTTGAGGTAGCCAGTAGCTCCTACAGAGATTGTGTGGTACACGAAATCTAAAATACTACTATCAGAATCAGAAATTCATTGACTTCTGGTCTAGAATTACATATGTATATGAGGATTATGAAATAAGAATGTACAGAATAAAGTTAGGTTTTAATGGTGAAGCAGTTACATATTTTTATTCTGATTTACAGTTTTTGTTCTTTAAATAAGTAATTTTTAGGAAAACATAATTCAGTCAGAGTTACTATTGTTTTTATAAGTATGAAATTATTATGAGGGAGCAGATAGCAAATACACATTATGTAGTTATTGAAGCCTCAATACTGAAGTCAAGGAGGTAGCTTATAATCAATTTTACCAGCTAGCTCTGCATCCACCCGTGACAACCACAGGGATCAATCGGAAACAGTTGTGACCCCCACCCATTGCTTCGTAACCACCCTCTCAACCAATCCTACATCAATGGAATCTGACTTGTCCCTTAGCCCTTGTTAGATGATTAAGGCAGACTTGGTCCTGGACTCTCGCTCTTCTTTGCTGTCTCTACCAACTACTATTTTGCATCTTTCTACAAAAAAAATTGGCCATCTTATCATAAGCCAGAAATGCTTAGTTCCTTTGTCCTGGGAATTCAAATATTTAGAATTAAGTTTTTAAGAATCAGAAATTCAGGGGGAAATTGCAAAGGTAATTCTCCTACGATCATTCACGATTACAAAATAGTATATATAATCATTAGCAGATGAAGGCATGTCTACATGATGAAATATTAAAAGTGATATATTTTATGAAGACTTTGCATGTTGGGCTGAGATCCACAAGTTCTGCAGTTCCAAACCTTCAGAAGCTCCTCAGGAGAAAAATCAGTTTGCTACTCCCTTCATCAGGTACAGTCTCAGCAACTCGGTGCCCCTGCCCTACGGGTGCCTATGAGTCAGGGTCAACTAGATGTCAGTGAGCTTGCTTTTGACCTTATTAGATTTACAATCAGAAATCAATAGACTTGAAAAGAATGAAGTCATATAAACAGGCATGAGAAACTTCCGTAACAGTGGTATTTAAGTTTAAAATGATATACAGTTTCCAAGCATTTCTCTATAAGCATTAGTCACAAATGCTTATAAATATAAAGAATAATAATATATATATGTATGTATATATATGCATATATATAGAAGAATATCCAAAATTATATAAACTGCATCACCATCAGTGGTATAGCTATCACTAGGAAATTATACTGAGTGGACTTTTTCTTAATTCGATGTAGATTTTCATTTTTTTCATCATGACATGAATAACTAGAAAAGGGAAATAGATATGAACGTACAAAGATAATATTTATAAATCTTTAATTGACCTTGTTAATGCTTAGGAAAAGAACACAAAATTACATAGCGAGAATCTGACCTGGACTTGGTGTGGACAAGAAAGGGTGATGAAAACGCCAGGATGTCAACAGCGTTGTTTCTGAGGAAATGGCCTCACACATGGGTCTCGACTTATCTCTTTACACTTATTTGTGTCTTCCAGTTTTCTACAATGAATATTTATTACTTGGATAATGGAAATAAATTTTAATAAAAATTTCTTAAAGCAACTTTTAACGTGAAAAGAAAAACACTGTGACTAGTTATTGTCAATTCATATTATTTGACTTGTGCAGCCTTTGATATCGCTTTTTCTTTTCTGTCCCCTGCACGTACCTACCCCCTGCCCCCACCACACACACACACACACACACACACACACACACACACACACACCGGTGGTTCCTGTCAACAAAGTGGCGATAATTTCTGTTACTGAACTCTACCAGATCTTCCACTTCTTTTGTCTTAGACCTCCCAGCAGTTTTTCCTCATTATTCCTTTCACCATATTTATGCAAACTGCATGCTGACCAAATGATACAAGAAGCTAAACTATATGCAGAAGAATATTCCGTCAGGATGGCAAGAAGACTCATTAAGAACCTGCAATATACCGAAGACACAACCTTGCTTGTTGAAAATGAAGACAACTTGGAGCCCTTACTAACAAAGCTCAAAGAGTAAAGCCTTCAGGACTGATTACAGCTCAACATGAGGAAAGCAAAAGTCCTCTCTACAGAACCAATCAGCAACATCCAGATACATGAAGTCAATGGTGAAGTCGTCAGAATTTCATTAGCTTGTGCCAACAAGCAACACCCATGGAAGCAGCCGTCACCTTGGATGAACCTGCTGCAAAGGATTTCTTTAAAATCTTAAAAAGCAAAGACGTTGCTTTAATAACTAAGATGTACCTGATTCAAGCCGCGATCTCATCTCATATAAATGAGAAAGCTAAACAATTAAAAAGGAAGATGGAAAAGAAAGTGACGTCTCTGAGTTATGGTCTTATTGGACACACCATGGACTGCCAGAAGATAAACAAATTTGTCTTAGAAAAGGTATGTCTGGGCTGCTTTCCAAAGCAAGGATGACAAAATACAATCTCACCTATCACACTTACGACAAATTGCATCTGTTACCAAGAGGGACCAATGCTTGGAGAAAGACAGCACACCTGGTAAAAGGTAAGTATAAAAGAGAAAGACCCTCAATGAGATGGATTGACACAATAACAGCAACAATGGGCTCAAGCTATCAACGATTACGAGGGAAGCACAGGACCAGGCAACGTTTCATTTTGTTACATATAATCCTAATGCACATCACAAAACGTATAGCTGTTGTTAGGTGGTGGAATTTGGCTCTAACTCATGGTGACCCTATGTGTACAACTGAATGAAACATTGCCCTGTTTTTCACTGACTTTACCAAGCACGATGAGATATTTTATTGTGCCAATATGGCCAATAAATACATGTGGGGCTAACTGAAGGGTGGAGGGATAAATGGTTTGGTGAGCCTCACCTTTCTAGTTCTCGGGTCTCTTGCTTTCTGATGGTTGGACCAGGGTGCAGCTGCCTTAGCCAGTTCCCTGCTTCAGCTGGCAAGGCTCACTTCCTGCAAGACATCCCTGAGGAGAAGCCACATGGACCTACCCTGATGCAGCCCTGGGTGCTGAAGCAGCCCATGTGGAGACTCCCGCCAACGCTGAGAGGCTTGCACATTCACTGACTCGACTTTCCTCCTGCAGTCGGCATCATTGCGTGTGTTTTGTGAGATGGAGGAGGACTTTGTGGATTGGTGTTGGGCATATGGGTTAATGTTGGACTTGTGGGCTTGGGCAGCACTGGGTTGGGATGTTTTCTTGATGTGCACTTAACCTTTACATAAGACTCTCTTTTATACATGAGTTTCTGTGGATTTGTTTCTCTAATATACCCAGACTAATACACATGATGTCCCTTGGTAGGCACTGGTCACACCTGATAACAAGTGTAAAGATGAAGTCTCACCTTCCTCACTTCTAAAGTCACAGAAAAGACAGATGGAGTTTTCCAAACTAGGCTTGTCCACTTTTGTGGCATGGTGTGTCTTCAATACTCTTTATCAGCGCCATGACTCAAAGGCATCAAGTCTTCCTTGATCTTCCTCCTCGTCGCCCAGCTTTTGTATGCACGTGAGTGACTGGAATCACCACGGCTAGGGCAGGTAGGCTTAGTCCTCAGAGGCCCAGCTTTGCTCTGCAGCACTTTAAACAGCTCTTGGGTAGCACATTTGCCAGTGCAATGCATTGTTTGGCATCTTGGCTGCCGCTTCCATGAGCAGTGACTGTAGATCTGCATAGAGTGAAATCTTTGATGTCAATATTTTCCCCTTTTATTAGTGTGTTATTTATTGGTTTATCTTTTTAAAAAAAATCATTTTATTGGGGGCTCATACAAGTCTTATCACAATCCACACATCAGTTGAATCAGGCATGTTTGTACATATGTTGCCCTGATTCTTCTCTAGACATTTGCTTTCTATTGAGCCCTTGGTATCAGCTTTTTTCCTCCTCCCTTCCTCCCCTCCCCACCCTCATAACCCCCTGATTGATTGTACATTGCTATTATTTTCATCTCTCACACAGACCGCTGTCTCCCTTCCTCCATGTTTTCTGTTGCGGGGTGTATGGTGTTTGTTTTCTGTGGAGGGGTGTATGGTTATGTGTCGATCATTGTGAGGATCTTTGTTTTCTTTACATTAAGATGCAGCCCATACTGAAGGCTTTAGTGTTTGTTTTCAGTAAATGTTTCCAGTCCTCTTGGCTTTCAGGAAGCAAGGTTGTGTCACCTGCAAATCACAGGCTGGTAATGAACTTTTCTCTAATGGTGCTGCCTCATTCTTCTTCACATTGTCCAACTTCTCAGTGTATTGGCTCAGCATTCAGACTGAACAAGTACAGTGAAAGGATACAACCCTGACTCACCCCTTTCAAGGTTTTAAACCATGCAGTGTCCCTTTGTTCTGTTCAAACAATTGTCTCTGGTTCTATGCGCAGGTTCTGCCTGAACACAATGAGGTGTCCTGCAATGTCCATTCTTTGCAATGTTATCTGAAGTTTGTCATGATCCACACAGTAGAATGCTTTTAATAATCAATAAAACACAGTAAACATTTTTCTGCTCGTCTCTGCAGTCAGAGAAGGTTCATCTGACCTCAGCAATGATGTCTCTTTTTACTCATCCTCTTCTGAATCCAGCTTTACTTTCTGGCAGCTCACTGGTAATGTGCTGCTGCAATGGCTTTTTAATTATCTTCTGTAATTTTTTACTTGACTATGATATTAATGATATTGTTCAAAATTTCTGCATTCTGTTTGGTTGCCTTTTTTAAAATGGGCACAAATATAGTTCTCTTTTCGAAGCCGTCTTCAGATTTTCTTGGCATAAACTGAAGAATGCTTCCAAGACTGAATTTTTTTCTCAATTTCAATTTGGTATTCCAAAAAATAAAAAAATTGGTATTCTCACAATTCTAAGCTAATGTCTTTAGTGCACCTTGGATGTCTTCCTTCAGTACCATTGTTTTGTTTTTAAACCATCTTAAATTGTGGATTAGGTGTTGGTTTTACATTTCAGATCTTCAATTTGATATTCAACAACTTAAACTACTTATTAAACCCCTCAATAGCGTATCCTACCCAACCTCCTTAGATTTCTCTTCTCTCTGTTGTAGACTGCCATCTCCTCTGTCACTCAAGTTAATACCTAGCAACACTCCAGCTTCATCTTCCCTCCTTCCGTAATCTCCAAAATCTGTTCCCTTTGGTATGAAAGTCTTTGCAACTCCCCCACCCCCACCACACACACACACACACACACACACACACATGCACACTCTGTTTCTTTATGGCAATGGTCTTCTACTGATGGGCATTTAGGCTGTTTCCATCTTCTTGCTATTGTGAATCATGCCGTGATAAACACGGTGTGTTAGGCTGGTTGTCTAGAGCAGGAATGTCAAACTGGTGGCCCGCGGGCCACATGTGGCCCCCGAGGTAATTTTTTTGTGGCCCGCCGTGCTCTGAAATAAAATGAAAATAGACAAAATTGTTAGGAAGAAAATAACGCTTAGGGGAGATGGATGCAATGCCGCACACAATTCCCTCGTTAACCCTTTAACTACTGAAGATGAGTATACACATGGCCCAGTGCCTTTCCTGGGGGCCTGTGGATGAGTATAAACGTGCTGACTCCGTTCTGGTGACGTTTGGAAGCGATATGTCTGCCACTCTCAGCGTCACGTAATGTGAACAGATCCCAATAGCGAAAAGGTTAAAAGAGTGCTCTGGGTTGTGCTGTTATGAATCATACCTACTGGCAGCGCTAGTTAACATTTTTAGAGGGAAACCATTGCGTGAGCAACTATTTTTGTCCTTGAAGTTAAGTATAACGGCAAACAGATCAAGATTAACTGATAAACATCTATCTTTCTTAATGAAGTTTGGCTGTTCTGTCTTTGAATCCAGATATTGGAAAATTAGTAGGAGGAGAGCTCTGGCAAGTTTCTGGAAAAAAGAATAATTTTAGTTTTATAAATACATTAAATAAAATAAATGTTTAAATAAAAGCAATTATATGGTGTTTTAATTATACTATCCATGTTCCCGAATCCTCACTTCAAAATATAAATTTAACAAATTTGTAAATGTAATATGGCCCACAGGAATCTTGCCTGTTGCACCAAATGGCCTGCGTCTTAATTGAGTTTGAGCCCCCTGATCTAGAGAACCAAATCCAGTGACGCCCATCTATTTATAAGATAGCAGCTTATATCAGAAGTGTGTATAAATCAAGAAGGCATTGCAGCCCCGTCCACCTCAAGTCTACAAATGTGATGCTAGTTCAAAAGCCCCTCTTCGGACTCACAGAGCAGCGGGTAGTGATTCAGAAAGGTGATTCAGGAAGCAGGCAGATCCCGGCCCGTTGGGTGTGCAGGTATGTGCAGTCACGGTGCAGTGCAATGTCAGTGGGAACATGGCAGGGCGCTTGCGGCTCTCAGGGTCAGAGACCCACGTGGGGATGCCCCTGGGGGCAATCACAGAGTCCCAGTGAAGTCTCCGTGAGAAGGAGGGTGACGTGGCCGAGAGAGATGTAGTTCCCAGTCTCTCACTCTCATGGTGTCATCCAGCTGCCACTTGATTGACAGGTTTGACTGCACCCCTAGGCCGGAGTGTCTAGTTGACATAAAATCATCGGACGACCACAATGGGTGGACATGTCTCTGTTCATGCTATGACTCATATTCCTTTAGGGTACAGACCCAGCAGAGGAGCTGCTAGATCTTATGAAATTTCTATTCTGAGCTGTTAGAGGTAGTGCCACATGGCTTTCCATAGTGCTTGGACATAGTTACAGTTCCACCATCAGTGTATGAGGATCCCAATCTCTTTGAACCCTCCCTAACATTTGGTTGTTTTCTGTATTTTGTTGATGTTTTGGTTTGGTTGTCATTGTAGGTGTAACATTTCTCATTGTTGCTTTGATTGGCATCTCCCGAA
Source organism: Echinops telfairi (assembly GCF_000313985.2). Classification (NCBI taxonomy): domain Eukaryota; kingdom Metazoa; phylum Chordata; class Mammalia; order Afrosoricida; family Tenrecidae; genus Echinops; species Echinops telfairi. Next base: position 9,098,175 of record NW_022111310.1, read on the forward strand.
TGGCTAGTGATCACGAGCACTTCTTCATACGCTTGTTGGCCTTTGGGATTTCATTATTGGTGAACTGTTGGTTCGTGTCAATATTTGAGTGCCAAAGAAAATGTTTGGGGGGCTGGGGGGCACATTTGACCTCCTCAGGCTACACAAGGGAGAAGGAGAGTCAAAGGCCCCCATCCCAAGGCCAACTGCCACAATGCAGAGATCCAACCTGCCTCCAGCCGCCATTCTTCTGTGACCCTCTTCTGACACGGGATGTTCTTCCCACGGCACTGTGCTTCTCTACGGGGTTCTATACCCCATGGAAATGGCCACTCAGTACTCACAGACAATACAATTATAAGGGGTTCTTATAAGGGAAGTTAACAGGTTCCTACAAGTCAAGATCAGAAAACATTAGAGATACGGTATTTTGTCCACACCTCTTCTCAGCCAGCAGCAAAATCTCTCTCTGGTCCTCAGCCACTCAGTCATGTGGTCCCGTGGCCTCTGTCTCCTTGGCTCAAGACGCCTGCCTGCCACTCTGCCTCCCTGAAGCCCGGCCTCAGTGGTGCCGCTCTCTGCTCTGTGGCTTGTCTCAGTGTGGCGTGATCCCTCCTCCCTCCACGACTTCAGACACGGGGCGGGAATGTGCGCCACAGTGACTCTCCTTTCCTAATGAATTCTCTCTGCTCTTGCTCGTGAGATGGCTCTCTTCTACTCGAGGAATGACAAAACTGACCAACTCCTGAATTAGAGTCCTCTACACCTTATTTTCATGGCCCCACATAAGCATGTGGTGGAAGCTATAGAGAAATGAGTAGAAGAACCATAAAGAGTAATGAATTTTGCTGTGCCACAGGTACTATTGATACGATTTTCAGTGGCACAATGTTCAAAAGTAGATCACCTCTTCCTGCTTCCCTATTTGCTCTTAATCTGAAAGCTTCCCCGAAATCTGTTCACTGGGGTGACAGTTCACTAGGGTGACAGTTCACTAGGGTGACAGTTCACTAGGGTGAGAGTTCACTAGGGTGA
>NW_022111310.1:9099302-9106428 GCF_000313985.2 Echinops telfairi
AGTTCACTAGGGTGACAGTTCACTAGGGTGACAGTTCACTAGGGTGACATCGCAACAACGCACAAGCTATCGCAGTGCGCTAGACAGAAAGACAAGTGGGACACATGTATAGTATTAGCCCATAATTCTAAACAACAGTTTGTATATTATATATGTGTGTGTCTATTGTGTGTCTGTGTATCTATGTTAGATATGTGTCTGGTTTTTGTGTTTGTGCAAATGTATATATCTTGTGTGTGCATCTGCATATATATTGTATGTATACCTAAATGTTTGTTGTGAATATCTATATGTTTATTGTGTACATATGTGTGTGTGTTTTACATGTGTGTGCATATGTGTGTTTTGTATGTACACACTTAGCTTCATCAGTCCTGGGTTCATGCAATCGCCTCTAGGTTTTGATAAGTACATCATAATTATATGTGATGCTATCATTATGAGAAGCTGGGAGAGAAATACACACTGTATTCAGGAACTTTTCTGTAAATCTAAAATCACGCAACATTAAAAGTTTAAACAAACAAAATAAATTGTCATCTTAACTAGGTCTCAAACTCTCTAAGAGGATTACATTTTGTCCAAAGGCGCCACCCTTGGTTGTATGGGGCAGAAGCAGGGCAGGTGCCGCCACTGCCGCAGACCAGAGGAATAGCTCTCTAACTTGCCAAAGAATATTCCTGTTTGCACGCCTCCTGACATGCAGCCCGGAGACCTATGCCTTGGTTCCGCTCACCTACTCCAATGACTGCCAATGAGTCCAACCCTCAGTGGGCTTGTATAATAGCATAGTTTAAAGAAAATTAAAATTAAAGTGAAGTCTAAGGAGGGGGAGGAAAGAAGGGAAAGAAGTGCGACTGAACCGCGGAGATCAGTTAAGGGAGATGAGGCAGCGTTAAGGGATCCGGGGAGGAAGGTGGGTCTTCTGGGTGGGTCTTCTGCCTGGCTTTGATTCTCCAGATCTCGGGCGGGCGGAAGGGAGGACCCAGAGGAGGAGCAGAACACTGCCTGCTTAGCTGACTTTGGCCTTAGATACTATCATCCTCCCTAGGCCTCTGTTGCCATGAACTCGGCATTGTACAGACGGCTATCTGGAATTTACATTCCCTTCTCCCTGGCCCCCCACAACTCAATTAAGATTGCTCTAGGGTGGAGTGGGTCGACCCTGCCTTGCTAGGCTGGAAACAGAAAATTACTGGCTCCAGTGTGGGGAATGTAGTCTGTCCTCTCAGCTCGTTGAGCAACCTGTTGACGAGCTTCTAATTACTAGACCTGTGTGCTACACAATCAATGTTCTTAGGGATTTTAATGATTGAAGTGAATGAACATGCTTCATCATTTTGGAAACGTGCTTGAGAAGAATAATTGCTTTAAAGTGTTTCAAGAATTGTTGCTAGGAAACCACAGCAAGATGAGCTTTTACTCACAACTTGAAGTTCAACCGGCAGGAAATTCTCCCATTCAAAATACAGATAGGTAAATAGAAGAATTCAGAAACAGAAAGAAAGAAACCTACTGGCGACTAGAGAAACCCTACTCCTGAAAGAGCATGGGGAACAAACAGCTCTTCATCGTTCTGTGATCTTGGACGACTCTTTTAATGGCTTTGATCTTCTGTTTTCTCATCTGAAAAATGGGGACATGAATAGCCCCTTGTCAGAGTAGACGTAATGACTATGTGAAAAGTGAGCCCTGCACATAGTGCTCAGTACTTTGTTTAGTTAGTTATGTATACGTCTTCTCCTCATGTATTGATTATCTCATTTTCCAATGCTGTGCATTGACATTAACCGTAAAAAAATCTATGACGTGGTTCTCCCGGGCCTTTGGATGAACTTTACACCTTTCAGGTGGCAAGCACACTCATTTTTTGATACAAGCCTCATCTCTCACCCCTCTTGCAGTTTCCTAAACGTTCCCTGTATTCTCATGTCTCTGCCCCTTGGCACAGGATATTCATCTTCCTGGAAGGCCTTTCTCCTCCCTTCTGCCCAACGCCTCTTAATCTTCCACCGTCAGAGCAACGACCGCCTCTTAGAAAAGCCTCCTCAAACTGTTGGCATCCTCTGGAGCTTCCTGATGGTATTGTTTGGGACACGTTCTAATGGTCTTTCTTCTCTCTTCGAGAAGAAGGAAGGGCATTGTCTTAGTCCCTTGGTCAGCTCCCTCATGAGATCTAGAGAATCACAGACTTTAAGGAAAGCTTTGTCGACTGGATGCTCTCCTGGCTCAGCTCCTTCAGGAGGATCAGATCTCCTGCGTGCAGAGAAGTATGTAGGGTATGAAGATGATAAGCAGCCAGTGAGCAGCCAACTGCACCAATTGGAAGTTTCTATTAGCCACTGTCATTTACATCACCGGCTATGGGAGTTCCTTCAACAATTTCTTTAATCATTTTATTAGGGGCTCATACAACTCTTATCACAATCCATACATACATCAATTGTATAAAGCACATTTGTACATTCATTGCCCTCATCATTCTCAAAACATTTCCTCTCCACTTAAGCCCCCGGCATTAGGTCCTCATTTTCCCCTCCCTCCCCGCTCCCCTCTCCCTCATGAGCCCTTATAATAATTTAAAAAATTATTATTTTGTCATATCTTGCCCTGTCCGACGTCTCCCTTCACCCACTTTTCTGTTGTCCATCCCCCAGGGAGGAGGTCACATACAGTACCTTGTAATCAGTTCCCTCTTTCCAACCCACTCTCCCTCTACCCTCCCAGTATCGCCACTCACACCACTGGTCCTGAAGGGATCATCCGCCCTGGATTCCCTGGATTTCCAGTTCCTAGCCTTCAACATTTTACAACTGACAGCAGCGGGCACTATTTTCTACAGATACATCTTTACCCGATTGGTGATTTTTCTGCCTGAACTTCTAATTCTCCCCATAGCCATAACTCTGACCTTCATAAATTATTTTCAGTCTAACTATATATTCTGTGGGAGAAAGATGAGATTGTCTACTACTGTAAAGATTTAAAGTCTCAAAACCCACAGGAGCAGTTCTGCTCTGTCCGACTGGGTCGCTTTGAGTCAGAATCAAGTAGAAGACCTTGTGTTTGACGTTAGAGTTTAACCCTCTTCTAAGAAGTCCTGCTGGTGCAATGGTTAAGTGTTCAGCTGCAAACCGAAAGGTCGGCGTTGAAACCCACCCATTGCTCTGAGGGGAAAAGACGCGGCCATCTGCTTCCATAAAGTTACACAGCTTTGAGTACCCGTGGAGACAGTTCTCACTGTTCTATAGGGTTTCTGTATGTCAGAACCCACTGGAAGGAAATGGATTTGTGTTTTGATGTATTCATCTTCTGGCTGTGGCTGCCCAAGCCCAGGTCTGGGCACCATGCCCACGTCTCCAAATATGCTGGTACCCTCTGCCTGGCATTTCTCAATTCAATAGAATAACTCTCCTCTCATCTGCCTCCACTCAGGGCTCCCTTCTTATCACAATGTGTGTGTGTGGGGGGGGTGAGAGAGGGAGAGACAGAGATAGAGAGACCAGCTTGGTTTGAACAAAAAATTAATTTTATGCATTTATGAACTGAAAAATCCAGGGTGGAGTCCAGAAACCGCATTCAACCTCTTCACCAGACTCCACAGTGGAACCATGCGTATTAAACCTTGAATTAATTTGACTGTTTTAATGAGGATTTGTACATCACCACAACAGGTAGCAGACATCCTTCTGCTGTTGTGTCTGGGCTCCCTTCTCTCCATCTCTCTGCACACCCTCCTCCTCCATCCTCTTTTAAGAGCAATACCATCCAGCTCCTTTGCTGAATGCAAGCTAGTTTAGCAGCTATGTTTGGTGAACGGAGAAGACTTCCGGGGCCTCACCTCCCACCTCAAATGCCATACAAAGCCCTTCTTCTAATCAGGGAGTTCTCCTGAGAGAGTCTAGTGACCAACATTTCTCAGTTTCATTACTTGTCAGCCCTTACAGCTCTGCCACTGTCTGTGGATAAAGCTGGCACTGCAGGTCCCAACCAAAAGAGCTGAATAAAATGCTAGAGTACTTCCTCACAGCAAAATGCCCCTTGAGCACAGAACCTGTTCCAGTCCCCGCACTAAACCAAGAGCGTCCCCAGAAGACTGTCAAGTGCACATAAGGGACACGAGAGACTGGAGATTAGAGCAGTTTGAGTGTGGAACCAGCATCTCCCATTTGACCGTGCAAAGTTAACACACACTTAAGAAAAGCCCCGGTGGGTCAGAGGGGTCCCTGGGTGAATCTCAAGTACTCTGCCATGAATGGAAAGGTAGGCGTTTGAACCCACTGAGAGATGCCTTGAGAGAAAGGCCTGGAAATTTACTGCTGAAACTCACAGCCCCTGTAAGCCAGGAGGAGCACAGGTCTTCTGTGATGCACAGGGACCGGAGTCCACTCAATTGCAGCTGGTTTAGGAGGGCAGACAAGAAGTCAATGAAGGGAGACCAGATCCTTTGGTGGTTTTCTCTCCTTAGAAAATGTGTCCATCTCTGTGGGCTTGGTGCCTGCTGTAACTATTTCCCTTGTGTCCCCGTTTTTCATGTGTTCTTTTTGGACATGTAAGCCTGAGGGGAAACCAAGATATCCTGAACCAATTCGATCTAGTTTGTCTATTTAGCAACTGATAACTTTTTTTAACTGCTTTTATTCGCACGTAATCCACATATCACTCAATTCAATAGTTTGATCAAATACAGAAGAGTTAGACCGTCACAACCACAATCAATTTTAGAATATTGGCTTCTTTCTTGTAGTCCTTGTTATTAACTCCCCTCCACCCTCCCTTGCCATATCCTAAATACCATTAATCCAGTTACACTCTGTAAATTTATCTATGTAAATTTCATAAATAGAAAAAATACAAAAAACTGACAACAATAACAAAGTAAAAGAGAGGTCAGAGACGGATGAGTGTATCATCACCTACCTTACAAGCTCTACACCAAGTAAAATCTTGGACTAAATTCTACCAAAGGAGAGCCCCCAATAAAATTATTTTTTTTTTAAGAAAAAAAAATTCTACCAAAGGTGTGAATGTGTATTAGGCAGCAGTACACAAACAGTCACACAATTGATTCTCTAGACTTTTAAGAAGACTCATTCTCTGCCTTGGCACTGCAAGCACAATAGGTTCTCTCTAAGGTGGACACACAAGGATATTAAAAGGACAGGACCAGCTAGCTTTCTGGGGAGTTAGGCGACAGCCTTCCTGGAGAGAGGCTCAGAACTAAGGAAGAACCGGTACTCAGGCTCTGTCTAAAGTGTGACCCTGGGGCTGGGTGGATTTGAATACCTCATTCATGCAAGAGCGGGGAGACCTCCATCTTTGCAACCAAGTATGTGTATTTAACCATCACTTGTGTTCCTTAGACTTGTTAGAAACCTTCAAGTGAAATTTTGATCAGGATATTGGAAGTGCTATGTATCCACCTTGGGTGTGGTAACTCTAGATGAGAAAACTTCAAAAGCTAACCAATTGTCCTAAGGTCTAGATTCATAGTAGAGTTCTCTTGTGTGCATATGGATCACCCCCTTTATAAACAGCGTTTGTAAAGTAAATGATCACACAAGCAATAGAACCTAAGGAAATGACATCCAGTCCACAATGGCACAGGAGTCAGAGAGTTAGAATGAGAATGCAAAAGGCCCCTCTGGGTAAGGCCCGTAGCGGGGGTCCAAGCAGGAGAAGCTCAGGGAAAGGGGAAAATGCACAGGTGGGCATGATGTCAGGCGGAAGGTCAGCCGAAGAGGCAGAGCTCACCAGGGCTTCAGCAGTAAAGACTTGTGTTTGTTTCCATGTTGGTTCTAGGACCGGCACAAACTCATTCCGACCCCCCCTCCTTTTGTATAGCACCCCTTTCAGAAGGGGCTTTTTAATTCTCCCACTGTCAGCACAAATGTAAAAATTAGGAATACATCTGATTGCACCTGTAGTTACCCACTTGCAGCCACAATTAGCCATAAACACCCTCTGAAAATGGCAAAAGCAGTTAAGCATGCCTGCAATTAAGTAATTGTGGCCATCATTAGTTGCATCGTTAGTCACAAGAGTAACTTTTATGGTCGCCATGGCTACCTCCTGGTACCAAATTACCCATCCAGCGCGGGAGCACCAGGGCTGAAAAGTGACCCCTCCTCCAATTTTCTGAAAATTGCATGCTTTTCCCCAACTCTTGCACATAAGCAAATGGGGAATATTTGCAAATGCAAACTATTTATGTCAAGCCAACAAAAAACAGTCATTCTGGGTCCCGTGTGTTATCTGTTCATCATCACTTTTCTTTTTCTTCTGCCACTGAAACACACAACAAAGAAAAGCAAGCTCCCCCACCCTGCCCCAGGGAGCAGCCCACTTCTGGTCCTGGGGACAAGAAAGTCTAATAAAGAAGGTTTATTTACACACAGTTACCATTCCCCAATCTGAATATCTGCGACAAGTTTGGAGAGCATTATTTCCTGTTAGAAGTGAAATGATTAGATCTTTTTTTTTTTTTTTCTTAGTGGGAAATGGGCCCAGAGACCTAGGAAGATAATTTGGCTTGGAGAACGATGGTCTGTTAATCTGTCGTTGAGAAATGTATCCTTAATGAATCACCAGCCAGAGAATGAAACATGTGTTTTCCCAAATCCCAAGAGATATACGTTCTCATAATAGATCAGAGTAGAGAGATGTATGTTTTCATTTATATTTATAATTTCATTTATATAGTGTTTTCAAGGGGCTTAATAGATAACAGCAGGTTAATCATCCTTTACTACGTAGTCTGTTTCAGACGCATTCATTCTAGGGACAAGGAGGTAGGCCCTATCCATTCCAGTTAAGTGTTCAGACAGCATGGAATAGCAGGCAGGCAGCTAGATAACGCACAGGCCAGCATCCTCCCATTGGCTTCTTTTGCTATTTGGAGAGAGAAAAGATCCTACCAGTTTTTCTAAGCTTAGTCAACCTCGATCAGAAAGGGAAATCTCTGTCTCCAGAGCAGCACTATCCAATACGATTTCTTCCAGGATGGACATGCTCTAGGCCGCCCAGTATAGGAGTCAGGGCCATGGACGCGTAGTGCTTGGAGCATGATTAGGATGATAATCGAGTTTTCCATTCTATTTCATTTTAATTTAAATACCCCCTGCCC
>NW_022111310.1:9106528-9137025 GCF_000313985.2 Echinops telfairi
GACAGTGTAGTATAGGAAACAATAATTACAATATAAATTTGATCAAGGATTCACGAGGGGAGGAGGGTGGTGGAGGGAGGGAGGGAGGAGCAAAAAAAGGAAGTAGAAAATGTTTTGGAAATGATGGTAGCAACATATGTATAAATATGATTGATATGTTTGGTTTATGGAATGTTGCAAGAGCCCCACAAATTATTCTTTAAATAAATAAATTTAAATAGCCACTAGGGACTAACAGGTACTGTATTGGACAGTGAAGCTCTAAAGTACATGTAGTTGCAGCCACGTGTCCAAGGCGACCCCAAAATGTGATATACGTGCAGCGAGGCTTTGATATCTAAATATCCCAGGCCATGGATGCTGGCATGGCCTGGGCTTCATCACCTACTAGCTATATAATTTTGAACGGACACACACACACAAACCTCTCTGGACTCAAGCTGTGTTTCAAAGGTACCGTGCTAGCGGTAGGGTAGCGATTGGAGGAAAATCAGAAAGGAGCGCAGTAAGTAGGCTTGACTTCCCATTGTCCATTTGCCGTACTGTTTGGGAAAACACCACAGAAACGGTGAGAGGAAAAATGCTCTTATCCTAATCAGGATCTGTGGTGTACAAGTAATTCTCATAGTGTCTTCATGGGACAGAGTAAAACCGCCCGTGTGTCTGTCCCAGGGTGTAAATCTTTCTGGGAACTGGAAGCCTCATCGTCCTCCCTCAGAGTGGCTGGTGGTTTCAAACGACTGACCTTACCGTTAGCAGCTCAATTGGAACCCTCTACTTCACAAGGACTCACTGAGAGTCAGAACTGACTCGATGGCAGGGAGTGGGTTTGGTTTTCAGGGGGTTTCCGTGCAAGCTAACCAGCCCTGGCCGCACTACCAGGAAAGCACTGGAGTGCCAGTCGCAAGGTCAGTGGCTCAAAGCTACCAGCCATTTCAATGGAGAAAAATGGAGGCAATCTGTGCTCCCGTACAGATGTACAGTCCCAATTCTGGGTCACACGGCAGGGGGTAGCGGGGTCTAAACTCCCCCACAGTGGGGAGAAGCAAGAAGGGAACATAACAGATCAGCAACTGGACCAAAGCAAAGCTACGAAGCCCCTGAGGAGCCCCACAATGGACTTCAGGCTGGGAGGGTCTGCTCCTATAGTTCCCCCACGACCAGTGGGGAGATAGTCATGAAAGTCGGTGAACAGGCCTGGAATTATTTTCTCTATTTTTTTTCCCCTTTTCTTTTTCCAATCTTTGTTTTCTATTTGTTGGGTCTATGTCATAGTCAGTGTGCCCACTTAGATAAGACAGGCATGTGGAGCAATCCCAAGGAGAAAGCAGCGGACCCGATGGTCCCTGGGTGACTTGGGGGGAAAGGGTGGCAGGGGAAGGATGCAGTGAGCAGGCAGCACCATAGACAGGGGAACAACTAGGGAATTAGAATCAACAAAGAGATTTAAGCAGAAAGAAAAAGCTGTAAATAGATCAAGGTCTGATTTTTGATCTCTAGGCGTGTCCTTCAGTCAGGACTGATGGGGTACCATGCTCTGACCCCAAAGTCTGTCCTTTGTACTCCCTCAGGGGCTCTCTGCTCTGCTCCCACGGTTGCTCTGCCACATGTTTTTTGTGGTTTGCCTCAGTGTCTCAGGGTCAGTCTGGGCCAGGCCCGACACTGAGTCTCCAGTGTTGTCCCCCTTAGAGCCTGGGGCTATCAAAGGACGGCATGTCTTGTGGTGGGATCAGCCATATTGTCTACTCTGTCCTTTGGCTGTTCAGAGCAGGGATGTCGTCCTCCAGGCCTAGGGCATCAGGATGTGCTCCACTCTCTCTTCCTCCCCCAAAGATGGTGCCTGGCTATCAAAAGATATAGCGTCTGGGGTCTTAAAGGCTTGAAGATAAACAAGCGGCCAACTGGCTCAGAAGCAACAAAGCCCACATGGAAGAACCACAACAGCATGTGTGATCACGAGCTGTTGAAGGGATCAGGTATCAAGCATCCAAGAACAAAAAATCATATCATTGTAAAGGTGGGTGAGTGCAGACTGGAGACTCAAAGCCCATCGGTGGGCAACTGAACACCCCCTTACTGAGGGGTTGTGGGGAGGAGACGAGCCAATCAGGGTACAGGGTAGCAATGATGAAACATATAACTTTCCTCTAGTATCCCAATTTCCATCAAGGGCATGCCCAGATAGATATGTCAGTTCCTGTGTGTGAGAGCGCCCTTCCCTAGGCTGGCCAGCAAATTCACTGGCAAAGTGTCCTTCCCACTGTGGATCAGTGGCCAGAAAGGCGGCAATGGAGGCTGAATCTATATGGAGACTCAAAATGAATTCAGGGCTCCCACTGTACACTCTAACCTTTTACAAAATGAGTGCTCAGACTTTAAGCTCTAATACAATCTCCTCTGGAGGCTGCGTTGAGAATGGAGGAGGGAGGTGAGTTTTCACGGAGTAAAGAGTATTTTTAGGAGGAAGGTGCATTGGTACGCTGTGGCAAAAACAACAACAAAAACCAGATGTCCTCTAGGGTCCTGCTTCCAGGAATCTGCTCTTTGAAAGACAAAGCTCTACCCCTTTGAGTAATTACAGCGGAAATGCATCCAATTCAATTACATTTAACTCAGTTCCACAAATACACCCTAGCAGCCTATGACCAGATGTATATGCTAACCGTAAAAAGGTCTTTGTTTTGAAAATGTGTCTGGTCTTCCATCTTCATATATAATAATACACAACAGACGAGAGTTAGTATTTTCTGCCAGCTAGGCTGTGGGCTGTGTATGCTTCAGGGATTGTGCTAAGCATGGACGATGGTTCTTCATACATTCAGTTTCCACTTGGTTGAGTGACTTGAGCAGCAGAGGTTCCAAAGGTCAGCCATTCGTGCTGATAATGCTGCTGAGAAACCCAGACACATTCTGCCAGCTCCAATTCTTTACTTCCCGTTATTCTTGGGGGAGCTGGAAGAATCAGCCGGAGGAGTAGCAGTTACCTGTTTATTCATTCGACACGAAGTAGGACACCAGGGGGATGGACAACAGAGAAGTGGGCGAAAGGAGACGTCGGACAGGGCAAGATATGACAAAATAATAATTTATAAATTATCAAGGGCTCATGGGGAAGGGGGGAGCGGGAAGGGAGAGGAAAAAATGAGGACCTGATGCCAGGGGCCTTAAGTGGAGAGCAGATGTTTTGAGAATGATGAGGGCAATGAATGTACAGATGTGCTTGACACAATTGATGTATGTATGGATTGTGATAAGAGTTGTATGAGCTCCTAATAAAACGATTTAAAAAAAGTATGACACCATTATGCATTAAGAATAATGCCTGGTGCTGCTAAGAACCCCAAATGAACTAGAGGGGAGTTGTGTTGGTGGAGAAAAGCGCCAGACTCTCAGGCAGCGCTCAAGCTCTGTCTTCGCCAGTAATAATCACTGATTAGGTCTCAGTCGAAAGTTTACAAAACCAAAAACTTTGAACTGGAAAATCCTGTGAAAGGTTTTATTTCCATTAGCATGACTAAGGATTGCCGCCTGACCTTTGAGAACTGACATGCCTGCAGAAAGACACACCCTCACACTCACAATTCAGCACGCGCCCCCTCTGGGACTGCGGCTGCCAGGGTCAAATGAAAGCGAAAGGTAACCAAAGGCGCTTTTCATGAACCAGCTCAGGACAATGAATCCCCAAGAGCCCAGGCATAGCCCACTACTGCAGAGTGGAATTCAGGGAAAGGAAGATTGTACACAAAGGGCAGGAATTCGCCACTGGAGGGAGCTGGGCAAGGACCTCAGCTTGGGCATGGCCGAACTGCAGCTGGAAGGGGTAGCGGTCACACTGCCCTCTCCTGAGACTGAGGACACGGAGTGAAAGAGGTGTGGCTTTCCCCAGGGAGCCACATCTTCCCCAAACAGCTCTTCCCTTTGGTTTTCCCAGCTTTTCTCAAGTTATAGACGGTTACTTACCTAAAATCTCCACCGACAGTCACGGGACCGTTGTTAGGTGCCACTGAGTCAGTTCCAACCCACTGAGCCCCTGCGAAGAACCAAATGAAGCATTGCCACTCCTGCAACGCCTCAAGATGGTTGAACTTGTCTCCGTTATGGAAGCCACCGTGTCAGTGCATCCCCCTGAGAGGCTTCTCATTTCTCACTGACCCTCTACCGAGCACGCTGTCTTTCCTAAAGACTGGCCGTTTTCGAAGTCATGATAGCATACATGTCCAAGGTACAGGAGAAGAAATCTTACCATCGCATCCTGAGGAACAGTCTGGCTGTACTTCTTCCAGGATAGACTGGTTTGTTCTTTTGGCAGTTCATGGTTCTTTCGAGATCCTTCGCCAGCTCAGGAGGTTATGGAGAATGGTTTCGGAGATTCCAAAATGGAAATTGATAGATTTCTTTCCAAAGGACACGGGATGATTATGAGGGCTTATTATGAAGTGTTAAGAAAATCGTGGGTAGCAAGGGCTATCCTATAAGAATTTTGTTGGGAAACCTTACCCTATCCATGCTAGAGGCCTGATTTTTGCCCCAAAGTCAAAGAATATTGAAAAGGAACTCTATTTAGATTCCTCAAAGATACCTGTGATGCAGATGATTTACTTTGTATGACTCATCTGCCCATAGTCTTTGAAGTTCCCAGCAAATACCTGGGTAGGATGCAAATAAGGTGTATAGGACTCTAATGTGGAGACTGGTCCGTTTTGCCAGTTTGGTGGGTATAAAGTGAGTGCCCTCAAAAGCATGGACAGGGTAAGTCAACGATGTCTTTTGGACCCCAAGATCTCTGCGTGAAGAGGCAGCAGTACCAGCAGCACCACGAGCAGCATGCTTTCTAGCCGTGGAATGAATAAAGTTGAGTGTTTGAGCAGGAGGCGAGCTTGTAGAGTGGAGTGCTCGTTAGGCGTTTATCAGTACTAAAGCGAGTTTGAAACATTCATACAAGCAGGCAGAGGCCAAGGGGACACGTGGCTTAGAGGCCAAGGACCCAAGAAAGACTCTGTTAAATCTATTGAACTTAGTGACGTGATCGGTGTTTGGGTCCATGCTTTTAAGCAACTGAAACCCCGATTTTGTCTAGGAAAAAAAAAACTCCAGCTAATTGTTTCACTGTAAAAATATTGGATGAATTCTCCTCTTTGTTTGTTCTGTTCTTCTTCAGCTTTCCTTTCATCTTCAAAATCAAAACCGTCTTCTTCATGATATCAGCTTCTAAATTAATTCTTCTTGGATTTTAGCAGGAAAAAAAGACCCCAAATTCAAACATATTTTATAGAGATCCCTTTACTGAGTCTTAGAAGAGAGACAAGGAAAAGACAAATCACCTGGATAAGGGAGACCATCAGCATGTCCTAAGGGTTCACGGCCAGATTGTTCATTACAGAGCGTAGAACATGGAGAACATTTGTCACAAAATCATGATTGGAAGTAGATCCACTCATCCCTGTTGCAGACAAGACGGCAGAATCAGAGAAGGGATCGTGATTGCCATCCATACATTACTGCAAATTTATATGATCGATTCGGAGAGCCTTTGACCAAGATATCTTGACTTTGGTCAGTGTATGCCTCATGACTATGTGTACCCCCATCAAAGTACCCTGATTTCCATTAAGGGCATGTCCAGGCTGGCATGGGAGTTGTAGAGTGAATTTAACACCTACTCCAACACATTCCACCTGAGGGTAAAGACATTGCTGGTGAAAGGTCAGAAATAACCCAAGGGAAGCTGCATTCAAGTCATGACTGAAGATGGATTTGGGATTCCCACCATAGCCTTCTGCCAAGTTGCTCTGTCTCACACAGCACTCTTTTCCTGCTAATTCTGTAACTCGCTGCAATAACCACACAGAACTCACAGACAATGTGCACCATTATGGGGGTTCTTATGGAAATTAACAGACCACAATGCAAGTGAGAAGTCCTCAGGATCCAGCAGTTTAGGAGGGACAGATTACTAAACTCCTTTAGAGATGCTAATAAGTACCCAAAGGGCATGCCTCTCCACTCTAAGCTTCAACTGGAAAACACTCAGCTCCAGCTCTGTGGGTCAGCAAACCAAGCTCCCTGAATCAAGTGCCTAGAGGTACCCCACTCTGCAAGCCATCCTCCAGACCCAAACGCCCCCGCTTACTTCCTCCGCGGGCTGGGAAGTCCATTATCCCTCTGTCTCGTGCTCTGGTTCCTGCTTCTGCAGCCGCTGCTCTTCTCTCCCTCCTCTGTGTCAAAGCTCTCCTGGATGATGGAGGTCCACCGCAAGTGGGATCTTGGTGTCCCGAGGGTGTGCTCCACTCCTGGCTCTGAGATGACGGATTTTCTCCCCGGCAGTATGACAATCACCATGAATCCTGTTAACAAGCACTCCGACTCAATCTGATCAGTATCCTCCCTCAGTTCCTCTTACCCAGACCCATCCAAAAAAAGGTTTGGGTGGGAGTTAGAAGAGCCACATTCAATAATTCACTACGCTGCCCAGTGCTCAGAATTTAAGCTTGATGAAGATTTAAACTCAACAATGTTTCCACATGACACCTTTCCGCAGTGTTCTCTTTCACCATACAAATCCAGCAAGCCCTATTTCCTTGATGGCATTTGCCTGGATCGGAGCTTCTTTTATCAAGGCGGAGTCGGTCAAAGGGAGTGAAGTGGATTCCCAATCGAATTCTGCACACTCACTGTTCTTACCAGGACTTGGCAGGTTTTTTGGAATAAATGTTTCTTCGTTTGCTGCATGCCCTCAGGACATTTTACAATGACTTTCAATGGATGATTTTGTAGATATAGTTTTCACTAGGCATAGCTGCTTCACAGGAAAGTCTGTATGAAATCCTTCGTACCAATCATTTCAGAAGTAGGACTCTAGAAGGGTCTTAAAAAGAGGTTTTAAGCATGATCAATATATTTCTCTGGCTCTTGGGTAGAGAACAGTCAACGGAAGATTAGAGGGGGAATCGCCCAAGTTAGGAAGTAAATGGAAATGCACCACAGAGAGACAATGGTGACTAAAATGGTAGTGTGGAGCTGATGAGAGTAGCAAAGACAATGTCTTTGTACATCATTGCTATCCTGCTACCTAAGCTGTGCCTGACTCAAGCCATGGTATTCTCCATTGCTTCCTATTCATGTGAAAGTTGGACCTTGAATAAGGAAGATAGTAGAAGAATCAATGCATTGGACTTGTGGTGCTGGAGAAGAATATTGAAAGTACCAAGGACTGCTAAAAGGACAAAGCAATCTTTGTTGGAAGAAGTTAAGGCCAGAGTGCTCCTTACAAGCCAAATTGCCCCGTGACGGCTCCGGGATCTCGGGCAGGCTGTGGTTTCATGTTTCCTAGCAGTGCAAAGTAGGATGTACCCAGAGACTGAGGCTAGCCAACCCGGGAACAACACACGAGCCCAACCTCCGAGGGGAGGACCACACGGCCAGCGTGGGAACTACACAAAGGACCAGACTGCCAACCTACCTCAAATGAGCCAATCAGTGGATTGACGGGAAGGGGGGGCTGGGAACACCCCTTTACGTATACCTGTAAATAAATACTTTGGAATTTCTTTTGTGGGGGCTCTTGTCCAAGATGGTGCACGCAGTTAAGCACCTGAGGACTTGAGCCCTGGCTTAAGCTAGCATAATAAAACCTCTTCTGTAATTGCAGCCTTGTGTTTGATCTCCTTCCATTAAAAGGGTAATTGCTCCAGGTCCCTAACACAAGAATGACAAGACTTCATCTTACATACTTGGGATACATTGTCAGGAGAGGCCAGTGCCTGGAAGATTTTATGCTTGGTAAAGTGGGGGGACAGTGAAGGAGAAGGCCCTCAAGGAGATGGATTGACACCATGGATTGACACCACAGTACCATCAATAGGCTCAGCCATAGGAACACTTGTCAGGAAGGCACAGGACTGGGCAGTGCTTCATTCTGTTGTGCATAGGGTCCCTGTGACTTGGAGTCAACTTGATGGCACCTAACAATAACAACATAAAGTAATTTTAAAATTATGTGTTGATTACAAATCTGGCTAGACCAGAGGATGTTCACTGGTACAGATAGGAACTAGAAACACAGGGAATCCAGGGCGGATGATCCCTTCAGGATGAGTGGTGAGGCTGCTATACCTGGAGGGTGGAGGGAGGGTGGGATGGAAAGGGGGAACCGATTACAAGGATCTACATATAACCTCCTCCCTGGGGACAGACAACAGAAAAGTGGGTGAGGGGAGACATCAGACAGTGCAAGATATGACAAAATAATAAAAATTTATAAATTATCAAGGGTTCATGAGGAAGAGGGGAGCAGAGAGGGAGGAGAAAAATGAGGAGCTGATGCCAGGGGCTTAAGTGGAGAGCAGATGTTTTGAGAATGATGAGGGCAATGAATGTACAAATGTGGTTGACACAATGGATGGATGGATGGATTGTGATAAGAGTTGTATGAGCCCCTAATAAAATGATTTAAAAAATTATTTGTTGAATGAAAGAATAAATAACTCTTGGCATCTCTATGATTAAATGTGTGCGTTATTCAGCTCCTGACCACTGACTTCTCTTTGCTATGATTCTGGAATGAGGCAAGACTTGTCCTGTGGAGCGGATTGAAATGTTAGGGTAGATATTCGCGTATCGCAGGGAACCTGTGTGGCTGCTCATGCAGCTCATGTCCTCGGAGCCAGGAAAGGTTCATACAAGAGACACATTCAATCAGGCCCTAGAAGAGTAACGTTAATAAAGAGAAGGGGAGGGGAAGTCTTAGAATCGCTAACTACTTTTCTTTCTTTCGTTTTTTAAGAAACATTTTAATCAGCACAAAGTTCTGGAATATTGACTGGATTGACAAGCCTAGTAAAATTTAACATTACCCTTTTCTCAATGTCATTAATGATAAATTAAGCAGGCAGACTGGGCTGATCTGTACAGGTTCAGCTACTTCTAAAACTCCAAGAGTCTAGGCTCCATGCTTGGAACCCTGGGAGGAATCAATCACGAAGGGAACAAAATGCTTTTCCCAGCAGATGCTAGAGTTGAACCAGGACCAACACATCTTAATTTGGAATATGTGTTGTTTCCCTGTTACCCTTGAACTTCACACATGTCAGACTGTATTTTGGAAGAGCTTTTACTAAATGAATGATGAATTCCAATAAAAGTAAGAGAGAGGGAGAGAGCTTAGAGAAGAATAGAGAAAATATGGTTCCATTGAGCAAATCATGATTATTTCTGTCACTAGAAGTTATTGAAGTTATTAAAAATTAAGCAACACATAAATGAATGAATCTCAGCCCAAGCTTCTACCCTCTTTCTGTACTAGATTGATTACTAACAGTTATTTTCATTTGTAATGATTTTTAAAAAACATTTGGGGAGTCAATGGATTCTCTGAAAAGCCAAATAAATACACACACACACACACACACACAGGAAAACGTACAGATATACAACTTTATATGTATAATTTGAGAGGGTCCCCCAACCCTAAGGGCTACCAGAGTAAGGAAACACTTTTAAAAGTAAATTATATTATTAAAGCTTACATTATTATGGCTATGTTATTAGAGTTATAAGGTTTATAAACATTATAAAGTTACAAACATTATAAAGTTTATATTATTAAAGTTGAAGGGTACATTTGTATTTTATTGAATATTTAGGATAAGTTAAAAAAATTGCTACAAAACTGTAGAAACCTTCATTAAACAAGCGTATCAAAATGTGAAGTTATTGTTTCCTGACATGTACTGAAGATTGTACTTCCATCTCGTTAACTTGTGCCCAAAGAATTCTGTACTTTTCTATTTAAACAACATCAAGATAATATTTTTGGCATCCTCAAGAGACTCAAATCACATTTCTTTATGTTTTCTCTGAGCTTGAGGAACATAGCTGAAAGGGCAAGATCAGATTGCATGGTCACTGGGGTAAGTTTCAAACAAAATTCACATAGGACAGCCCTTGCGGTCCTGCAAGAAAGTAAATGCACAACGTTTCTGGCTTTTTTTTTTCTCTTCTTCTAACCAATGCAGTTACCTATTTTCTTAAAATTTTTAACAAATAAGTTCTTATGATTATTTTCTGTCCTTTGAGAAAATTCCCAAAAAAAGTCTATAATTTTCTGGGCTGACCTCTCTGTCTTGACTTGGCCCTGCACATTCCCTTGGAAGTCACTGTTTTGATTGGTCCTTGCTCTCTGGAGCATGTCAGATCCCAAACTTGTCCCTGCTAGTGACTTGTTCCATGAAATCGTCTTCATTCGCTTTGATCTTGCTTAAAAATGGACGGAAAGATTCGTTCCTGGAGCCAGCTAATTTTAGTGCCACACTATTTTCTGTGCCTTTTCCTCTGAAGGCTCCCTAATGAGACTAAGACAAATGTATTACTGAAAGAATTTGTCTGCAGCCATTCACTGAACAGAGACATGTTTAAACACATTCTGTTTGGAATAAACTGCAGCAATGTGTTTAACTTACTCTTTAAATCTAGCTAGGTGATTCAGAACAATCCTTCTTTTGAGCACAACTAAAAATGCTGTAGAAAAATGATATTCTTAAAAGCACCAAAGAACTTACTAGATAGTAAAAAGTAAATTAAAAAATTTGAGAGCAAAACAAATAACTCAAGCCTGAATTTCATTGCCGTCAAGTCCTTGCTTACTCATAATGACCCTATAGGACGGAGGAGAGCAGCTCCCCAGAGTAGAAGACCACAGGTGAAACTGTAAAAAGGTCAGAACAGAGACAGGCAAAAGAATGTACTCAATGTCTGTGGTAGGTACATGATTTGATGTCCACTTGAAGATGTATAAAGGTGGAGGGGTGGAGTCTAACCTGTCAATCAGGTTAAAGGCTATCTCCTTGGAGATATGACCTTCTTATAAGGAAGACCCTGGGACCCTCCCCCTCTCTCTCTGCCTTTCCCTTCCAGCTGGCTGGTCACCTTGAAAGCTGCCAGAACCCTGCCATGTTTCCATCCACTTTGGATCCACAAGACTTTGCACCCACCAGCCAGTGATCTTCCTGCATTCTGGGTCATTGTTGCTGGGCCTGAAGAGGGACTTATGGACTAGTATTAGACTTACGGACTTGAGTTGAACTGGGCTGGGAGGTTTACTTGATGTATGACTACTTCTTGATATAAAGCTCTTTCTTATACATATATGAGTGTCTCTGCACTTGTTTCTCTAGTCAACCTGACCTAACAGCATGCAGCTGTTGAAATCAGAGCCTAGGTACAGTCAAAGTTTATTCCCAAGAGAGAGCACTTCATTCCAATGAAAAGGAGGCATTACATAGTTATGTCCCCCACTCCAAAAGACCCACTGTTTGTCTGCCAGTGTGTCAGACTGTGGTGGCTTGTATGTTGCTGTGCGGCTAGAAGGTACATCATTGGCATCATTGGCAGAGTGAACAGGTTTCAGTGGAGTTTCCAGATTAGGAACAGACTGTGAAGAAGGAAGAGGTTGTCCACTTCTGAAAAATGGGCCACTGAAAATCCTATGGAGAGCATTGACACATCGTCGGTTCCTGAGAACCTGGAGAACAGATGCAGAACATGGTCAAAGTATGGAATTGCCAGCAGATGAACCTCGGGTGCTAAAGCCCTCACACTGTGACTGAGGAAGAGCTCCCTCCTCGGAGCACGGTGCATCATCATCACCTGAATGGAGCAAAGCCTGTGGGAGTAAAGCCTTCGGGGCCTTCGTGTGCTGATGGAGCATGATTCAAAATGAGAAGAAACAGCTGCACACATCTACTAACAACTGGAACTTGGAATGTACGAAGTATTCATCTAGGAAAATTGAAAGTGGTCAACACTGAAATCTAGCACATAAAGATCAACATTCCAGGCATTAATGGACTGAAATGAACTGGTATTGAACATTTTAAATCAGTAAATCATATGGTTTACTATCATGGGAATGATAAAATCAAGAGGCATAGTGTTGCATTCATTAAGTACAATGCTGTCTGTGATAGGAAAATGTCTATCCACATTCAAGGATTCCAACCAATACAAATATTATTCAAATTTATGCACCGACCACCAAAGCCAGTGATGCAGAAATTGAAGAATTCTACCAACATCTTCAGTCTGAATGAAAAGTTGGAAACAAAGAGGAAGGAATCGAAGCTAGAAAACATAGCCTTGGTGATAAAAAATGAAGTTGGAGATTGCATGATAGAATTTGGCAAGACCATCAACTTCATTGAAAATACCTGTTAAGATGTGACAGAATAATAATAATAATTTATGAATTATAAAGGGTTCATGAGGGAAGTGGAAGTGGGGAGGGAGGGGGAAAATTGAGGAGCTGATATTAAGGGCTCAAGTAGAAAGCAAATTTTTTGAGAATGATGATGGCAACAAATGTGCTTGACACAATGGATCGACGGATGGATTGTGATAAAAATTGTACGAGCCCCCAATAAAATAATTTTTTAAAAAAATAAAGAAAATACCTGTTTCAACATTACAAAAGGAATACACTTGGACTTCTCCAGATGGAATGTGCAAAAATCAAATGGGATTTCTCTGTGGGAAGAGACAAGGGAACCGCTCAGGGTCAGCCGCTAGCACAGGCTGGGGGCTGACTGGGACAGACCATCAATTGCTCCTATGCTCAGAGTAAAGCTGAAGAAAACTAAACGAGTCCCTGAGAGCCAGAATTAGACCCGTGAGGACGGGCAGCACCTGGCAGGGTCCCTGCTGGTGTGATGAGGGCGCTGTGCATTGGAGCTGCCTTGGCAGCTCCCAACAACCACAACACAGGGCAGAGAAGCACTTCCCCTTGGGTTTCTCAGGCTGTAAATAGTTTCAGGAGCAGAAAACCTCATCTTTCTGGGGGAAGGGAGCCATCGCACGGTGTAAAACATGACAAAATAATAATAATTTATAAATGATCAAGGGTTCATGAGGGAGGTGGGGTGGGGAGGGAGGGGAAAATGAGGAGCTGATACCAAGGGCTCAAGTAGAAAGCAAATGTTTTGAGAATGATGAGGGCAACAAACATACAAATGTGTTTGACACAATGGATGGATGGATTGTGAAAAGAGTTGTATGAGACCCCAATAAAATGATTAAAAAACAAACAAACAAGAAAGCCTCATCTTTCTCCTGTGGCATGGCTGGTAGGAAGCTGCTGACCCATGCTCAATCTACCACATACATCATCAGGGCTTCTCCCTCCCACTCCAGAGGGTGGCAAATATTTTTGCCTTGTTGTGGAGCCTAACATGGAGGCAAAGACTCTGAAAAGTTGTAACAAGTTATCTTTCACTGGAATTTGCAGCCTATATTCATATGATATTTGGGTAGTCCAAAGAATAACAACCTTTGAATTCTTTTTAAACTGGTCCTGAATTGGCAATGCTTTGAGCACCTGGAAGAGCCAAATACATATCCTCTCTAGAGGAAAAACCACCTTCATCCTAAGCCTCAAAAGATCCCACATGTAATTACTCATATAAATGAACAGCACAGAGTTAAAAAAAAAAAAAAGCCTATTATACAAACAAAGCACTATGAATAAGAATCTTTAGAAACAATAGAACAGATTGACAATATAAACAGACTTTTATAGACCTCTGGTGTTGGAATTATCAGAGACAGGCTATAAAAATCACTATGCCTAATGTTTTACTTTGTTTTGATTTTAATCGCTGAATAAAAATATTTTTGTTTAAATTCTTGGGAAAGTTCACTTCTGATTGGAGAAGCCATAGAGACCAGGCTCATTGTCTAGAGCAGTGGTTCTCAATCTTCCTCATGCCGCCACCCTTTAATATAGTTAGTTCCTCATGTTGTAGTGATCCCCAACCATAGAATTATTTTTGTTGCTACTTCATCACTGTCATTTTGCTACTATTATGAATCGGGCAACCCCTGTGAAAGGGTTGTTCGACCCACAAAGGGGTTGCTACCCACAGGCTGAAAAACACTGCTCTAGAGCCCTGAAAAAGTTACCCAAACCCTGAATTCATACTCCTAGCCTCCATAAGTATGGGAAAATAAATTTCAATTTTTAAAACCACCGACTTAGGGTCCTTTTTGTTGTTGTTACGCAGTATTAGCAAGTTAAGACATAAACTGAACCCACTAGCAGCACATTGAGCTGGACTCACAAGACAGTAAGATCAATTTTAGTTCATATTAAACATACACTTTAACTCTTGTGATCGTTGTTTGTGTCAATTTGGCTCCACCAGGATTCTCAATGGCTTGACAGTTAAGAACTAATAATCTCCCTCAGTGTGACCTAGAGCAGTGTAATCCACTCCGTAATGGGCAGCCAGTGACTTGTAAGAAGATTCGGGTCGAATGTAGCCTTCTTACCCAGGTCACAGTTTTATTCACATTTCATCGGGGATGTAGCCTACTTCCTCATAGAAGTGGCCTCTACGGTACACCTCATTGCTTTTCGCTGGGTATGGCTCTTTCATCGGCATCATTAATTTCCAGTTCTGGAGCCAAAAGATTGTCATGTTGCCTGTCGATTTGGGAGACATCAGAAGCCTGCCATCTGAGCAGTGGACCTTGGATTTATTGCACTCTACAGCCATAGGTGTGGCCTACTGACCTTGGACTCATTGACCTCTGCATCCACCAGCCTGTGGTCTTCCTGGTTCATCTTTCTGCTTCCTGCTTCATCAGCTCCTGCAGCTTTGCAAGTCAGGAGAACCGTCCATTTTAACATCTGGCCCATGGACTTGAGTCGGACTGGACTTACTCATTTCCACAACTGTGTGAGATATTTTCGTGGTATAAATTTCTCTCTTTAGATCTCTCTCTATCCATATCTAAATACATCTAATCTTGATCATCTCACAGGCATTGCTTCTCTAGAAGATCCAGCCTAACAAAGCTCTTGAAAACTGAAATGTCTGCAGAAGGCTGTGGATGACAGGGGAAGGCCAAAACCCATTTGTAGCGTCCACACATGGGCTAGCCTCCAGTGAAGCTCCTCTGACCATAGGCCAGGGATATGCATAGCCTTGCTATCGTGCAGAATGCATGGGAAAGTGGATTGTTGCTGATGCAGTTAGCTTAAAACTTAACATATTATCATTTGATCTCCCTTTTATTCATTTTCAATTTCTTGTAGTTTTTAATATTTTCTGCTTTCTTTTCACCTGAGGCTTTTTTCTGTTTCATTTTGTTATTGTTGTGGTTTTTAATGTTTTTTTCCAAGATAAACAAATCTATAGAGTCAGTAATTGGAATAATGGTTCATTGGGGGTATGGGAGGAGACATTGGAGGGAATTGGGGAGCTAATAATGATGAGTATAAAAATGAAGAAAGTATTCTAAAATTGTTTGTGGTGATGATTGTACAACTCAATGTGATCGAACTATCAAATGGTATAAGTGAACTATATGTCAATACAACTGTTAAAAATAAAATAAAAAGGACAGACAACCGAAAAGTGGATGAAGGGAGAAGTCCAACAGGGCAAGATATGACAAAATGCCCATTTATAAGCTATCAAGGGCTCATGTGGGAGGGGGGAGCGGGGAGGGAGGGGAAAAATGAGGACCTAATGTCGGGGGTTTAAATGGAGAGAAAATGTTTTGAGAAATGATGTACAAATACGCTTTACACAATTGATGTGTGTATGGATTGGGATAACAGTTGTATGAGCCCCTAATAAAATGTTTAAAAAAAATAAAAAATTAAAAAATTAAAAAAAATAAAATAAAATAAAAAGAAATGTTAAAACAAAAGTTGAAAATTTCTGCTTTTTAGTTGTCCATTGTTTTAAAGCTTTAGGCTAGGATTTGAACAAACATTTCACCAGAAAGGATATTCAAATTGTCACTAGAAAAAGGCAGGGGGAAAAAAGCTTACCATCATTAGTCATGAAAGAAATACAAATCAAACCTATAATGAGATACCACCTCACTCCTATTAGAATAACAATTGAAACCTCAATACCATTCTGATTCATCATGGCCCTATAGAACAGTGTAGACTGTCCCCTGTGGGTTTCTAAAGCCGTGCATCTTTAGGGGAACAGAACACTCATCTGTCTCCTATTGGAGTTAGCAGCCCCATGCGTCCCACCTTCCTATTCAAATAGCAGTGATTAAAACAGCAACAACAAGAAAGGAAAACAGTAGGTGCTGGCAGAGTTGTGGAAAGACTGGAATTCTTATCCATTGCTGGAAAAATAGTGTAGCCACTGCAAAAAAGTTTGACAGCTCTTCCAAAAATTGAACATAGAACTCCTATATGACCCAGCAATCTCAATCCTAGCTAAATACCAGAAGTTAACAGAGGAACAAAAATAGAAACCCAAGTTCATTGCAGCACCTTTCACAATAGCAGAAAGGTGGAAAAAATTGGAATATTTGTTAACAGATGAATGGATAAACACAATGTGGGGTGTGTGTGTGTGTGTGTGTATACATCCATACATAGGACTACTACTCAGGTTAAGGAGGAATGAAGTCCTGATACATATCCCTACATGGATGAACCTAAAAAAATCACGCTAACTGTAAACAGTCAGTTTTGAAAAGCAAATATTGTATGATCTCACTTATATGAAATAAGCAATTATATATAAATCAAATCTGTGCTTAGAGGGCGTCTAGTTACCTCGTGCTGCCATAACAGAAATCACACACACACACACACACACACACACACACACACACACACACAGAAATACCACACACCAGCAGCTTTCACCAATTTCTCCCTTGCAGTGTCGGAGGTGAGAGGTTTGGATTCAAGGTACCAGAGTAGGGAGAGCCTTACTTTCTCTCTCAGCTTTGGCAAAAAGGTCCTTGCCTCTTTGTTTCTGCTCCCAGGTGATGTTCATGTGATTCGGCCTCTCTCTTCCTCTCTCTGCTTCCTCACTTGCTTGTTTGACCTCTATATCTCAGGAGACTGACTCAAGATATACTCTACATTTACCATGTCTTATTAACATAAAGAAAACCGTTCCCAAGTGGAATTATAACCACAGATGTAAGGGATAAGATTTACAACACATATTTGGGAGAACAAAATTCAGTCCATACGCATTGAGCTTACACAAATGGTTGTAAAGTGATTTGGAAAAGGAAAGCTAGAAAGGTTCTACAACTTGAAAGATGTCATCAATATCACTTAGTTGTATGTGTAGTAACTATTGAGATGGCACACGTTTTGTTATATACATTTTCACTACAATACAAAAAGTAACCACAATTAGAGGCTAAATGAAGAAAATCATTGTTGTCAAGAGGATAATTTGATCATATAGAGGAGTGAGTTAAAATGTTTTGTTCCAGGTATCAAACATCTTCAGGTACACCATTATGATCTTGTCAAATAGTCTCCTTCATTTAATAACCATGATTCAATGTCACTTTGGACGAGGCAGGCATTCACTGAGATGCACAACTTGCAAAGGTCCCACAGCTAGTAATTTGCCATGCCATTATCAACTCGCCACGCCGGTTTATCGACTCTACATTTGTCTGCCTCCCGAGCCCTGAGTGCCAGGATGCTTGAGTTGCTAACAAGAAAGGCAAAGTAAGGAGTCAGAGCAGTTGAGCTTCAGGCTCTTTCTGAAAAAAGAGCTTTTGCTTTAGGGAAGTTTATTACTTTTGCCATGATCCTCGGTTCCTAGATTATAAATTATCTCTACCAATACTCGCCCAAGCAATTACCCTGAGGCCTGAAGGAGTTTATGCACCTTCCCACAGGAACCAATTTACTTTCCTTTCCCCCAGAGAACAAGGGCCCATTAAGCTTCTAAAGAAGACATTTTTTCCTATTACCTGATCACTTTAACAGACATTTAGGTTTTTTCCAAATAATATTAAAATAATATAGAGGACTTATTTTCAGAGTTTAGAGGAGGCTACTAAGACGAACTAAATGGGCCCTCTCGATCGAGTCTTACCCACAGGCAATGGTGCTCACTCTGTGTTACATCTGCCTTGACATTTACTTCCCAGAGAGGCGCCCGCGTTGACAATATTCTTAAATGTGAAATGGCTCTCAAGCCGCCACTTTTAATTCCACTGTGACATTATCCTTTCCTTTTACCCGAAGTCATGAATGAGTCGTGCTTGGCAACACACGAGGAAAATTGCTGATTTCAGGAAACGGACTGAAAATAGAATTAGAACTTTACGGCCCAGAGAGTTGGGATCAGGTTACTAAGTCTTTCCTTAGACGAAGATTCAACTAATATTTCACCATGGAAGGACTTAGATTCTAGGAAGGCACCTGTCTGGCAGAAAGAGGATTTACACATAACAAACATTTGTTGAAGGCCTGCAGGCCTGATATGCCATGAGGGGTCTCATACTTTCATCTTCAAAGTGATCTGATGAAAGAGTTTTGCTCAGACTTACTTCCTAGAGGGGAAACTTAACAGTCAGCAGAGAAGCTAAGGGGCCAGCCTGAATCCTTACAACTGAAAATCAGTTTCTGTCACAGACCCGAACCTCCAACTTCTCAGTTAACAGCTGAGTTCATTAATCGTTTGCACCACCCAAGGATGCCAGCCTCACAGTGAGTAAGTGGCAAAAGGGGTCTAGCAACTCTCCTGTCTCCAACCGAAGGCTCCCTCCACTGTTCTACAGCCGCTTCCCTCTGCCAGAGCCACATCTATCACTCAGTGGCGTTAGGCGGTTATAAAGAAAACCCAGGGGTGGGAGGAAGAACTCTGGAAACAAGCAGACAGGGTTTGGATGCACTTTGACCTTTTTAATAGCCCTGCGACCTTGAGCAAATTATTTCACCTCTTGTAGTAATGACACTAGTTCATACTGAATATTCCATTTCTGGTGCTTCTTTAAACCATTGGGAATACCATATGACCCAGCAATCCCTCGACTCAGTACGTATCTTAAAGAAACGGAACAAAGTACAAGCAGAATATGTGCATTCATGTTCATCGCAGCACTATTCAGAACAGCAAGAGATGGAAGCCACCAAAATGCCCAGCAGGGGAAGAGGGGCTAAATCAGCGCTGGTCCACACACACAATGGAATACTCCACATCACTAAAGAATGAGAATGAAACTGTGAAACGCCCAGGAGCGCTGGTGGCATCGTGGTTATGTACTGGGCTGGTAACTGCAAGGTCGGCATTTCAAAACCACCAGCAGCCCTGAGGAAGAAAGACTGGGCTTTCTACTCCCCTAAAGAGTTACAGTCTCAGGAGACTCACAGGGGCAGTTGTACCCTGACCTCTAGGGTCACTATGAGTCGGCATCAACTTGATGGCAGTGGGTTGAGTTGAGTTGAGTTGAGATGAACGTTGAGCTGAGTTGTGAAAGACCTACTGACATGGAGCCTCTGGAGGACCTTATGCTAAGGGAAGTTAGTCGAAACAGAAGGAAACATTGTACAAGACCACGGTTATTTTAAAAGTAAAAAGTTGTCCTTCCAAAAGAAATGGGCTTTAATGTACTGGGGGTTGGTGGGGGCAAGTAATAGGGTAAATAGATGAAGGGGAAGATCATATCAGATAAAAGCGTGTTGGGGAAGAAAGAGGGTTGGGTGTCAGGGGACATCATTGGGTAAGCTGACAAGTTGTTAAAAAGTTGCGAATTCAAAAATGGTGATCTGTCACTCCATACCTAATTTACAATAGAAAGTTTAAACGTAGAGCAAATGTTTTGAGAATGATGAGGGCAATGAATGTACAAATGTGCTTTACACAATTGATGGATTGTGATGAGTTGTATGAGCCCCTAATAAAACGATTAAAAAAAAGTTTAAACGTTTCTAAAAATAATAAGATAGTAGTAATTTGTACTTAGAATTCTTTTAAGGATGAAATAATATATATGGAGTCTTTAGTATGGTGTTTAGCATAAAGTAAGTTCTCAGCCCCCCCTCAATCTTTTAATATTGGCTAATACTATAAATACTTTATGAGACATCACTTTTAACAAGGCAGATTTCTGGGATGTTATTTTTATTGGCTAAATCCCTATACATTGTCAAACTAGCAAGAGGAAAGATTTAAATATATGGCAATTCTGGTAAATCATTGTCTCCTTGTTTTTTCCCAAAGCAAAGGGAATAGATTCTATGATGTTCAAAGATTACTTGCCACCAACTGTAATGACCTGTTACTTCTTGAAATTCCTCTCAATCTCAGAATCTAGTCATTGAACCCAGATTTGTTGGTGTCCATTCTGCATCAGTAAGACTAGAGGGCTCCTCACAGGCAAGGACGACGAGACTTCATTTCACCTACTTTGGACATGTTGTCAGGAGAGACCAGTCCTTGGAGAAGGACATCATGCTTGGCTAATTGGTGGGTTGACACCGTGGCTGTAACAATGGTCTCCAGCATACTCACAATTGTGAGGATGGTGCAGGACTGGGCAGTGTTTTGTTCTGTTGGGCACAAGGTCCCTGGATGGCACCCGACAACCACATTCTGCGTCATAGCAACCCTACAGGATAGGGTAGAACTGCCTCTGTGGGTTTCTGAGACTGGTGCCTTCTAACGACTGACCCTGCTGTTAGCAGCCCAAAGAGGAACCCACTTCACCAGGAGTCGGAATTGATGAGTTTTGTTCAGCATCAAATGCTGTGCTGGGAGATGCCCGTGGAGACTTTCGGAAGGGTCAAATAGAATAGTCCCTGGGTCCAAACTTCAGACCGGGCACGCACGTATAGCCTAGAATGGAGAGAGGGAGAAGATGGTGTGTAGAACCAGAGTCCACTTTCTCTTTCTCACTTTTGAACAAGCTGTCACTGCAACTCTCTAGCAGGGGGTCTCGGAAGGCTGGTGCGAGTCATGCGTAGGCCCTTGGGGAGGGGAACAGCATGTCATTTTTGCTTTAGTACTCTTTTAAAATATCTTTCTACATCCCTGCAACTAGCTGAGGGGGAGTGAGAGAGCAAAGCTGTCAGAGCAGCACATCTTAATTATGGAGATTAGAAATATTTTATGCAATTGACACAGCCTCTTCTAAATTACATAGTATTACAGAAAGTGACTCTGTCTGGCACCAATGAGAGAGGAAGAAGGAAGCTCTGAGAGGAAGAACAGGTGGACTTTGACAGTTGGTCCAATAAAATAATAACAGTTGGCGGGGGAGGGGGCAGTTTTTAAACCAGGTGAAGCTACAATTTTCATGGCCTGACATGAATCTTTTCACACGACTTGAGGGAAGCTATGAATTGAGGCAGCTAAGCTTCAAATTGCTAGTCCAGCCCAATCTCATGGCCACCCTCCCGCCTCCCATTATCTCCGACACTACAAGACTCGGAGAGACGCCGTTGGAATGCCTGAGTGGTGAGTGAGTTGGTGGTCAAGTCAGGCTTGATTCCCAGGTAGCCTATGTCCTTTTCTCAGTGGGAGAAATATCAGTTAGTACCTCTGAAGTGGTACCTTGGTATTCTCAAAAAGATCACTTACTTCCCATGGCCTAGTAATTTCCTGCCAAGCACAGAAGCATCTCCCGTTCTCCAAGAATTGAGGCCCATTGCAAGAGTTCTAAAGACGGAATGCTTTGGTAAAGACCAGTGAAGACTCCCATCAGTCCCTGTTAGGCATTGTTCTGCTGAACTGAGCCGGGAGTTGATGAGCAGGAGTGACAGCTTGAACACCTGCTGTTTTTATTATTTCATCTCCCCTCCCTCCAGAGCCTCCTGTAAGACGTCATCGTAGTGATCGTCTTAACCAGTTTGGACCAAAGCCTCTGCTTCTGTTCTCTAGGAGGTCCCAACTGATGGATACCAAGAGGCCATGTTGATGGGAAAAAGTGGCCTCTCCCAGAGACATTAGAGAGGGCTGGGGACCATAGCAAACTGGAGAAAGTGCCTGCCAGGTGTTTCCACCCTGTGGGGTTAAGGGGAAGAGGGAACCCCACAAAACATCACAGGTTCGGTAGGCGCAATTGTACAGCGATAATAAGTAGAGATTATAGTAAAGTCATAGAGAGCATGAGAGTTAAAGGATGGAGTCAAGTAATGGAGTCAGACGCAATTCATGGTAGCATCGCTCACCTCAGCTAGGCTTGATGGTCCTCGTGGAGGGGGCTTAGCCGTCAGAGAAGAAGCCGCTGCTTCATCCGCCTTAGTCACCTTCTCCAGCCACTCTCCCGAGAACCAGGGAGCCTCCTTATTTATTGCTAACCACGCATCATAGAGTCATACATCACAGAAATGGGCAATACAATTCATTCTAGAACAAGTTTGATCACTCTAATGTCTCACATAATAAAACAGACAATTACTATTCTGGGAGGCATGCAAGTTCCCTGATAGTGGACAATAACCTGAGTCACCAGGAGGGGTATTAACATAGGGGTAGTAACATAAGCAATACAATCAATAGGAGGGGACTCACCTAGGGGTGTGCCCACATTGTTTGTGGAATAAACAGTGGTGTCTGCTTGATCTAGACAGCTGATAATGACTA
This sequence comes from Echinops telfairi, assembly GCF_000313985.2. Classification (NCBI taxonomy): domain Eukaryota; kingdom Metazoa; phylum Chordata; class Mammalia; order Afrosoricida; family Tenrecidae; genus Echinops; species Echinops telfairi. Next base: position 9,128,905 of record NW_022111310.1, read on the forward strand.
TCTAACCTTGGTCACCCTTGGGCGGGTTTGCCCTCTCTGGTATCTCCTGCAAGTGAACAGACCACCATTATCCTTATCAGAAGGGAGTGGGTCTTATTTAGGGTGAGTCAGACTAATAGTCTAGCCACTATAGATGGCTGATGTTAAGGAGAATAACCTCTGACCTACTTTCACTGATCACCTATTATACATCACTCTTAAGCAGCTAAGTCTGGTATATATTTTGGGGAGACAACTTAAGAGAAATTCTTCTGTTCCTCACACCACCACCCCATGCTCTTCCTATCATGTGATCCTTCTCCACTTCCCATCAAGAGTACTTATCCACAGTCTCTTCCTTTGAGTCTCCGTGGACCCGTGACTATGACAAAAGTGATGTGATACTCTTTCTCAAGCTCCACAGTTTCACTTGTGGAACCCAGTCGCCATGCTATGCTAAATAATATGGCAAGGTCTCCTGCAGGCCTTCTGGCTAACAAGCAACAGCCAGTGTCATGTAAGTGAGGCATCTAAGTGAGGTAATAACCTCTTGGTAGTTCTATCTGCATCTACTACAACCCCATGACAACCTCAAGTAGAACCACCTCCCTGGTCTAACCGAAGCACCCAATACTGTGCGGGCGGGTAATACATGACAGTTGTTGTTTTCAGGTACTGATTTATTACTTGTTTCTAACCCTGCACCTTTGCCTAAGATTTTTTTAAACCTGTGCGCTCTTTCCCCCACTCCTACTTTCACTTCCCTAAAACATACCTGTCCTTCCCAGGTCAAACCCCACTTCCTCCATGGAAGCCATTTCTTGACCATTGAATTTTACATCGACCTGCACTTCCTCACACTTCTCAGTACTGTGCATGTTTTCTCCACCACTACTACATTACCTGAGAGGACCTGTCTCTCCACGCTCATTTCATAAACAACATTTCAGGTCATTTGAAAAGAGTACATGCTTTGGAACTACAAATAATGCCAGCGTCGGTTGTCATCAAGTATACGCTGACCTATTGGCTGCGAAAGGGGAGCAGATGTCAAGGAGTTCAAGAAGAAAGAAAATGTTTGAAACTGATTGTGGTAGCAATTGTACCATACTGCTCGGTTCAGTTGAACTAGAGACTATTATGCTATCTGTAAGAGCCCCCAATAAGATGATTAAAAACAACAATAACAACAACCCATTGGCTGCTACCTACATGCTTGGAAGTTCAAGAGCATGCCAAGGTCCCTCAAAAGAAAGACCTACTCATTTAATTCCCCAAACCCAATGAAAAGAGTATGGAATATAGCTCTACTCTGACACTGGGCTTATCACAAACAACACAGAAATGTATAATTCAGAGACTTTTCTGTCTTGCTCTATCTCACCCATCCATGTCCATATCTTCTGCAAAGGTCAATGCCCTCTCTGCCATTCACAGATTGGTATACATTCTCCATAACGTGTTCCGCACATATACACAATTTACACCAACGAGATTCTATCATATTATTACTTTGTAAGCCTTTTTGGTTAAGGGTATGTTGTAGAGATATTTCCATATCAGTACATGTGGATTAACTTTATACGTTTTTACAGAACAGCTGTTCGCTATTACCTAGCTAGTTCCTTGCTCACGGGAACAGAGAGCCCCCCCCCCCATTTTTCTTTACAGTCTTGCTATTATTAGACACATTCTTAAAGCATGAAATTGCCAGGTTAAAAGGGATGTATTCTTCATACTTTGATATAAATTCTTAAATTCCTTTTTAGAAAGCAAGTAACTACTTATAACCCCGTCAATAATGTATGAGAATATGACGACCTTCCCTGTGCTGGATATTATCGAAGTTTTTAATCTTTGACAAGGTGTTAGGTTTGAATATTAGTGAGGTGGACCGTTTCACGTTTTGTTCTTCTTTATACTCCCTCCACAGTGGATTTTGTCTGCTATACCTTGCCCATTTTTCTGTGTGGCGTTTTCATTTTATTTGTGTTGTTGTTGTTATAGGAACATTTTGTGTGTTATGGACAGTTCTCTTCTACAAACAAAACCCAAAACACTAAACTTGATGCCATCCATCAGTGCTGACTCATAGCAACCCCCCGTGCATTTTTGAGACTGAAACTGCTTATGGGAGTAAACAGCCCAGTCTTTCTTCTGTGGAGCTGCTTGTGGTTTGAACTGCTGGCCATGCGGATTGCCGCCCAACCTTTAACCATTACATAACCAGGGCTCCTTTCTCTTATAAAGATGTTACAAATATATAGCTGTTTGTCATTTTGTGTTTATTTATGGTACCTTTTTGCATTTACCCCAAACCAAAACCAAGTACCCTCAGAGTGCCCCTTACTAGGCCTTCCAAGGTGCTGCAAATCCTTAAAGGTGCAGGCAGCCTTGTTGCTCTCCCTGGGAGGGGCTGATGGGTTTGAACTGCTGACTTTGAGCTTAGTAGGTCAGTGCTTATACAACCATGCCATCAAGGTTCTTTTTATTTTGCTCTTAAAAGGTTAAAAAAAAAGGTTTAAAATATTACCCTATTTGTCTGTTGCTAAGGTGTTGGACAATATTACCATCCAAGGAAAGGCCTTCCTTGCTTCCAATAATACATAAATGGCTATATTTATTGTAGACGCTTTACATACAAAAATCAAGGATTTAAAAATGTTTAAGTTTTATTGATTGATAATTCACATATCATACAACCCAATTGTTTGAATATATTAAGTAGCGTGCAATCATAACCACAATCTATTTTAGAATCTTATGTCTTGTTCATATTATTATTAGCTCCCCATTTCTTCACAATCTCACCTGACATAACCCTTAGAAACTATTAATCCCGTTACTGTCTCTATAATTTACCTATTCTGGATTTTATGTAAAGAAAAATATACCAAAAAACCCCCCACCAGAGTGCGGAGTGGAGATCCAAAGCCCATTAGTAGGCCACTGGAGATCCCCTTGCAGAGGGGTCTCGGGGAGGAGATGAGCCAGTCAGGGTGTGATGTAACAATGATGAGAAATACAACTTTCCTCTAGTTCCTAAAGGTTTCCTCCCCGCTCCCACTACCATGACTCGAATTCTATCTTGCAAGACTGGCTAGACCAGAGGAGGTACACTGGTACAGATAGGAACTGAAAATACAGGGAATCCAGGACGGATGATCCCTATAGGACCAGTGGTGTGAGTGGCAAAACAGGGAGGGTAAAGGGAGAATGGGTAGGAAAGAGGGAACTGATTACATGGAACTGTGTGTGACCTCCTCCCTGGGGGACAGACAACCGAAAAGTGGATGAAGGGAGACGTCGGACAGGGCAAGATATGACAAAATACCCATTTATAAACTATCAAGGGCTCATGCGGGAGGGGGGAGCGGGGAGGGAGGGGAAAAATGAGGACCTAATGTCGGGGGTTTAAATGGAGAGAAAATGTTTTGAGAAACGATGTACAAATGCGCTTTACACAATCGATTGTGTGTATGGATTGGGATAACAGTTGTATGAGCCCCTAATAAAAGTTAAAAAAGAGGGGAAAAAATCATATTTGTCAAAAAAAAACCCAAAAAACCCCACCAAACCTCCATAGAAAAGAAAGCAGAAAATAATAAAAACTAGAGCAAATTTAAAATGGGTCAAAAAGGAAAATGATAAGGTATTAAATTTTAACCTAACATCACAGGTAAGCAGTTAAAGGAAAAATAGTCATTAACTATTTAAATGAGATCTGAGACATTTATGAAGCTCCATCCCTAAAGATCCATTAGCAAAATGTATTTGTTCATGTAGGAGATATTTAAGGAAAACTGTATACTCCCCTCTATTCTAGGCTTCTGGCAGACCACAGGAACCAGGTCTCTGGTTCTGTAGAACTTGGGGCTAGCAGAAGTGAGAACATAACTATTAACAGGGAGAAAAACGGTGATGTCGCTTTAATTATAAAAAACAATCAATCTCTTTGGGCCTCCTTTAAGTTTGTATGGTATGCAGGCTAATGTCTCTCATTGCCTTGAAGTTCTACTCTCTTTCTCTAGTCCCTAAGCTCCCACACTGATGTGCCCTACTGATGTTTCCTTTCCAGAAACAAGCAAAAAACCTCAGCACTCCCCTGACAATTAAAAACTCACTTTTGAACTTTAGCCAACAATCCAGGATAAAGTGTAAGAATCTCCTTTTATAGACCCCCTCCCCATTGTGGCCACCAACGGGGCAGTTTTACTCACTTTGGGAAACACTACTCTATACCGTAAATGTGTTTGCACGCCCACTAGAATGTAAGCTTTAAAAAAAATTTTTTTTCATGATTATGGAGTTTACTAGAGAAGGTAACAGGTTACATGTCATGTTTAGAAATGTTAAAGATACAGCTTTGTTGTTCACAGCACTCCTTCATAGAATGTAAACTTCATCTTTGCATTCCTACCATTTAAATAGATACCGGGCTCCTCATATTAATGGCTCCAGTATTAAACTGGCAAATAAGTAGATGCCTCCTTCAGAAGTGACCTCTTTCCTTTTCAAATAATACTTAAAGTCCTTCTCTTCCTTCCTTATGCTAACACTCCCAAACAGAACCAACACTAGCATTAGGTTAACAACGTTTCAAACCTCCTTATTGACACGTAAGTCATCAGTTCCTACTCATGGTGACCTTAGGCAGCGGAGAACTGCCTCTTGGGGTTTTCAAGACTGCAAATCTTTACAGGGGTAGACAGCCTCATCTCGCTCTTGCAGAGTAGATGGGGGATTTGATCTGCCGTGGTTTGTAGCTCAGGGCGTAGCCCATTAGGCCACCAGGACTGCGGGGCTGATATTTGAGTAGATGTTAGTTCATTGAACACGCATGGGGTTTAGCACAAAGGAAAAGCAAAATGAAGAAACAAAACAGAAACCCATAGCCCTGGAGTCAAGTTCAACTCATAGGAGGGGTAGACTCGCCACACTGGGCTGTCCAAGTTTGCAATTTTTGCAGAAACAGCCAGTCTCATCTTTCTTTCACAGAACAGCTTGTCAGTTCAAACTGCCAGTCTTTCACTTTGTAGCCATGTACCAACCACTGAGTCACCAGGGCTCCTCTCTCTAGCTCTTAGGGACAGCTTAATTTAAAAAGAAAAAATAATAGGTAGAATGAGAGGAAATCTAAGTAAAATATCACTCATAAAAGCAATAGGGGAAATACTGCACCCCTTTAACCACACAAAGTACAGATGATCTGAGCCTGCAACAAAGAATCCAAGTGACGCCATAAATAAAAGCCAGAGTTATTACTTAGCAGTGAAGAAACACCAACCTAACAAGTGTGGGCAGGAGCAACGTTAGAGAGCTAGGGATTTATGACTTTCCCCAGAGCCTACTTGGAAACAATGTTGTCTTTTTCTGCCACAAGCCTGACTTGAGGGAAGGCCCTTTTCAGATTGGTGGGTTTCTAACCTCTGGGCTCCCCTGGCAGACTGAGATGGATTTCCATCTTCTCCAACGGAAGCCGCTGCTTGCCTCTCTGGTAATGAATGAAAAGTTCCAGCCCTTGGTTACAATTAGTTTTCATTTCTGGAGCATGTCCCAGGAGTGAAGTGCAAATGCTCCGAGGAGGGTGTGAGGTGGATCCGGAAGCTGAGGTGCTGCTGAGGTACGTTCGTTCTTGTGGGATACGGCTGTGAACACAGTGTGGGCTGAAATGTAAATAATACAGCCAGAGTGCCGAGTGCCATGGGCTGGGTTTGAGTGCTAAGCATTGAGAGCACACATACATATAGCTACATGGATATTTCTGTTTCCTCAAATCATATGAGTGGTGAGTCAGGCTTTATTAAATCAGAAAGACCCTGAGTCCAGGGTTTTCCCTTGGTGAGTGACCAGTCCCCAGCCGGCCCTCTGGAGCTGGAAATCTGGAATTCACACGGCCAATTATGCAATATTAGACCTCTGGGAAGCATTTCTGGTTGCCTCAGCTGGTAATCTGCTTTTACCCTACAGCACCAAGATTGATAGACCTTATAATTTTTATCCTGGTTAGTGCAGATGCAGTTCTTATGTAAGTTTTTCTAAAAGCCCCTGCTTTTTCTGCAGAAGAAAAACAACCAAGCCCATCCCCGATGACAGCTCACTGTGGTGCTGAGTTTAGTGCCATGATCACTAGCTAGAGGGGGAAATACCCCTTTGGTCATGTTTGGATTTTTCTGTAATTTGATTTCACTGAATCCCGGATGTGCTTGTTTATAAGAAAGAGTGAAAAGGAATAGTAAGCTGATCCCCGCCCCCCCTAAATCATCCCTTCTATGAGGCTTCTTTGAGAATGTACAGAACATCAATGTAGGAACTTTTAGTCTCTCTCGTGCTAATGTCGAGGTATAATTTTAAAACCACATTCATATGCATGTATGGTGCATACATACATAATGAGTATTTTTACAAAGCACCTTGCAGAACCTAAGAACTCCTAGCTCAATTAACCCTTAAGAGGAAAACTGGAATCCAGATCATCCAAGCACGAAGAAACACACTCCCTTTTAATTATGGCCACTCATCCTCCATGCCTACTAAGGATACCTCCAGAAGGGTAACGCATGCTTTTCTGAAGCATTTCCCGAGCCTGTTGGTTATTTATCTACTTTTGCTATTCTAATTACAAAATAAGCACTAGATACTACATGAACAACTGCACTAGCCAAAAGGATTTTTATAATCTGAGAAGAACTGCTCCCATATTGACTCGGCTAAGAGAAACAACTCCCCATTCCTTGATTATAAAGAAGGAAGACAGATGGCTTCTTGTTTAAGACTGTAATTTTACTTTCAGCCTCCTCCCTCAGTTAAAAACAAGATGTACTTTTCTGGCTTTAAAGGAAAATCTCAAGGGAAGATTTTTATTCCTGGCTGCTTTGAATAATTTAGGAAACAAATTTGAAAGCACAGAGGGAGAGACAAAGGAGAAAATGTGCTTTTCCTTGTTCTCAGGAGTTTACAATCTAAATCGTGGCTTTTTTACAATCAGTATCAGGATCAGAGCCATTAACGTTTTATTTCTTCACTTGAGTGAATGACTGGAGCCATAACTGGCGACTCACCAAGCCCAGAGGCAAGGTGGACTCCCAATCCAGGGAAAGGGAACGTGGGAAGAATTAATGCTTTCCACCAGAACTTGGGTTATGCTCATGGGCTGGATGAGATACTTCTGTTCGGTATTTAATTACATGCCCCCTTTGAGGTCATTCATAACCATTTCACAGAGGAGAAAAATCCAAAGTCACAGAAGTCGGAGTTGTATTGGAACCTAATTAGCTAGGGGTTCTCCTCCTTTCCTGGACTTTTCTTTGAAGGTTCCCTGGCTCAATCCCGAGTTTCCGTTGCTTAGACTCCCTGACAACCCACCTGCAAATGATCTCCGTGGTCCTTTCCTCCCCTCCTCGGACTTTAAGTATTCTTTAAACTTACATTTGCTGCTGCAGCTCTTTGAAGCCTCAAAATGAGACATATAAAGTGACTGGTAGATAAAACTTTTAATACCAATCATTAGCTTTGTTCTCGCCAGCTTTAATACACTGTCTTCAACTCACATACGTGTGGGTTGTAAATTTCGTGAAGATGGTGACTATGTCCATTCGGCTCTGTTGTCGCTGTGACAACTGTATTAATGTAGCAGCTTTCTACACGCAGGGGCATTGTCCCTTTTGTTCATCTCCGCATTCCAGTACCTAGAAATTACCGGCGTCAGGCCGCGCAGTGTGCTCATCCTGTTGTACTGGGGTTGCTATGAGTCAGAGCCAACTCCGCAGCCGCCAGTGTACTACAGGAACGTAGTTTGTCCTCAGTGTGTACGTTTAACATGAACGAATACCAAAGTGTGTGTGTGTGTGTGTGTGTGTGTGTGTGTGTGCACGAACCTGTATAAGAAAGTTTAGCTCAGAGTCCACAGGGCTCTGAATTGAAAGACCTAAGAACTTGTTGCCCTTTGCCCATTTTCGGCTCCTTAGTTCCATTTGCACAGTGAGTGCATTTCTTTCGGATCCGTCCCAGGATCAGTTTCCACACCCGCACAATGGGTCAGTCGCAACCGCGGCTCGCGTCTTCTCGCGGTTGAACGTCTACGTTGCCTTCTTGGAAAACAGCGGTGCGAGCGGAGGCGAGCCCTCGGGCCCGGCGAGCGGA
>NW_022111310.1:9137933-9145610 GCF_000313985.2 Echinops telfairi
CCCGCTCTGGCTCCGCGGCAGCGACCCGCGGGCGCCTGGGTTTGCCCCCGCTGCGTGCCCTGAGCGTGCTCGCGCCGCCTCTGGCCCTGGCCCCTGGCCCGCGGTCACACCTGAGCGGCCCGCCCGCCCGCCCGCAGGTAGAGGCACCGCAGGCGCCTCCTCTCAGCCCCAGGAGGCACCCGCTTCCCTCGCCTTCCGGGCCTCTCCCCCGGGCTGTGCGCTGTGCTCCCAGGAGCTGTACCCTGGCATGGGTTCTTCACCCTCTTCCCGTTTCTGCTCCGTTGCATCTGCTGTCCCATTTTTATTTACCCACCGCCCCTTTCCCGGCCCAAGTGTGGAAGCGGGTCCCGGAGCCCGTGACAGCCCTCTGCCGAGATCCCCATCCCCCCGATGTGCCCCGACCCGGGGCTCCGCGGCCTCATCACACCCCGAGGCCCCTGCGGGATCGCCGGGACTGGCCTGGGAAGGAGATTGGGCACCTGGTGGGTGACGACGGGAGCGTTACGGAAACTCCCTCTTTGTTGCCAGTGTAACAGGAGGAAGAGGTGCCGAATTTAGTTTTTCTGTGGGCACTGGCTGAATGTTGTCGCTGAGATGCAGAGATTTCTCCCAGCTTCTTCTACCCTGCCCCCATCCAAATTTCCCTAACCTCCCTCTCCCTCTCTCCCCGCCGCCGCTCTGAGCCCTTAACCTGGATGGAAACTGTATACGATCAAATGTAATAGAACTTGACTGCTGGCCCCTAATAACTGAGCGGACCTGTTTGTAAATTACCTAATTTAGTGGATTAGTCAGTGTATTTACAAATACGATAAAAAGCAATCAGGGATACTGCATCAAAGTGTCTGGTGGTGGTGTATGAAAAATAGGTTCTGACATGCCTGGATGTAACCTCATCGTCTCTTTAGGAGAGAATTTAATTGTAGCCTGTGATTTGTTGGCTTGGCTCTGTCGGTGGGGGGCAGGGAGGAAGAGGAGAGAAAGGGGCTCTTTTTGGAAATAAGGCTGCTTAGGTCGGGGAAGAAAAATGCTAGTTTCCAGGGGGAAAATTCCCTTAGAGATCTAGCATCTGTGATAATGCCAGAAGTGTTTTACTGCTGCTAAATGACTATATATAACTCCGTTTTAAATAACCTGCATACTTGTTCTGAAAATCTGAGATCTGTTAGGCAGAAAATGTCTAGAGCTGCAGACGAATGGAGGACATTTATGTTTCATTAAGTATCCATCCTATTTGCCCAGGTATTTTTGTTTGTTTGCTTCTTTATTCCAGTGTTTGCTCATAGAAGTGCATTTTTTCTTTCAGGATTATAGCCAGGCTGATTGGTTTAGTCAGTTAAACCTGTCTATTCAGTTAGACTGGCAAAGGAAAAACTATATGTAGTGGTATTATGAAGGAGAAGGCAGATTACCAAGGATTTTATGTTAATATAGAAAAGATCCAAAGATCAGATCAGTACCTTTCAACTGGTTGGAGATGTGGAGGGGTGGGGGAAGGAGAATATCTAGTTAGGAATAAGCATCCGGTTTCTAATGTGGAATTAAATATAGCCTTCACCAAAAAGGTATCTTTCCTTAAGAATGTAGTTTCTGTACATTCTCTTCGGTGATCCAATGCCTTTTAGACAGGAAAACATTGACACTGTATGGATGGCTTGTTCAGGGTGTGAACAATTACATTCAGCAGGGATGGATGCTACACCAGAACTCTGCTTTAATAACATGAACTGGGTCTTGCATTTGGTAGCTCCATAGCATACTTTGTAGACTGCTGCCACATACCTCCTCTTCACTTTTTCCTTCTCTTGCAGCCACTGTACCCTTCGTGCGTGTTCTCCAGACAAGATAGATGCATGTCATGTACCCCCAGAGGTGTGCTTTGTTGTTGTTCCCCTGTGGATTTCTGTAACCAATCAGCAGCTGTCACATGCCTTTAAGTTCAGCTGTAGGGACTTGTAGTGTTCAGCGGAGCATTAAGGAGTGGGTTTTGTGTCAAAGAGCTAGTCATTATTTTTCCTTGTTTGAGATTTTGGCCTCCTTTATTTTGTCACTCTTAGCGCTAGTCATTATTTTTCCTTGTTTGAGATTTTGGCCTCCTTTATTTTGTCACTCTTAGCGGTCTGCTGGTGTTACACAGCCCCTCTCAGGAGTATCACCACTCTTAGAAGGACATTGTGTCCACGATGTGTCTTGTTGAAACAGAACAGGGGTGCAAATCCAAACCTTGACTGAACCCCACCTGCACATCACTTCCGTAGAGGCCTGGCTTGTATTTTCGGGCCGAAAATGTTTGTGTCCTGCCCGGTACTCGATTGTAAGCTTCTCATACTTTTGTTTTCCTCATCTTTGTACGCCCCTCGGTGCTTCACTGTGTCCTGCACATGGCAGTGGCCCAGCAGTGTTCCCTGAATGGAATGTATTTGCACACAGTAGAGTATCTGCTAGCAAGTGACACCAAATGTGAATTCCGCTCTGACCCACGTACTGTGTCACTCTAGCTGGTTGGAAGTGGGGGGAGGGGGGGGCGCTGATTTCACCAGGCTCTCTCCTTTTAACCTCAAACTTGAACCATGTACTAAACTGTACCTGCCTCTCCCACATGCCCCCCTCCTCCTATCAGTGATGCGGCCAGTTTACATAATTGAATGGATTCTTTCTTGTCTCGCAATGTCCTGCTCGCTTCGAATGCTTATGGTTTAGTTGGAGCAGGGCTATCACAACTTGAAAGAGCTTGTCTTGAAATTTTAATGATAAGCTGCACAGCACATCAAAACAACACGCTCCTCAGGTAATCTGCAGTTGGGCTTAGCTTTTCTCTGCTGACCAGTCAGCCACTTTAAAGCCCTGGTAGGGCTTATCAATGTAAATCTAGTACGCTTCCTCTTTGTAGTGGGATTCACTTCTGGAATAAGTCTGTCTTCCCCCTGCAGGCTCTCGGTGCATCGAAGATGCTTCATAAAAGCCTAAAAGCATGTTTGGCCTCTTAGTGGGTTCATTTGGTAGTCGTTTATTTTCTTGGCAGTGCTGGGAGTGTCATGTTTTACCATCAGTACAATTACTCTTTCAGGATTGAGATCAAAGAAAAGTATTACAAATCTAAACTAACTTGTATTTGAAGGAGTAATTTTCAACCTAATAATATGTGCTGCATTAGCTATGGACAGCATGCCCAGACTCCAAATTATCTCTTGTAGAACTTTTAATTAATGTTGTTTTTCCTTTAATGACCACTGCACAAGTAGTTGACTGATATTAGCAGTGGTTCAAAACCAGCCAACAAATGCGAATCTGGGCCTGAACCTGTGTGTTTAATATGCTTATTTTGATTTTGTTGTTGTTGAGAATACACACAACAGAATCTACACACGTGCACCAGTTTCTCCCTGCCCAGTTCAGTGACCCTGATTGCCTACCGTCTTTCAATCCTACGACTGCTCTCATCCTTCCCCATCTTCGTGAAAGGAACATAAAAATGAGATCGTTTTGGCTTTCATTTTCCGATACCAATCCTTCCTGTGATCCTTGAAATTTATTCCCATCACTTCATGATTTCGTTTGTTCTGTTATAACCTGGCATAATTTCTATTCTTGCAATGCTAAACTTCAAAGTTCACTTGTAAATCTTCAGATTTATTAAGTGTTCTTTCCCATTGACAAACCAGTTTGAATGAAGGAAGCTTCTGAAAGACTACTTTGAGCAAATTGCCACAAGTCTTTGTCGTTAATGGCGAGATCATGATTTCTCACAGCAGTGCTATGGAGGCCAGGAGGTCTTGTGAGTGTTCTGAAGTCTGTGTCCTTCAGCTCTGACCTTAGAAATCATGAAAGGGGTGCAGAAGAATATTTTTGGTTGAACAAGCCGCCCCTTGGCCACCTGACCTTCTAAGAGAAAAATGTAGTCCTGGGCTGACTGACCATCCTATGGTTTTTAGTTTGAGAGTCATATGAGGGTAAGTGAAAGACTATTGCTACTAGACGCATGGCCTTATTTCAAACAAAGCATGTGGACACGTGTCTCTGAGATCAGTGGGTAGCTGCGGACACGTCCTCTCAGTAAAATACCTTGGCCTCATTCACTCACTGTCATTGAGTCGATGTTGATTCATAGTGACCCTTTAGGACAGCGGTTCTCGACCTTCCTGATGCCGCGACCCTTTAATACAGTTCTTCATGTTGTGGTGACCCCTCTCCCCCGCCAACCATAACATTATTTTCGTTGCTACTGCATAACTGCAATTTTGCTACTGTTATGAATCGGGAGACCCCTGTGAAAGAGTCGTTCAACCCCCCCCAAAGAGATGGTGACCCACAGGTTGAAAACCGCTGCTTTAGAACAAGGTAGAACTGCCCCTGTGAGTGTCCAAGACTGACTGTTTAAGGGAGTAGAAAGCCACGCTTTTCTCCCATGGATCAGCTGGTAGCTTTGAACTGCTTACCTTGTATTAGCAGTCCAACGTATAACCCACTATGCCACACGGGCTCCTCAAGGGAAGGGTTAGGAAGATGAAAACACTCCCTTCAGAAGTCTATAAACCTAGGTGGAGGCTATGTTGAGAAACAACAGCTTTACATTTTGATATTCTTGTTTAAGAAAGGTGCTTATGATTATATAATAATACTTGTTGACTCAACCATGTGTGTGCAGTGGTCTTTTTGTAACTCATATCTTGCCTTGGAAATGATGGGAAAAAATCTAGTTGATATTTGAGTGTATTAATTATGCATTAACAGAATTTTAGTAATACTGTAAGTTTACATCTGCTTTATGGAATATGGTATCTAAAGGTAAAAATGAAATTTTTAATAGAAACTACCAATGGAGGTTAAATTGTTCCATTTAAATACAACCTACAAAGGAGGCTTCAAAGTGGAACAAAAAAGTCACAGCACAAGGTGAATTTTATTCTCTGTCTTCCCGTGTACACTGTGCTGTTGCATAGAAGATGCACTTCTCAAAGTAGGTCAATCAAAAGTTAACCTTCAAATTGGCTGGGAAATCATGCAGAAGTGGCAGTTGTTTCTCTATAGTTATTTTCCTGTAGCGATGTTTATGTTTTAAGCACTATAATAACTCTGACCTTGTTATGGTAGTTGATTTTACTAATGTTTCATAGTTGAGGAAATTGAGATTAGGAAAGTTGACTAAAGCCCCAGAGAGACCTAAGCTTGAACCTCACGTCTTTTGGGTTTGAGTCTTCCACTTCTTTTTCTGTGATCACATCTAGGGTTTTGAGAGTATACATCCCAGCTCATTTCTTCTTATCATTGGAAAAGACTTACTCTATACAGTTATTTTCTTTAAATTTTATTTTGTTGTTGCTGAGAATGTACACAGCAACACATAACCAACTCAACGCCGTCTATATGGTAATTCGGTGACACTGCTTACAGTTTCGAGATGAGCCACCATCAAAACTTTTTGTGAGCTGTTCTTCCCACATAAACATAAACACACTGGCCTCAAAGACTCTTATTAATCTCTCAGGTGGCTACTGTCAACTTTATCTCATATAGATGGTTCTTAAAAGATCATAGTTTGTTTTTGTTTTTACTAGCTAAGCTAATTATGCGGTTTGAACAAGGCTTCAGGGATATTTTCGATGTAAGATCTAAAGATGATTTTAGGGCACGAGTTTTAGGTTTTATCAACCTCCCATGACTCCAGAAAGTCTGGAGCCCATGAGAGTTTGAAATTCAGTGTTACGTTATCCTTCTTCTGGCCAGGATTCATCTATGGAGATGGTTCAAAATATCCAGTAATGGCACCACGCAGTCCTTCTGGGCTCAGAGCAGAGGAGGCAGTGGGGCATGGAAGCCTTCAGCCACAGAGCCCAGATCCCCCTACTGGTCCTGACACTCCCCCTGGTGTTCCAGGTGAATAGAGACCAGCTGTTGTGTTTTGGATGGCTGCTTGTTGTAAGCTTTTACATCTCCCCACAGCAGGAGGTGGAATAGAAGCACTAACACGTTAATAGAGCAATTATCTGGGATATCCAGTGAAGCCAGGACCCTACACCTTCAAACCAAGGAATCAAATCCCATGAGGTGTTTGACTGTACATAATAGCTTCAGCGGCTTCCCTTTATTTGGGTCACTGTAAATACATCTGTCACACAACGTTTGCCAGTTCAACATTTTACAGGTGTGCAACTTTTTGGCAAGAATTGCAGTAATCAGGTGTGCACCCTTACCCACAATTAGTGTGATTATTTTCCATCAATGTTAACTCTCCTTGTTCCCCTCCTTCCATGCCTCGATGACCACTAATAAACGTTGATTTCTATACATTTGCCTTTTCTTGTCTCTATAGGACCATATGAGGTCATACAAAATTTGTCCTTATGTGATGGATGTATTTCATTCAGCATAATGTCTTCCAGCTCCAGTTAGACTGTAGGCTGCATTATCCCATTTCTCTACTGGCTGACTGCTCAGGGACAGTGGTGAATTCATTGCCAAGATAAATTCATGCTACCATTTTGAACTTCTTGTGGATTTTAACTGGAGAGCAACATAGTATGATGTTGCAAATCTAGCCCAAATGTTTCCAGGCTTAATAGATACTGTTTTTTAAAATATATATTTTTGTTATTGGGATTATATACAGAATTTGCACAGATTCATCTGTTTCTACCTGTGGCACAAATCAGTGGCATTATTTTCTTTTGGTTGTGTGGCCACTTTTCTGAATTGTCTGTCCCCAGTGAGATGATCTCACTAGATCGGTGCTATCGAAGAGGTTCTGAGTCTTAGCAAACCAAAGTACAACTGAATGTGATGCCACACTGCCCCACTCCATGCTCACGATCACTGCGGTGCTTGAGCCACCGGGTCAGTCCATCTCACGGGCACATCCTCTGTCCCTGACGCTCTGCTTCCAGCACAGTGTCCTTCTCCAGGGTCTGACGATCCCTCCAGATAACATGTTCAAAATACATCCTTTGTACTTAACAGGTATTCTTTAATGTGTTAACAACCCTACCATTATAAAACGTTGTCCTGGAAGTAATTATTTCAAATAATATGTATTCTGTTACTTATAATTACCTAATAAGCAGTTTTCTATTTCTTCCCCTCCCAATTATTAAACATTTCAGGTTGCAACTTGAGTTCAGGCTGGGACTATTAGAGACCACATCACTTTTCTACTGAGCAAACTAGAATGTAGTGACCGGAAATGATCTGAGGTGAGAGAGATGGCAGAATCATGATGTAGCTGCAACTAGAAATTTAGTATCTTAATCTACTCTTTTCTATAGTATTATTACTTCTTAAAGTCTTAGGCCTATGTATCTTCTTTACCTAGGCTGGATATTGGGATTACTTGGAAAATTTAATACTACTGCCAGGTTCCATTTCCAGAGATTCTGATGTAGTTGGTCTGGGGGAACAGCCTGGCCATCAGTCAGGATTTTTCAAAAATCACCCCCGTGACTCTCACATGCTGCCAAGGTTGGGAACCATTGTCTCATACCTTTCCCTAGTAATTGTATCCCTTTTTGTGGTTTTATTGAAATTCTTAAAACATCTTATCCTAGCCTCTGGTCCAAATGATTACTCAGCACCTACACTAGAATATCTCCTCGGCACTCAAACTCTTTCAAAAACATACTGCCATTTAGTCGATTGACTCCTAGAAACCCTTTAGGACAAGGTAGAAGTGTCGTGTCCCCCCCC
>NW_022111310.1:9145710-9181290 GCF_000313985.2 Echinops telfairi
CTGACTTTTTTATTATTTTATCGGGGGCTCATACAACTCATCACAAGCCATCCAACCATCCATTGTGTCAAGCACATTTGTACATATGTCATCATCATTCTCAAAACTTTCTTTCTACTTGAGCCCTTAGTATCAGCTTCTCATATTTTCCCCTCCCTCCTTCAAGAACCCTTGATAATTTATAAATTATTATTTTTTTCATATGAGACTTAACTTTTTATGGGAATAGAAAGCTTCATCTTGCTCCATCGGAATGCCTGGTGGTTTCGACCTGTGACCTTGCTGTTATTAGCCACATGCAACCACTGTGCCACCAGGGCTCAACCCAGTATGTTCAAAATTGAACTCCAAATTTGTATATAAGCACACAGATAATAAACAATACTCACACTACCTGCTTGTGGAAGCTAGAAAGCAGAGCCCCATAGTGAATGGTCCTGTTACTCTAACATATTCACTCTCCACGTGTGAGGAACTCTTCGGGTGCTTGCACGCTTGTCCACACCTCTGTCGTCTCTGCCAGAACTCGTCACTACAGCTCTCCCTACTGGATTTGCTCACGCTCCCTTCCAATCTGGTACTATCTTCAAAAAAAAACCCCAAATCTGAAAAGTCCAGAGCTGATTCTGCCCTCCTACTTAGAACCTTCATAATTTCCTCTTGTTCCTAGGACAAAAGCCAGAATCCTTGGCCATCGTGTATCTTTGTAGACTGGTTCCTGCCTCTTTCCAGCCTCATCTCAAACCATCTTTTCTCTTTCTGCACTTGCCTCAGTGGTCTCTCAAATTCTTTAACCCGTCACACCTTTTAGGGCTTTTGCACATGCTGTTTGCTTGTGTGGAAGGGCCTGCAGATTGGCCCTGATCTCCATTAAGGAGCCCTGGTGGCACTGTGGTCAGGTGCTGGGCTGCTATCTGCAGTCTTTGATACAAACCTACTGTCTACTTCTCAAGAGAAAGATGAGGTTTCTGTCCCCATAAAGATTTTTAGTTTGGGAAGCAAAATATAAAGAGCTGTGAGTCAGAGTGATTCGAAGGCACTGGGTGTGGTTTACTCATTCCTGACATTTTAGCTTAAAAGTCCTTTCTTGGACACAGCTTTTCCCTGAGTTCAAACCAGGGCACATCTTCCATTGGTTTCACTGCTTTCCCTTTGAGCATTTACAGCAAAACCAGAGTCATTCAAATAGTATGGACGGCTAGCCAGTAACTGACAAACCATGACCCCTGGGCCAGCCCCGGCTCATTGTCTGTTTTTGCAATAACCTGCAAACTAAAGCTGTTTGTTGTATTTTAAATGTTTTAAATGATTGGATTTTAAAACATTTCCTGGTATGAAAATTATGTGAGATTCAACTTTCAGTCCATTCACAGTTTTTTTTTCCACATAGTTTTAAAAAACTTTTTATTATGAATTGGATGAAGATTTACAAAGCGAATCCATTTTGCACTCAACAGTTCATACACATTTTTTTCGTGTCATTGATGAGAATTCCCCCAATGTGACCTCACTTATCCCGGCTTCCTGTGCTTCCTGTGTCTTTAACATTGTATTTCATTGTGTGTGTGTACCATAGTTTATCCATTCTTCCATCGATAAGCAGTTACATTGTTTCCCTTTTTGACTAACGCTACCGGGAGCATGTTGTTCGGTACTGTGGGGTCGACTCAGCCTCATACCCCACATTCTACAAAGCACACTGCCCAGTGCTGCGCTGCCCTCACACGTTCTTATATTTGAGCACATTGTTGCAGCCACTGAGTTAGTGCATCTTGTTAAGGACCTTCCTCTTTTTTCCTACCCCTTTATCAAGTATGATTTCCCTCTCCAGGGAATGTTCTCTCCTGACAACATGTCTAAAGTACATTAGAATGAAGTCGCGTCATCTTGTGAGCATGCTTATGCATATGTGTGTCTGTACATTTAACTATTTGTATCATAGTGCCTGGGTTATATACCTAGTAGATTACTAGATCACATGGTATTTCTGTTTCTAACTTTTTTTGAAAAATCATTTTATTGGGGGATCGTACAACTCTTATCACAATCCATGTATACATCCATTGTGTCAAGCGCATTTGTACATTTGTTGCCATCATCATTCTCGAAACATTTGCTTTCTACTTGAGCCCTTGCTATCAGCTCCTCATTTCTCCCCTCCCTCCCGCTCCACCTTCCCTCATGTACCCTATATAGTTTATAAATTATTTTGTCATCTTACACTGTCCGATGTCTCCCTTCGCCCACTTTCTATTGTCCATCCCCCAGGGAGGAGGTTATATGCAGATCCTTGTAATCGGTTCCCCCTTTCTACCACACCCTCCCTCTACCCTCCCAGTATTGCCACTCTCACCACTGGTCCTGAAGGGATCATCTGTCCTGGATTCCGTGTTTCCAGTTCCTATCTGTACCGGTGTACATCCTCTGGTCTAGGCAGATTTGTAAGGTAGAATTGGGATCATGATAACCACACACACAACACAGCGGACAAGGTAGGAAAATACATTTCTAACTTTTTAAGGAAGTGCCCTAACCATTTTCGATGTTTTCAGTCTCTATACCATTGCCAGCATTTAAAAAAACGTTCCTGTTAATATTGGGGTGAGTGAGATCTTGTTTTGATTTGCATCTCTCAGATGGCTAATAATCACCAGAATTTCTTCACATTTGTTGGCCATCTGAATGTCTTCTTTGATGAGGTGCCTGTACAGGCCTTCTGCTGATTTAAAAACTGTGTTAGTTGCCTTTTCTTCAGAAGGTGCTGAAGTTTTCTAGAAATGTTAGAGATTAGTCCCTTGTCCAAATCTGCCCCCGCAGCCACCCCCCTAGTTTGTGCTTTCTACTTTTACTCTTTTGCTGAGGTATTTTGGTGACAAAAGTATCTGATTTTTAGGAGGTGCCAGTTGTCTAGTTTGTCTTCTGCTATTTGCGTGTTTTCAGTTGTTTGGCAGTGGATTTATGCCATTGAAGGGCCCTAAGTTTGTCCCCTTTTTTCATTGATGACCTTTATAGTTTTAGGGTTTGCATTGAGGCCTTTGACCCATGTTGAGTTCGTTTTTTGTCTATGATATGGATCCTATTTTATTTTTCTGCAAGTGAATAGCCATTTTTTCTAGCACTATAAATTAAAGAGAAGATCTCTTCCCCATTTAATGCATATTGGCCTTGTATAGAAAATCAGGTTTCTATAGGTGGATGGGTTTATTTTTGAGTTCTCAGGTTTGTTCTTTTGGTATATGTGTCTGTCACCATCCCAGGCTGTTTGCATACAAAGCGTCTTATTGGCGCAGAGCCATGCGCATTCATTTACAGATAGTCTGCAGCCGCTTTAGCGCTGCAGTGGCAGAATTGAGGAGCTGTGACAAGAGACCTTATGACTTGTAAGCATAAATATTTACTATGTTTTCACAAAGAGCATCCACCAACCTTTGTGCTAACCTGAACTTAGGAAGACAAGGGACCATGTCTGCTTTGATCATTGCTGTTATTCTCTGTCCTAAGCTGGCACCTGGTACCTGGTGTAGGTACCCATGAAGTATTTGAATGCATTAACAATTGTTCTCCTTCCTTCCATGGATGGGTGCTACTGTAGTAAATGTTTTAGCATACAACATAGTTTTTTGGCTTTTTTTTTAAGGACCAATGCTTTGAGGAAGATTCTGAACGGATATTTTAGCAGTACTCCTGTATAGGTAGGTGGGTAGGGTGTATAGGTGGAAGGTACAGGGCCAAAGTGGATGAAGAAAAACTGCCAGTTTTGATTTACCATGCTGATGTTTGAGAGTAGCAACAAATGGGTAGGATTTTATGTGCAGAGTTAAAAATAAAAAGTGTTTGAGCTGGTAAGAACTTTCAGACATTAAAGAAACAGGCATTGTTATTTCTACTGTGGGAATTTCCTCTGTGATGATGACTAAGATTTTTGGCATAGTAATATCTCTTCACTTTTAGGGCTTTTGTTTTCTCATTTATGTGGAATATATTATAGCATAATGTTCTAATTTTCACTTTATGCATTGAATACTTTTTTTTTTTTAAAGATGATTTTACCAAAAAAAAAAAAGATGATTTTACAAAAAAAAAAAAAAGATGATTTTACATGATCTGCATTTTCAGTCTGTTTTAATATACTCAAGGGGGGAGGTGTCCATACCCACCCGTTGGGTGTTTAGTGTTTAGTATCAGTTGCACAGTAAAACTTACTTAACAAACCTTTGGTTGATTAAACTACTGGAAATTGTGTGTTAATGTGATCAAGTAATCTTAATTATTCTCTCCTTAGGTATTTTCTACAACATCCTGCAGCCACAAAATTATAGATCAATTTACAAGGAAATTATTAAAAGTTATTTTCATTCAAAGTTTTCACTTGCCAGGTATGCTGAAAATTGTTATTCAGAAGAGTTTGCTTTCTGAATGCATTTGTATAATGAATGTCAAAGAAAACAGAAGATGGGGAGAATGAAAATAAATAGTTACTTCAAGCTTCTCCCTAAACCATAGTGGAGAGATCAAGAGATTGTTTTATTTTTGTTAGCCTTGTGGTAATATAATGATAATCTTGTAAGGTTTTCCATTATGACTCACTTAGGATGTTTGCAGTATAAGAGATAAAAAAATGGTAATGGCTTGAACATTGAGGAAAAGTTATTACCTCAAGGACGTTGAAGGGTAGGCGGCTTTCGCGTTGGTTATTTCAGTGGTTTAAGCCAACAGGTACGTACGTTCTCTGCATGATTCTTGTTTGCCATATTTACAGAAGGAAGCTCTTCCTCATTCAGCTCCCTTCTTGGTCCCAAGATGGGCTGTGATTCTTCCAACCAACATTTGCTGACCTGACAACCCCCAGTAGTTTCCTTCAGGGACAGTTCCACACTCTCTCTGTACTGTCTCTAGCATGTGGCCTTTGGCTTAGAGACTAGTTGGGATTCCCCAAGTCAAGTGGGCGTGGGCTGGAGTGACTCAGGAATAAATCCAGATGACGCTGCCGGCAAGACCAGGGCAGAAATAATGGCTGGGTAGGCAGGGGATAGTGTCAGCTATGAGTGTGGTCATTCATCGTCTTCTGCCTGGAAAATCACACTTGTATAGGTTTCCCTAACATTATGCGTATACCTCCACTTTAATTTTTTCATAGTTCAGAATTGAGAGTCACACAACTATCTTCTTATCCTAGTGATACTGCTCTGGCCACTGTTGAAGCCCACCTTTCTCCTTAGAGAAACAACAATAAAACCAAAGATTCACACCGTTACTTACAATGTCTCCAGAGCAGTAGGAACTCTCAGTATGAAAACTATATCCCTGCAATAAACTGCTAAAGAAAAGGAAGTAGCAGTAAACTTAATGTGTATGTATTCTCAATCTTGCTTGTAATCAAATGAACTCAGCATAGAGATACTCCTTTATTCCTGTAATTTGGACAAAAGCTGGACGAATTCATTGTTCCCCGAGGTGACCCAGTTCAAAGCTGGGTGCTGAAACTAGACCTAGTGCTAAGTCTGTGGCAGCGTTGGATTTCAATCCATGCCCCTCAAACTGGAACTCAGTTCACTGGGCTTAGGGACTTTGTCAGAGTAGCTGTTCTCAACCTCAGACTTTTGGGTTCTGCGGCTGCCCATGTTTCCTCCTGGGCCCTCCAAGATTTTCCTGTAAGAAGTGACGTCTGAACACATTTCATAAACCTGACCAGACTTGTGTACTTTCCCCATAACTCTCAGATGTTTGTTTGAGTGTTAAAGAATGCTCATTAATATATGTAGTCTCTGGAACTCCCTGGCCCCTGAAGGGGTTACTATAAGTGATGCTAACATTACTCAGTATTGAGCACAACGAGGCTCTGGGGAGCAAGAGGAAAGGAAAGGTGGAGGAAACAGCCTCCATGGAGTTGATGCTCCAGCACAAATGATTAGCAAGTGTCTTACCGTCAAATTTCAAAGGCAGACGTCTTCCTTTCCAGGCCGGAAGCAGGGATGTCTTACTAAACTACACTAAGAACTCATCTGGTTTATCACTTCTCAGATACTTGGGTAAGATCAAGTGTGAAAAAAAAGTCCTTATGTTTAAGAGACTCTTCTCCCTTGCTTACCTGGCCCTGATATTCTTTCTGTTTTTCCAAATTTATGTCTCATGACAATTCTGAAAACATCAGTTGGGTGAGGATTGGGATGGCACCAAGTTTTAAAACAAAGTCTGGTAAATACATATCTTTTAAAATAAGCCATACTTTTCTCCCCAGAAAAATATAATGGCATATGCACTGATGGTTGAGGCAAATTTCAGTGAGGGAGATTTGGGAAAGATTACTCCAGCAAGACATTTCATTTTAACACAGAATGCAATTCTCACTTGGGTGAAAAAAACATTTAAGCTTATTATTTAATACCATGGGCCTGTCCATCAAGATCGGTCGAAGAACACATAACTTTCCTGAGGTGAGCAGTTGGCCAGTTGCTGTCAGGTCGATTCTCACAGATGCTGACCCTTGGGTCAGACTAGAGTTGTGCTCGGTGGGGCTCCCCCCCCCACCCCCCCACGGGATGTGTTTCCAAGCACACTGAGCCTCCATCCTGGTAGAGGCCAAATGTAGTTTGCGTTGCCTGACAGCTAGAGGTAAAACAAAAAATAAACTCATTGTCATGGCGTCAAATCTGACTCACAGTGACTCTATAGGACGTGCTGGAACGGCCATGGTGAGTAGTTTCAAGTTTCCAACTCTATGGGAATAGAAAACCTCATACTTTCTGAATTAGTGACAGGTCTGACTTTGCTAGCATATGACCCTTACATAATAAAGGCTTGAATGCTATCAGGGAAATCGCCAAACCAAACCTGCCGCCGCCGAGTCAGATCTGACTCATAGTGACCCTGTCGGAGAGAGAACTGTCCCTGTAGGTTTCTGAGACTGGACCTCTTCCCTGAAGCAGGAAACCTTACCTTTCTCCCGCAGAGCAGTGGCTAGGGTTCAGACTGCTGACCAGTGAGCAAGCCATTATGCCACCGGGGCTCCTGAGACAGGGAGGGGGAAAACGAAGGGCATAATAAGCTGGGGGCTTCGTGAATACCTATGTTTGCCCGGTCATCTCTGGTGGGGAGATTAAGAACAGGGCTTCCCTTCCCTTCTGCTGATCACCCCCACTCCTCCTCTCTCCTCACCTTCCATGGCCTGCAGGGCAGCAGGGCATGAGCAAAGCGCGTCCACCCCATTTTCTCAGTGCTCACCTGGGAGCAAATTGACTAGGGCTACAAATCCCATCTATTTTGTTCCAAGTGTGCCCAGAAAGGTACACACATGCCTCTGCTTCTGATGGAGAACGAGCTCAGGGAGCAGCACAGGAGTGCTGAGGGCGGTGGACTGGACAGGCACTGACAGCAATAGCAGGATCGGTAATGTTGGTGGAATCTTAAGAAAGTTCTAGGCCCGTCACATGCTTTGGTTTAATTCAATATGTATCAGCGCTTGTGTTCATTACATGGTAAGTACCCCCCAAAACAGGGTGCCTTTCCCTCTAGAAGTCTGTAGTCTCCTCTAAGAGAAGTAGCACTACGTAAGTGTAGTAGTTTAACCCCAGTGGTGAAAGAGCTCCTGGAGTATAAAATAACAAAGCATCCAACTCCCGCAGACATGGTCTACTGACTCTTGGGCCGTTTAAGGTAAGGTTCTAGAAACTTTATTTAAAGCAGAACAAGTCAGAAGTCGTCTTTGTGCCGGTCCCTGGCATTTGTGGGTTCTTTAGCTGTTCTCACACAGTTACTGAGCGAGTCTCGGACGTCTGCCCTTTCAGCCCGCCAGTGAGCTCACAGGCCTTGTCATGGTCTCAGACTCGCAAATAGGGATGGTGACCCGTTGGACGTCGCAGCGCCCCCGTGCCGCAGGGTCCAGCCTGGATCCAGTGACCGGATTGCTCACGTAGTTTCCTAGCAGAGCATCAGACCCCTTGACCCCCTTTCTGTTTCTCAGACAGCTTTCTTACACCCAGGCCTGTATTTCCTCTCCTGCTCTTTATGTTTTTATGCTCCCTCCAATATCTTAGGTGATTGGTAATCAAATATAAATATATTTAAGGTTTACGATGTAAAGTTTAAAAAGCTAAAAGGAGGTGTTGGTAGAAGAAAAAAGCAGAAGTATATATATATATATAAGTATATATATATATGTATATATATATATGTATACACACACACACACACACAGTGCCTAAGTTTACTCACTTACCAATGTTTCTGATCTTGCTCGAGAATGGAAATTAGTAACGTGGTTCTTCCTTAGGATCCCAGACCTGGTTTGGGATTAAGAGTCTACAGTCCAATGAATATGCTTGTTTGTTTTTAATCATGCTCACTAAGTGGATTTGGGTCAGGCTCTGCTTAAACACCTCCTAGCAACAGAACACCCTGCTTCCTGAGACAATTTCAGGCAGTTTAATCGCTAATTCGGTATGGTAAGTTGGCAAGAATTTGGTGCTGAGTTGGTTGCTCAAATACTAACTGCTGTTATGCAGTAATTACGTGTGATTAATCAGTCTAAAAAGTAGTTGGCCTTGCATAAAATGGATGGGCCCCACCTGCCCAGGTGAAGGCCATAGAGTAAAAAGAATTTTCCCTGGGAGGTTTTCTACTTCCAGACAGTAAATAGACATCTTGCCAGAACTGCCTTCCCTCATATAATTACCTGATCTGTGGATTTGGGACACAGGCTCTTGGGATCTCCAGCCTGTCCCTGACCTACAAATTTTTGACTTGACAGTGTCTACACTCAAATGAGCTCCTTTCTTAAGATACTGGTAAATCTGTTTTTCTCTGTGTGTGTGTACTGGTGCTGTTTCTCTAGAGCCACGACATATATACAGTTATTGAAAAGTCCTTTTTTGCACAGCTCAGTGCTGTCTTTGCATGTGTATCGTCGCTCCTAGTTTAGGCTACTTTAGCAATTAGATAAGCTGAACCCAACCTCCAATGTATGCCATATTGTGTTTGTGCATTTGTTTGAAACTTTAAAAACCCTTCATGTATACAATATAAATGTCACGATTCTAGATACTTTACTTTCTGGAGGCTTCTTTTTGTTCTTCAACTTTGACGTCTTTAAACTTAGCAAAATTATATGTGCACATATTTTAAAGAGTCCAAAAGTCCCCAACCAACACTTTCAAATTTTGAGATGATTCTTAGGTGGTTTTTTATTTGTTTGTTTTTGATCCCACTCTGTATTTCTCACATGCTTGTAATTATATTCTGGACATTCTTTTTCCTTGTAGTGTCCTCGTTTTTTCCGTTTTGACATTGTCTTGGAACTCACTATGGAAGACCCCCACTGTGGAGCTCTGCGGGCGCAGTGGTTGAGTGCTGACTGTTAAGAGTTGACAGGGTAAGGTTTGAGCCCACCGGCTGCTTCAGGGAAGAAAGGTATAGCAGTCTGCTTCTGAAAATGTTTGCAGTCTGTGAAACCCTGTGGGGAAGTTATACTCCAGCCTACGGGGTGGCTTTGAATTGGAGTTGACTCGTGGAAATAAGTTGTTCAGTTTAGTTTATGTGTTTGTTTGGAAGATGAAGGTTGAACTTGGTTCTACCATCACCCCTTGGCCCTGCCACATGCACAGACTTCCTGCCTTCCTGACCGCCCTGTTTGTACATCATGATTTTGGTTGGGTTGGTGTGTATATTTATATTAGGACTATGGACGTGTTTTTGTAGTGTTTAAATCATGTAGGATTTCATCATCCCTGGGCTGTCGATGGAGATACTAGTGGTCTTGTTTGGCTGTTTATCCAATTCTCTGTGAACCTAAGACTGCATGGACCCTCGTCTGTGTCAGCTCTGAGAACATTTCAGGTTTCACTCCCTGACGAACTCTCTTCTGTCTTTTTGATCTGGGCTGGCCACTCTTCTGCTCGCCACATACCAAGGATCCCTTCTGTGTTGGCATCGGTTCCAATGACCCAGTTCCCATTTTAAATTTTATATACAGTAAACTTCACTTTTTATTTTTTGTGAGCGTTAACCGATGCACAGAGAACCAGACCACCCTCAAACTGTAGAGCCATTCCCTTCTTCCTGAAAACTCCCGTCTGCTACCCCTTGGTAGGCAGGGCTGGCCAGGCCCTCCTCTGGAAGCCGCTCATCTGTTTCTCCATCCTTGGACTTTGCTTTTCCCCCAGAAGATCATAAACGGAATCATAGAGTATTGTTGCCTTTGAGTCTGCCTTCTTTCCTCAGCACACTGCATTTGAGATTCATCCCTGCACGGTAGTGTTGTCTTAGGCCAGGTAGTGTTCCATTGTGTCATCTGCAGGGCATTGGTTCCAGACCCCTGTGCATATCAAGCTTCCTGGATGGTCAAAATGACATAGCATTTGCATATAACCTACACTTTATGTCATCTTTAGAGTCCTTATGATGCCTGACCCAATGTAAATGACAGGTAAGTAGTACTACACGCCCCTCTGAGCCTTTGACCACTAATTGCTCCTTTCCCCCTCCAATATTTTCCATCTCATGAGGAGCTGACTCTACCATAGTTTATCTGTTGAACTGTTGAAGACTCTGGATGCTTTCATTCGGGATGATTATTAATGAATCTGCTATAAATATTCATACACAGGTTTTTGTGTGAACATAAGTTTTCATTTCTCTTGGGTGACTACCTAGGAGTTGGATTCCTGGCTCTTGTGTTACATGATTGTTTATAGGAGACTGTCCAACTGTTTTCCAAACTAGCTGCCCCATTTTTGGATTCTCACAAGCAATGTATGAGAGTTCCAATTGCTCCTGTATTTGTTTACCTTTGATTTCTCATCATTGTTATTTTTTCTTTCCTTATTTTTTTGTTTACTTCCTTGATTTGTTTGAACTAAACCTTCTTAGCTTGCTTCCTGAGAAAGGATACATAGGAAGTAAATTTTGTTTTTTGGAACTGTGCATGTTTTTGTTCTATCCTCCTGCATATTTAATACTTGGCTGAATGTATAATTGAGGGTTGAAAATTATTTTCCTTCAGAATTTTAAGTGTGTTCTATTATCTTGCAGCTTCTAAGGTGGCTGTTGAAACCTACTGCCATTCTAAGACTTGATTATTTGTATTAAACTTGCTTTGTTCTCTCCGAACCTTGTGGGGTTTCCCTTGTAGACAGCCCCTGCTCTGACGTTAACAGTGATTGTGTGTCATCAGGGTGCTGGAAACTGTGAGGGTCTTTCATCCAAGAAATTTGTGTTTGCAATTGGGGAAAAAAACTCCCCGAATTATTTCTTTGATTCCTACTCAATCTGGCTGTTTTTCTTCTTTAATTTTCTAATTCAAATTTTCATTTTATTCTGCTTTCTGGTGGGTTTCTTTGCTTTATCTTTCGGTATTTCTTTTGAATTTTAATCTTTGCTTTATCTCTTGACTATTTTCTTAATCTCCTAGATTGGTGGTGGTTCTCTTCAAAATTGTAATTATTTTAAAACATCTTATCATTCTTACACCAGTTGTCGCTCTTTTAGCACCATTCTAGTTTCCAAATGACTTAAATCCCTCTACTATCATTTTAGAGGGATATTGGCTTTTTCAGTTGTTTGTTATCTGGCAGTTTGGTCATCAAGCCATTTATGTCTTCATATAATTGTTGATACAATTATTTATCATTTGTTTTCAGAGCTTCTTTTTAGGTAGTCGTGGTCCCTAATAAGCTCTTTTCTCATGAGCATTCTAGTCATTCTGAATATACTTGACCTTCACTTTAGTCTCTCTTTCCCCATCGTATCCTCAGATGTTGTTGGAACAACACATTCTAATAAGATTCAGGTATAGTATGTGCTCCCTAGTCTGCACTTACCCAGAGAGGACCTTCCTTTATTGCCAGGAGTGCCTTGCTTGGTTCACCTGCTAGCTTTTGCTTTGCACCGATTCCTTAGCCAGTGCCACAAGCCCTTGCTTCAGTGTTCCGTTCATAGATTTCTACCCTGAGTTAACCATGTGTTCCACTGTCAAGTTTGCCGCATTCGCTTTCGTTCCCCTTTTTAAAAAGGGGCTGCTGGTGTGCTGCACTCGTCGGGGTCGCTGCCGTTACTCAAAGGTTTGACAGCTGCTCAGTAGCCTCTTTTTTTTTTTTTTAAAGAAAAACTTGTGACTTAGATGAAGATTTACAGCAGTCTTATTTTTGCAAGTCATTTAAGTGCTTGGGCCACCAAACTTGTCTGGCCCACCACTGAGTGAACTCTTCCATCCCAGGAGATGTGGAAGGCAGCGTTCTCCGTATGCGGTACTAGTGGGCCCTGCGGCAGATACTCGGTGGATATTTGAACAAGCTGCTTATTTGCAGCTCCTTATGATTCGGGCTTCCGTGCTTGCAAAGCCAGGATGAGTCTTATCCAGGTAAATTTTGGTGATACCTGTGAGGTTGTATTTGCTTACCTGTGTAAAAATGGCAAGATGTATTGGAAGCAAACAAACCACCAAAAACACCTTTAGCGAGTACCTGCTGATTTTCTAAATAGAGTATGGGCCTTGGTGACATATTACCGGACACAGCAACTCCGGATCCTGCGGCGCTCACGGTTCACTGGGGAAGAGAGAATTATGGCAGTGAAGTTACCAAACCTCTGCCCATGCTATATCGACCTTGGAGGTCATATATGTGATTATACCCTTTTCTCCAAATTTCTTCCAAAACCACGTCTATTCTTAATGTGTCATATCTCTATGGATGAACTTCATCTACTTCAACTATTGCTCCTCTCGTCCAAGTCATCATTGCCACTTTCTTAGGTGCCTACAGCCACCTGCAGCCCTTTGTTCGCACTGGGTCCGGGGGATCCAAAAGTAACTAAGATCCCATCTTCTCTGAGCTGAAATCCCCCTCAGTGACTTCTCTCACTCTTAAATATAACATCCAGATTTCTTCTCCACCTTACTCTGGCTCCATGCACCTCCTCCTCACCCCTGCCACTCTTCTTAGACCCTGGCCATGTTCTCTGATCTCACCTGTGTGCGGATCCTCCCTGTTCTGTGGCCTTCACATCTATCAGGCTTGTTTTCTCGTTTCTAAAATAGCCCTTCTATGTCTCTCTCTGTCATTTTCTATGTCTTTACTTGGCTCTATTTTTCTTCAGGCTCTGATCACCACCTGAAATTATTTATGGATTTTTATTGGTTTTCTGTCCCCATAAACACAAGGACTTGTCGATTTTGTCACTGCTTTATCCGCAGTATTGGAGCAGTGCCTGGCACACAGGAAATGGTCAGTCGATGCATGTTGAATGATTGATGCATTGTAGTGTCACTGTTCATTTTTTCTTTACACTCCACTTCAGTTCCAAGTTATTCTGGGAGAGAGACCAATTTCTGGACAAAAACCTACATTTAGTGAGACCCCTTCTGCTAGCTAAGTGCTAATCTTTACCATGTCTTAAAGTTGTATTAAAAAATGAAATTCTTTCAAGGTCAGCAGTTTGAAACCACCAGCCCTTCTGTGGGAAAAAGATGAGGCTTTTTACTCTCATAAAGATCTCCTGTCTCAAAAACCCACAAAGGTAGTTCTACCTTGCCTTGAGGGTCACTATGAGTCAGAATCGACTCAACTGTAGTAAGTCTAGTTTTTGGTGTAACCAGCAGGTAACATTTCAATGTTTCTTAGCCCTGATGGGATAATAAAGGGGAAGATTGAGTATGGGTCTAAATCCATTGGTTTTGTTATTCCTAGACAGGTTTCTGCTGTTAGTTTGTTATCCCATATCTTGACAGATTTTCTCTGTTTGTTTACTACTCCAGCTAGACCTCTTTAAGCTCACTAATTTTCTGTGTAGCATGGAGTGGTAACTACCAATCTAGAAGGTTCTCTAAGTCTGTAGTCTGATTTATCTAAAACTACTCTACAGCAGATTTATTTGGCATTTCCTGCTTTCTGTGTGTTCCCTGGCATCACTACTGCCCACCCCCCACCCGGTCACTTCCCTTAATTTAAACTGGGCGTGGAAACTGTGAAGGAAAGGAATGGAACTTGGCCTCAAGGAATGAGTCATAGTTTTAGTGAGGTCGAAGTCAAGGAACTTCAGCCTGCAGGAATGGGATGCACAGAGGCATCATGTGTGTTAGTCCAGGTAGACTAAAGACAGTCATAGACATTCATAGACACTCATATGTATATAGGGAAGAGTTTTATATACAAGAGCAATTGTACATTAAGAAGCCATCCCAGCCCAGTCCAGATCAAGTCCACATGTCTGATAACAATCTTATAAAGTGCTCTTCAGACTCATAAAACACACGCAATGATGCTGAATGCAGGAAGATCACAGGCCCATGGGCGGGAAGTCTTGTGGATCCAGTGGCGTCAACATCTCAGCTCTGGCAGGGGTCTCCATGTGGCTCCTCCAGCTCGCAGGGCTCTGGCTGCATCAGGGTAACTTCATGTGGTTTCTCTTCAGAAATGTCTCCCAAGGAGTGAGCGTGTGTCCCACCTCCAACAAGCTATTTATCACCTTAGCGCCTCCAAATGAGGTCATCAAGCTGCCACATTATTGACAGGCTAAATTCCACCTCTTCACTCTTAATCTTCAAATTGACAACAGATTATGTAACTACCACAGCATGTTTGATGTAGTGTTCACCACGCTGGCCAGAAAGGTGGGCTGTGACTTTAAATGGATATTCTGTACTTTGATTTCATACTGTATTGTATTTCTTTCTTTTTTTTAAAATCATTTTATTGGGGGCTCTTATAGCTCTTTACACAATGCATCCATCCATCCATTATGTCAAGCACTTTTGTACATATGTTGCCATCATCATTTTCAAAATATTTTCTTTCCACTTGAGCCCTTGGTATTTCCCCCTTCCCCTACCCTCCCTCCCTCCCTCATGAACCCTTGATAAGTTATGTATTTTTTTTTCATGTCTTATACTGGCCGATGTCTCCCTTTACCCACTTTTCTGTTGTCTGCCCTCTTGGAAGGGAATTACACATAGATCATTCTGATCAGTTCCCCCTTTCTCTCCCCACTTTCCCGTTCCCCTCCTGGTATTGCTACTGTCACTATTGGTCCTGAGGGGTTTATCTGTCCTGGATTCCCTGTGTTGCGAGCTCTTATCTGTACCAGTGTAGATGTTCTGGTCTGTTGGATTTGTAAGGTAGAATTGGGATCATGGTAGTAGGGGGTGGGGGAAGGGTAGGGGGAGGAAGCATTAAAGAACCAGAGGAAAGTTGAATGTTTCATCGGTAGTATACTGCACCTTGGCTGGCTCCTCTCTTCCTTGTGACACTTTTGTGAGGGGAAGTCCAATTGTTTACAGATGGACTTTAGATCTCCATTATGCCCTCCCCTAGTTTGAATCGATATTTTTGTTTTCTGGTTCTTTCATGATCACACAGGCTGGTGTGCTTCTTCCATGTGGGCTTGGTTGCTTCTCAGCTAGATGGCCACATGTTTATCTTTTAGCCTTTAAGACCCCAGGTGCTATATCTTTTGATAGCCTGGCACCATCAGCTTTCTTCACCACATTTGCTTATGCACCCATTTTGTCTTCAGTGATCATGTCAGAGAAGGTGAGCATCACAGAATGCAGGGTTATTAGAACAAACTGTTCTTACATTGAGGGAGTACTTGAATAGAGGCCCAATGTCTGTCTGCTACCTTACTACTTAATATATAAATACATGTACATAGATCTACTTCCCTATCATTATATAAAAATATATTTACATAAGTACATGTCTGTATTTAGACCTCTATAAATGTCCTTTGCCTCCTAGTTCTTTCCTCTATTTCCTTTTATTTTCCTCTTGGCCCACTATCATGTTTGGCCTTCATTTGGGTTTCAGTAATTCCCCATTGCTACATTGCCCTTGATCAATCTTCATCAGGCATCCTATGTCTTCCTCGCCATCAATTTTAGATTACTTGTTCCATTGTCTCCCTGGGTTTGTTGACACCTCCCTTCCTTTCCCCTCCTATATTGTTCTTCTAATGTAGGAACTATCCTATACTATTTGTGATTGTAGGTAAGAGACATACACCCCCCTCCCTCTTCAACAGCACTTAATATTAGTAGTCTGCCATTTAATACTCTAAAGTGTTTAATTTGAGCCAAATTGACTTCAAAAGGCTAAGAGTCTGAAGTTATTTAGTAAACAAATGTACTGGGGTTAGAACAAAGGTCTTACGCTATTTTCTTTCCTCTATTTTTAGGTACCCCCAATTTTTTTAGGCTAATGAGTGACCTGTAGGCCAATGGAAAACAATAAATTTTGTGCTACTTTGGCCAGGACACATGCCAAAATTGGTCCTTCCCCACTAGAGATACAAGTCAATTTAAAGCCTCTGTCATCTCGTGACACATGCATGAAAATGGGTAATAAAATGAAAGGTAATTTAATTCAGCATGAAACATTCACTTCTTGTCTATGCTTTTAAAAGGTTACATTGTAATTCTTAACAGGATTTTCTTCATTGGCATTAACTATTGGCTATTCTTGGATACATTTGATTACGGTAACCGTTATCAAAATATATTTCTAGGACATATCAAATAAAAAGGCTTACTGCCATCAAGTTGATTCTGTCTCATAGTAGCCACATGGTAGACAGTAGAACTGCCCCTGTGGGTTTCTGAGACCATCATTTTATGGGAATAAAAAACCGCTTCTTTCCCTTGAAGAGTGGCTGGTTGTATAGAACTGCTGCAGCCCAATGTGAAACCACTGCATCACCGCTCCAGGACATAGAGTGTTCGTGGATTAAAGAGAGCAGTGCTGTTTTTAAGGTGCCATGGTATTGCTGTCAGATAAGTCCTAGATTGCTAAACTAAACTTTAGGGGTTCAAACCCCCCCTGTGTTGGAAAAAGGTGAGGCTGCCTGTTCCAGTGAAGATGTGCAGTTTCAGAAACTCCCATATACAATTGCTAGGAGTGGGAATTGACTTGATGGGGTGTGCGTGTGTATGTGTTATTCCTTATTATCTACAGTTAGTATAGAAGAATTTCTTCAAAAGAGGCGAATGTCTATCACTTTTATTAATGCTTCCAGCGATACTTTTCACTTTTGTTTTTCCAGTTCTGATTAAACAGGTGCCCACTGAGTTAAAAATCCATATATAAACTCTGACAGTTCATGGTGGATGATTTGTGTAAAATTTCAACTGAGTGAATTTCATTCAAGTAATAGGCATCTCGACCATGAGCCCATCTCTGGAGAATACTTTGTCCTGAGTGCAAAGTCTGGTCCTTCACCTGCGGTCACAGACCGTGATGGGGACAGCACCTGCCCTCAGTCATGTCGGTGCCATAGTTGACTTTCTTGGCAGTGCTCCCCAATGTTGCTTTTGTTTTCTTTTCATCAGTGTGTACCTCATTTTTTAATTCTTCATGATAACAATGAAACTAAACTAACTTTCCTGCCTCTGATGCTTTTTGGACCTCAGACAGCATTTTTCAGTTGTAAGGAACCTTCAGCCTTACTGTTTCTGCTTTCTGTCCACACCCACACAGTCACATGTTAATGAACCCACTAGTTCCTTGGTATTTCTCCAGGCAGACGAATGTGTTTCCCGGCACTAAAAGGCAGGGTAAGGTTGAAGTACCGACATTGATGTTAGAGATGAACATGGCGAAGCAGCGAATAAAAAGCAGTGAGAGATAGATCCATCAGTCAGATTTTCCTTAAACTCATTCTAGCAAACTCCTTTTCATTCTTTCAGCCATAAGCCACTTGTTTCCACTTTACTAGATGTTTCCCTTTAAGCAACATCTACCCTGTTTGTTATCCTTGTTAGGTAGCAGTCAGTTCTGACCCCTAGTGACCGCACGCGTAAGAGAAGGAAAAACCACATGATCCTCCCCATCCTCACAACTGTCCCTGTGCCAGAGCCCACTGCTGCAGCCACTGACACTCCATTCCTCAAGGGCCTTCCTCTTTGTCATTGCCCTTCCACTATATCCTGTCTAGCAAGACTACAGCTGATTCTAGCATTAGATTCAGTTTTCCTCTGGACGCTCCACTGACTTTACCTACCTTTGTTGGTCTTTTTTTGCCAGTAAGAATTGTACCAGAGGCCTTTTTGAGTGAGCATCTTCACTCTTGCCTCATTGTTTTTACTGATGATGTTATTCTTACTGGGATATTTTCTCCCTGTATTTCAGTCCTGTTCTCATGTGCCAGCTCGTATTTCTTCCTCCGTGACATTTTTTTCTTGAGTTGACACTACACTAATCCCATCTCAGAGCACTTAGCACTTAATGTTATACTATCCTGGATATTATTATCTTAAGTGTTTTCATGCCATGATCCTATAGGAATATTGAACTTTTTAAAGCATCAAAATGAAGCCCTCTTGTTATGCCCATGAAACAGGTTTCCATGGCCCAAGTTGTTGAACATTGTTGAATTAATTGCCAAACACTTCACTGCCAAGTGTTGACTTGCTTTGATACAGTGCTATGTATTGTAGGCATCCTCTCATTAGCCTCACAACTAACTGTTGGTGCACATGAGTTAAGTGAGTTGCCCCAAGGTAGCTTATTTACAGTCCAGCCAGGACTTGAAAACAGGTTTGCTGAACTTCAAAGTGTGTGTCCTTTAAACTGTGACTGGTGTGAGTCAACATTCTTTTTTAGCTCTAAATTAGGACTTTATTTTTTAAAAAAAGAGGAACTCAAAGAATTAAGTATATGTTTTAGTTTTTATTATCGTGATGTTCTTGGACAGACTTTATGGAATACTGCTTATGCCAGTTATCATGGGTCCTGTTTATGAATGATACAAATTTAGCTGTTGCCATCCCCAAAGCACACGAATCCGATTGTTAATATGATTGCAGAGATGGGTACATGCGTGCATGTTTGTGTCTCTATGTGGGTAAGTCAAAAAGTATTGCTTCCATGGTTCCAGTTCACACATACATGTCTAAATAAAACATGTTTAAACATGTGGCTGTGATCACTGGATGACTATAGACAGATTCTCATAGGAATACTTGTCTTAGTCTTATTAGAGTGCTGTAAAAACATGAAAAATGAACCTTTTTGTGCCATGGAGAAATATGATCTTGAAGTCAGAGTTAAGAGCAAATGTTTAGCAGACTCAAGGGCACATCTTCCCAGGTCACTTTGCAGCAAGTATATGGGACTACTGCCCCACACAAGACAAGAGCTTTTCATTGGAGCAAACATTTAAAAAAGTTCTATTGGCACATAATCCGCAAATCATATAATTCAATAGTTCAGTCATATCAAGAATTCTGTAATCATTACCACATCAATTTTAGAACACCCCCCCCCCACATATGGTTAAATCACTTTGACAGTGAATTATGTAACCACAATCAGTTCTAGTGCTCCCTCCCCACTCTCATGTTCATTATTTACTTCCATAAATCTCTCCACCCTCCCCATCTCATAACCCCTACCTCCACATCCCCTATAAGCCATTGCATCAGTTATTATCTTTGTGCATCCACTCTTGTGCTCCACAAACTGGGAACCCCAATACAAACAATAAAAAAACAAAGTGGTAAGGATTGAATAATAATAATATAAAGATAAAAAGACAAGTAATTAGTAAGAAAGAAAAGACCACCATCAATATTTAAAAAGCCAGGGAAGAAATTTTGGTCATGGAACAAGCAAGAAATATTTGCTCCTAGAACCAATTAAAGTTGGGTCAGGAGGGCGGTCAATTGACCAAGCATCAATTTCAATCTAGCATAATCAAGATTACAGTAATCTCTATCTGATAGTAAGGCTGGAACAAGCAGTTTTCTCGTGAGGAGCTACTGGTGGGTGGTTTTAAACTGCCGACTTTGCTGATTGCAGCTTAATTCAGAATCCACTGCACCACCAGGGATTTTTGGAACAAATGTTTTAAGGTAGGTTGGGAAACGTCATGGATAAGCCGAGAGAACTCCATGATGAAAAACAAAGAAACTGGCTGAAATGGGTGGAAGGAAACTTAGGAATTACTGAAGTTGGGAATCTCATGT
This sequence comes from Echinops telfairi, assembly GCF_000313985.2. Taxonomy (NCBI): domain Eukaryota; kingdom Metazoa; phylum Chordata; class Mammalia; order Afrosoricida; family Tenrecidae; genus Echinops; species Echinops telfairi. Next base: position 9,165,662 of record NW_022111310.1, read on the forward strand.
GGTTTGGCATTTTCCATGTCAAGTGCACATCTTTTGGCGTCAGCAAGCTTCCCGTGGATGTGCCCCAGAAACATTTTTTGAAGATCAGTTAGCTCAAAAGGTTGATCGTTCTATCAGTCTTTTAAGGAAGATCAAAGTGAATGAAGATGATTTTTTGGAACAGATGGTAACTAGACATGAGCCCTAGATTTACCAATATGATGCCAAGAGCAAGGACCAATCAAAACATTGACTTCCAAGGGATTCCCCCCCCCCCCCCAGCCAGTTCAGTTAAAGGCCAAGAGATGATGGAGAGTTTTAAGGGAGGCTGGGTCGGGGGTGGGGGGATTCCATGGGGTAATCTTGGTGGATTTTCTCAAATGATACAGGATGATCGTGGGGTTATGATAATTAGGAAGAAGTTTTAAGAATATTGAGATCAAAGCCGAAAAAGTTGTTCTGCGCAGTTTTTTCCCATCCCAACAAAGCACCTGCCCAATTTCTGTGGATACAAGGGCTGCCCTCTTAGAATTAGGAAACAGTATACCCATTCAGCCTACACCTTGGATCTTGCCCCTTCAGACTTCTTTTTGTTCCCTAAACTGATCATTGAAATGAAGATTTTCTTGAGTCCTTTCACGGTGCCAAAACTGCCATTTTTCTGTGGGCTAGAAAAGATCACAGAATTCCTAGGGGAAGTGTTCAGTGGAAACACTCAGAACTAACATAGACCCATGTGGAAGATGCGTCAGGAAGCACGAGCTTCATAGTAGGTTATTTTTGTTGAAAGTTTTCCATTATTTTGTAGCAATACTTTGTGATTTACTGTTGTGTGTGTGTGTATGTGTAAAATAAGTGCATGCGAGGATGAAATAAGTTCTGTAAAGAAATGCACTGGAAACTGTAAAAAGCATTTCATACCGGGTCACTGTGAGTTGGAATCAACCCAGTGCTGGTAGACTTGGTTTGGTTTGGTGCCTTCAAGAAGATTATCTCCAAGTGGAGGGATTCAAGAAACTACCCGAAGTTAGCATTTCTTCTGGAACTTGAAGAAAGGGTAACATTTGGACAGCAGACATCTTTTCAGAATTTGGACTGTGAGACTCGAGATGAGTTCTTACACCATCATCATTTACTAACCCTTAGGAAAATCAATAGCTTTGCTCCATGGTTTACTCCTTTCGTAGCACTTACTCAAAAGGGTTGGTTAGAAGACTGCAGGGTGCCTCGCACATAATCGGCACTTAGTAAATGTCAGCTAGGTAATTCAAGTTGTTAATGGAGAACAACATGAAAAAGGTATAGAGAACGTTTGAACGTGGGGTTGAGTTAGGTAAGGGTGTTCCTTGTGGCACCAAATACAAAGATATAATGGGCTATGTTGAAAATGATTGTTTCAAGAAATCACTTCACTCTTGGGATATTATTTATGTTTTAGACAATAGGAAGAGGCAGGATCGGTTTTGTTTTGTTTTGACGAAGTGATGTGTTGTTAACCTGAGCGTTAGGAAAATATCTTAAAAGAATGGAAAAGCTCACTGAAGGTGAGTGAAGTGTGGGAAGATTGGCCGCAAGGATGCGGTACACTGGGGGAGAACTGCTCAGGGTGCAAACCCATGCAGAGCAGAGATGAAGAAAGTGATTGGAGTGTGAGAACATGTAGAAATAAATGGACTCTTGAGTCGATTGCAGTTCATACAGATCCTGCTCCCTAAGGTTTTTGAGATTGCAAATCTCCGGGAGAAGCTAGAGCCATCTTTCTCCTGCAGAGCTGGTGGTTGGTTTGAAATGCTGAACTTGCACTTAGCAGCCCAATGCTTAGCTTGCTGAGCCACAAGGGTTCCTTCAGGTGAGAATAGCTCTCTGTTATTTCAACTCTGCTTATTCCTTCCAAAATGCATGACATGTTTGTGTAACAGAAAAAGCAAACACCACGTAGTCCGAGTGATTTCGTTAGAGCAGAACCGCTCCCTCGTGTTTTCTTGGCCATAGTCTCAATGAAAGCAGACTGCCAGGCCTTTCTTTCATGGTACTGCCGAGGAGGTTCAAACTGCCAACTTTTAGGTGAGTAGTTGAGCAAAAACCACTTTTCTTACTGAGGGGCCCTTATTATTTATTTATTTATTTTGGCCTTTATTATTTGTACAGAAACATTTCTAGGTGTATTGTTTGTTTCCTAAAATCCATATGTGCTTGTTATAGAGAAAAGCAAAAGAATAAAATGAAAAGCACACATAATCCTCATACAGAGATAATCACAATATACTTTAAGCCCCTTCGAAGTTTAAAATGTTTTTCATACTTTCTGTTCATGGGAAGAATGGTCCGGTCGAATCGTCACTGTTCCTGTAAGCTCCCACTATCTGCTGTGGCCACAGTGATTGTCTTGAGGTGATTTGCCTTTACTTGTGTTGTATGTATTAATGGGAGAGATTGAAATGGGTCGGATTAGCAATGGCAAATCCCATGTCTAATTTGAGTCAGAACACTGTTTTTCCCTGATCATGTCAGCACTCCTGCTGCCTTTTTCCCCCACGCTGGTCTCCGTGTTGGTACGTTCGGATGTCTTGTCACATCAGTGAAGAACAATCTTGTGAGTCGCCAGGGGGTCTGACAAGTTGAGCCACTCAAAGCCCTTTAATTCCAAGTGTCCTTGATCTGAGGAGGCAGATCAGTAAATCTCTTGAACAAGTGTTCACAGCCTCGCCATCTGACCGCATTAAAATAAAGCGTTTATGCACTGCTTCACCTTCTTCCAAATATTCTTGAATCTGTGACTAAAGAGTCGTCTTCTTCGTCTGTCACTTCATCATATCATGCAGGAAGCCTGTTCATCCATTCAGTGTGTAGTTATTGGGTGTTTCCTAAATCTTGGTGATACAACCAAGAACAGCGAGCTTGTTTTCTGGTGGACTGGACAGATAAGTAAGTAAGTAAGTGAATACAGAGTTTAGCAGGTAGAGATAAATGGTGCTACCGAGAAAAAGTAAGACAGCAAAGGGAAGTGTGTGTTTGCACTTTATGACGCAGGCATACCTCATTTGATGCCCTTTGCCTATTGTACTTTGTAGCTAGTGCATTTCTTTACAATGTGAAGGTTTACGGCAACCCTCTACGGGGCAAGTCACCCAACGCCACTTTCCCCACGGCCCGTGCTCACTTCTTGTCTCTGTGTCACATTCACACCATATTTCAAAATGTTTCATACCGCCATAGATTGTACTACAGATATAATTTTTACATGGCCAAAAATGTCATGTGACCCCCCTTTCATTACAGTAGTCACTGTATTGCCGTGGAGGGGAACCAAACCAGCAATATCTCCATAATACCTATCCATTGGCCAGCAAAGCCTCACTCAGCAAAACTCAAGCCACACCCACTGCTGACCAATGCTGACTCAAGCGACCCTGTAGGGCAGAGTAGAACTGCTCCTTGCGGTTTCTCAGGCTGTCAGTCTTTACGGGAGGAGAGAGCCTCATCTTTCTCCTGTGGAGCAGCTGGTGGGTTCTAACTGCTGACCTTGCCGTGAGGAGCTCCACCTGTAACCCACCCCACTACCATGACTCTGAGCAAACACCTAAAGGAATTGAGACGCAAGCAAGCTTGGTATTGAGGAAATGAGGATGATCTAAACAGCATGCTAAAAACATTTAACGCAATTTCACATCTAATCCTCAAGTAATTTCAAAACCCGGAAGAAAAAGCTATATTTTTAACACGTTACCATCTGGAACCAAGAACCAATATCAAATTTAATAACGACATGCTAGAGATATTTTTTTTACTCCAGGAGCAAGTAAGCAGGTTTTCTATCACCGTTAACATTGTTTCAAAAGTTTGGACAGTTGCAGTAAGTCAAAACAAAAATAAATAGTACTTGTGTAATGATTGGAAAGATCAATTATAACACCAAAAGAATCAGCTAAAAACTGTTGATAAGGGTTTTTCCCTGCCTTATTTTCCTGCTGTTGGAGTTTTTTGTTACGTTTTATTTATATGAAATCCAGAACAAGTAATCCATAGAGATAGTAACTAAATGAATTGTTCCTATGGTTAGGGCAGGGGAGGTTGTGGGGGTAAAGGGGAAGCAAATAATGATGGGTCCACAAATGAAACTGAGGTTCTAAAGTTGATTGTGGTAATGCTTGCACAGCTCTTTATAATATATGTAAACCCTCAAATTGTATCGTACATGAATTATATGCCAATAACACTTCAAAAATAAGTGAAAATAAAAACTTATTATGGGTTTATATATGGGTTATATACAAAAATCAATAGCATTTCTGAATGTCAGCAATAATCAGAAACATGTAATGGGAAAACTCTCTTTACTGCAGCAACAACAAATATAAAACACCTAAAAATAGCCAAAATAAGAAATATGTGTGATCAAAATGAAGAAAAAGAAAAACTTTCCTTGAGATTCAGAAAATAAAACTTGAATTAAATGGAGGAACATCCATTGTTCTTGAATGCAAAACTGGAATATGGAAAGGGTACTATTTTTCCTAATTAATTTATAACTTAACAGTTTAAATAAAGCTATATAATGTTTGTATACAGATATATACACACCCCACATTCATATAAGGAGTTTCAAAAAGTTTTTTTTGAAACAAATTAAAATAGAGTGGAATTTTCCCATAAGCTTTCCAAATCCACCTCATATTTGTAAGTAAGGTTGGCAAAATGATTCTAAACGATACACGTACATGTCCACTCGTATGAGAGAATACAACATACAGTATCTACTCAGCGTTGTGATGCAGTTGATATCACTGTACATGATCCATGTGTTTGAGTGTTGATAAGGGTAGAGTACCTGGTATTCCTGGTACTCCAGATCTCCGCCTGCCATGGTTCAATTCTTAATCTGCCCAATCTCCTGCGTTTCCTAGTCTGGAGTCCCGTGCTATAAATACTCCCACCGTAATGGATTGTGAACTACCAAGGTGAAGTGTCTGAACAAGAATTGCAAGGAGCTATGTGTGTTCCCTGGTGGCTTCCTATGCTGGTGCAAGCTAGCTGCAGCACATAAAGTGTGCTCCGAACATGCTGCGCAGCCACCTCAGAGAGCACAGCTCACAGAGGGAGCCCATAATTCCTGGGCTGGAGTACATTCCTGTTGAGGACTACCTTCCCCAGGATGTGCAATAAAGATAATTAAGAACAACAATGTACCGTGTTGTATCATGGAGGACATCTCGAGAAAGTGTTGGCCTGCACAGGGTCTCTTGGGTAGAGAGAGTCCTAGAGGTTGTCTGGGCTTTGCTCTGAGCATAGCCTGCTGGAGAAGAAAGCCACGGGATGGCTGAGCACTGAACGGAAAGATGTTTCTAGCAAAAGAGCAGCTGGACAAGACTGAAGCCCATGACACTCAGGGCATGTGTGTGTGTTTTACTCTCTTCTGTCTCTTGATGTTCTCATTCTCTCTGTTTATTTTTCTCCTTTTGATATTTTTCAATTTTGGCCCATAGTAGTTTTTCACTAGTGACCTTTTGTGTGTGGACACCAGGAAGATCAGTCATGGGGTGGAGTGGTTGTATGTGATTGATGAAGGGACTGAGGTAATGTCTTGAGTGGACCACGGGGTCACAGGTATGACACACAGTGGCCAGGGAGTCATGAGAGACTATCGGGAAGGCGACGCCAAGGTGTGCAGCCTTAGACTCTCCTCTCATGCTTGTTAGGCAAAGGGCCTCCAGCAGGAGTCAGTGCTTTTATTCCCCAATAGATTTGTCCATGACCATTTGGTAGCTTTGTTTTACATATATTGCCTCAGCGTGGGCACTTTTGTTGTGATCCATATTTGCAGTTCTAATAGGAAATTAGCTTATTAGGTTATCTTGTAACAAACACACTTAGAGGATTTAATTAGATTTCAGAGAAATGAAGGCTTTCTAAATATAGCAACAATATTGGTAGGTGTTGTTTCATCGTTTCAAGCCTGGCATTGAGATCATTAATTTGGGCAGTACAGAAAGAACCAATTGGCAAGGTATGGGAGGTGGTTCAGAAAAAGGAAGAAAATGACGGGTGAAGGTAGTTACTTTTAAGGAGTTAATGAAGAATATTTTTATGATCTTAGAATTGTCTGAATTGGATACAGACCACTCAAGGTCAAAAGCAGGACTGCCAAGCTTGTGACTTGCTTTTGGAGATAGGAGTTGGGGCGGGTTTCTAATGATTCAGGTTTTAATGACTCACTGCGCATGGAGAATGACAGATGCTCATGCTTTTTAGAGCATGTATTTATTCAAGTTTTGTCCATTAACATGCATTTTTCTGTTTGTTTGTTTTAAAGAATAAATTTAGAATCTGGCTATTAATTTGATGATTCAGTGCTCCTCTTTACTTGCTTGGCCGTTCCAGTCTTTTTGTATGAATGTTTCTCTAATCACTGTAGACCTTCAGCTGTGCTTTTTATTAATTTAGCATCAGGCGTGTCCATGTATGTTCGTGAAAACCTTCACTGATTGTGGAGTTATTGCATTGGAAGGGACTGTAATCGTCTTCCAAGCCAACTGTCAATTTGATGCTTGAGTTCCCAGTTTTTTATTTTATTTTCCATTCATACTTCAATGATTGATGTCTTGATTTTTAAGAATTGGATTTTGCTAGAAGTAGGATTTGGGGCTCTGTGACAATATAGAATCGTCGGATACAGTAGTCACTTGGAGCTCATCGATTGGCCATACTTTGGGGTACATGAGAGGCTGATAGTAAGTATTCTGTGGCAGCTATTCCAGGTCACCCAGCTCTGCCGCCACCTGACCTTTGAGAGGGAGTGGTGGACTTCAGACTCAGATTCTAGGACTAGGCCAAGCCCAGCACTCTCACGCTATGGGAGCGCTCCTGTGGTTTTAATGTATTCAGGGAAGAGGAAGAGTACACCGGAGGTTGGCGATGAAGTAAAGCCTATTTCATCCTAGCTTGAAGAACACTCAGGCTACCATGTAGGCCCAGAAGCTGCCTTTTAAAAATTTATGTGGAAGTGCTGGGAGTCGCTGTCTAGAAGGATTCTAAATTATCTCTCTGGAGTATGTCCTGAGTATAGAATTTGAACGGAAAGTACTTGGTGCTGTTACGATTTTCCTAGGGAAGGCCAGCTGGTTGTGTGCCAGGAGGCCTTACCAATTAGTACTGCCCTTAGAATTCACCGAGTTCTTTGGTGCTTTGGAGACTCAGAAACTTATTTTGCTAGTAGATTTAGAATGTACCCTTACATCAGTAGAAGACTCATGTAAAGCAAGGTCACTTATGACCTTGTATGACATATGTATCAGCCCAGAGAGATAAAAAGAAATTTGCTACCTTGACAGTAAAGCCAAATTATTATTATTTTAAAATTGCCATATTTATTCTTAGTGGAAAAATTGTACTTTTAAAAAAATCCAATCAAAATATGGAAATGTGTTGTACACCTCTTCTGATCCCCCTTCACATGAGATCACAGTGGCTGACAGTTTAGCATGTATATTTATTTTCCAGACTTTTCATAAATCTGTTGCTCTCTTGCTTTTTCCTCCCACATGTTTATTTTAAAATTCCAATCAAAATACAGAAAGAAAAATAAAAAGCAAAAGGCCTTTCTGATCATGAGATGGTGATTAACTGCTTATTCTGCATATGTTCTTGAAGACTCTTTGTACATGAAGTAAATCCCTGTTGGTCTATTTCTTTATTTTTCCATGGCCATGCTTGGCACAGGGTTGGGCAGCTTGTGAGACGCCAGAAGACAGTCAGAAGGTTGCCTGGGGAGAGGTGGAGTGAGATGAAGGAGACGGGCTGCATGACTCATGGCATAGCTGCAGCTCATAGCCGAACTTGTGCAGTCAGCAGTATCTCAGAGGCAAGGGTGCTGCATGCAGATGGCTGCTCTGCCATCTCTTCTCTAAGACACTTTGGAAAGACTGCTCATATTTATCTCTCAGACTTTAATTTTTAAAAGTGTTTTCAGTATAACTATTAGCCAGTCCGTAGATACCTAATAGTTGTCCCATAGATCATAACTGTGTGTGCACCTACCTGATCCAGCCCCTTTTCCTAGCACTGAGTTTATAGTCTGATTTTCCCTGGCAGGTATACCCTTCGGTCTCTTTTGTAGCCCTATCTTGAATCGATAGGTCGTATTTTAATTCTTGGCATCTTCTTTTCATTTTCCCCGTGTGCTTCCTACAGATGGATTAGATTATTTCATGAACACCAGTTCTAACTCTGGAGTAGTGTTAGAAACTTGTGATTTTTCAGGGGGAACAAATCATTAGTTGATCAAATTTCATCATCACCCAAGTCTTGACCTTAGCGAAAGCTGTTCTGCGCCTCTCTCTCTTGTTGCGTACCTGATGGGGTAACTGTACTAAAAAGACTCTACCGGCTGCTCATGAAATCAGCAGAGCTCCATGTTGTGAAGTTGCTAATGTGGACCCCCATTAAATGTTTTTATGGGATTTATTCTATATAACATAGCAATTTTGTTGAGCTATAATTCACATGTCATATAACTCATCCCTATAAAATGTACTATTCAGTGGCCTTTAGTATATTGACACAGTAGCTACAACACTGGGTGTGGGTGTAGGAATGATTGTGAAGGTCATGCAGAACAGGGCAGTGTTTTGTTCTGTTGTACTTGGGGTTGCTGCATGTCACAATCCGCCAGAGGCTACCTAACAACAGCAGTATATTCAGAGTTGTGTTTATATTATGACCTATGTTTTGTGCTCAAGAGTAACCTTGTACCTGACATTAGACTAGTACTCATCTACTCTCTGTCTCTATAGATTTACTTATTCCGGACATTTATACTGTTGGAATTGTCCAATACGTGGCTTTCTGTGTCTGGTTTTTTTCATTTGACATAATACTGTAGCTTGTATTGGTGCTTCATTTTTGCAGCCCAGTATTGTTTCATTTCATATACCACATTTGATTTACCTATTCATCAGTTGAAAGATATTTACAATGATTTGTTAGTCGCAAGTAGCACTTTTCAGTATTAGTACTCTGAAATCCAAGCCAACGTTATAAAAAATATGGATGGCAGTTACAGATGGCTAGGAAGAAAATCTGTTTGTTTCTACCTATTAAACATCACTGCAGGTGTTTTCTTTAAATACCAAGAGTTCATATTTGGACATTTAGAAATTATTTCTGAAACCAAAATATAAATGATGTTATTAAAACATAATTCTTGGTTTTGACCAGTAATTTTCCCAGAAGGAAAAAAAAAGTCACCATTTAAGAAAGACTTACCATATATACTTGTGTATCAGCCGAGTCTTTCAGCACATTTTTAATGCAGTTTTGGTGGTAAAATTAGGTGCCTCAGCTGATATTCCGGTTGGCTTATACTCGAGGATATACGGTAGATAAATTAAGCCACAGAACATGCTGTCGTATTTTCCCTACAGTTCTTATACCTGTTAATTCCCTATTTCCACTTCTACACCGATCAGTTCACAGTGTTTACACTCAGAAAATTCATCTCACTGCTGCTGAGTTAATTCTTACTCGTAGTGACCCTGTGGGACAGAGGAAAACTGCCCCTTAGGGGTTCTGAGGCTTTATATCTTCACAGGAGTAGACAGCCTCATCTTTCTCCCATAGGGTGGCTGGGTTCAAACCTCTGACCTTGTGGTTAGCAGATCAGTGTGTAACCACACGCCACCAGAGTTCCTACCTAAAATACACGATCTATAGTGAACGTGTCAAAGAAGAGTGGTTATGGGTACTGGAGCCCAGCTGCCTCCTTCACATCTCTTCCATTGACTGACGTGGTAACTCTGGCAACTTAAACCGACTCTCTCTCAGCTTCCTCATCAATAAAATGGATGGGAATGATAGCATTAACGTCTTAGACTTGTTATGAAGAATAAATTAATATATGCAAAGTACCTGGTAAATAGGATACATTCAGTAATAATGTTTAAAGATGTAGCTGTATTCCACATCTTTGTACACGCCCCCCTCACTTATTCTCATACTTAGGTTCTAAAGACCAGATCACTGTATGAAAATCTCTATTACTTGAAAATGTAAAAAAAAAAAGTAAGATGACCACATCATATCACGAAGTGGAGAATGATGGTTTACCACATTACGTATCTGTCAAGCCACTGAGAATCACATCCCAACCCAGTTGACGCATCCTTCACCGTCACAGCCAGTGTTACTTTTGCCTTGAATCTTGGTGTCAGTTACTGCCTGATATGCATCATTATTGCACCAAATAGATGGACAATACAGAACTTACTTTAATTATTTTTTTATTTCATTGTTAACAAATATAAACTGTCGGACAATAAGCTAATTGGTAAGTACGGAGTAGATGTAATATGATTTAAGGCTACACAGTCACTGAGGCCTTGAAATTTACTCTGGTAGTTTTCTTAATCAAGAATGATCCAGGCCATGTTCCCACCGTCTGTCAATTGGTGCACTTTTTTTTCCTCATGTATGAACTCAACTGGATTATGTGTCTATAAAAAGAAGAAAAGAAACTATTGAAACTAAAGATGAAGATAAATTAGTATGAGGAGAATATTAGAAAGGTGAAATTGCAGTAACTCTTGTTGTATTAATGCTTTATTTATTGAGTGAATTGTTCATATATCTCTATATCTACCCATCCTTCTTGCTATCTTGTTACCTAGTTTGGTTGAGATGGGGTTTCAGAATTGAAATTTCCTTCAACTCTTTAAAATGAGGAAACCATATCAGTTGCTCGCATTGTATTATCATTTGAAAGTTGCTATCAATTTATTTCCTCAGTTTATCATGATTGCCTACACAACGTAGATTCATTCTTTTCTCCTGGTTGTATTTCCGTTACAACTATGTTTCACATCTCACACATGTACTCAGAACGTATCGTAAGGTGATGAAAGGCGAATGTTTGTGAGAAGCTGCGTTTTCTGGAGCTTCGTAGAAACCACACCGGTCTGCTCGCTCCCCTCTCTGTACCAGGCTACCTCTACCATTGCCAGTTTTCCTCATTCTTCGTGAAAAATCGTGTCCCTGACTCGATGGTTCTCAGCATACATCTTTCTAATGAGGTTTGAAGTGTTCTGATTTCCTGTCAGCGAAGTGTCTGGCAGAATGACTTCAACATCTTTTGGTGATTTTGATACTGCATTGCTTTATAGCTGTCAGCAAACTGGGGAAAAGAATAATTTGGAGAAACTTGAGCAAATATATTCCCTTTTCCCATAGTTAAGTAGTAGTAATATAAATCGAATGAGAAAAAAATACATTATAAATCAAACGGTATAATTTCCCCTTATAATGCTTTAGCAAGTTGTATACACTTTTATATAGTTGAATAACTATAGCATAGATATGATTTCATACTATGCCTCCCCCTCTCTGCCCCTCATGCCCCTCCCCCTTTTTGTCTCCGTTTCCAGCTCATTTCTGCAAAAACAGACTGTCCCTGGGTCTCTTGCTGAGGTCTGACATGTTCTTAGGAGGGCAGTCCAATGTGTGACGGGATAGGCGGTGGGTTAGCCAGTTCTTTTGGAAGGGCGGGAGAGGAGTGTGTGACCGGACCTTTCTGGCAGCGGTTGGATCGGAAGCCTTCTTCTACATAGGAGTGCAGTCGGTCAGCGGTGCATGTGTGCACATCTGTGCGCCACGCACTCTTGCTTGCAGGGCAAAGCTGAGCACTTGAGTGCCTAGCTCAGATCAAGCTCTGCATCATGAAGGCTCTTCCCCAATAGGCAATGAGCATGTACCTCTGAACTACCCCCCGAACGTAGTTATCGCAGACGTCCACCTCTGACAACCTCACGTCTATATTCCCAATGTGTGTTTGAATCGAGAAAAATGAGTCATACAGGAAACACAAAGGGAAAGCGATGCATACAAAGTTGTGTAGACAACCACGACAGACTCACAGTTACGTAAGAATCGCTTCCAGGAGCCGTTGCCGTCTGCTCATCCTTAACAGGTGGCTGGGAAGTGAATTCCACCTTATGGTGACCCGAGCAAGTCAGAGTGCAGCTGTGTCCCAGAGGATTTCCAGCAGCTGATTAAAAAAAAAAATATTGGCATATATTCAACATGTCATACAATTTAATGGTCACTTATATTAAGAAGAGTTGTGTAATCTTCACCACAGTCAGTTTCAGAACATTTTCTTCTTGGACTCCTTATTGTTAGCTTCCCATTTTGCCAAAGCCTCCCCTGCCATGCCCCCCTGGTAATTATTAATCCATTTCTTGTCTCTGTAGATTTACCTATCCTGGGTTTCACATACAGAATATATCATAAACAAGTAGGAAGCAAACAAATCAACAACAACGACTAGACAGTACATAGAAAAACTTTCATGGAACAGAAAGCAGAAAATATTGACACAACTTTAAAATGGGTCAAAATGGAGATCAAATAATTTCATACTGTTTCTTCACACAACTATTGTATATCTTACTGTAGACTCCTCATAATATTTTTATGATTGCTCTATAGTCCATTCTTCCTAGTTAACCACTTTCTGTTCTTGGGTATTTAGATTCTAATTTTTCATAAAATAGCACTCTGTTGAACTTCTCATGTGCAGCTCTTTTTCTTCTTCACATTGTAGAGTACTTCCTTACTCTTTTGAAATGTATTGCCGGATTATTTCCCAGCACTGTCAGACCAGCTTACGTCGCCGTCACTTTCGATGTTGACCTCACCGGCATTGCCAGTCGTGGATGCTGGTGGCCGTCCACTCCATTCACACTTGCGGCGACTCCAGGTGTGCAGGTGGAGCTGTCGAGGTTGTGCCCTTCTGGAAGCAGCTCTCCCAGCCTGTCTTCTGATGGGTGGGTTGAGTTGCTTCCCTTGGTGGGTTGAGTTGCTAATGTTACTGATGGTCAAGTTTTTCATTGTTCCTTTTAAAACAAACACTTTTTGAGATATAATTTACCATTCTAGCTTTTTCAAGTCTTTGCACCATTTATGCAATCATCACCACTCTCTAAGACCCCCCTACCCCGAAAAAGAAACCTCCTATGTCCCAGTTCTCCCTAGTCCCCACCTCCTGACAATCATGAATTCATTTTCTATCTCTCGATCAGTCTTTTGCGGCTACTTTGTAAATAGGATTATGTAATATTTGGCCTTTTGTTTCTGAGTACTCTCATTTTGCATGATGTTATCAAGGCTCATTGATGCTGTATGAATTGGAAGCCTGTATCAGTACCTCACTTCTTCGTATATGGAGACCCAGGTTTGCCTTCAAACGGTGCTGTTCAGTAGGGCTACCCTCCTCACCTCAAGCTCTGTGCTCTCATCTCCGGAACTAGGGTGCTTCTGTGTTTCCCACTGGGCCTGCGGCCAAGAAAGTGTTAGAGCCTCGCTGTCAAGGCTCAGAGAGATCTTATGAGAAAGATTTCGATTTTGTTAACCAGCATTTCTCAAAGTTAATTAAAATTTAATATTCACTTGGGAGAGGAAGTCAAAAGATGTCTTCTCTCCCATCATTCCACTAGGCTAGCTAAGCAACCTAGCTTCCGTCAGTCAGCCAGACACTGTTCAGCTACCGAGGATATAGTGGTGAACAAAACAGGCAAGTCCTTGTCCCCAGGCAGAAGTTAAGGTAGGAAGAATGAACATTATGAGAGGGCTTCAAAATGTTTGTGGAAACATGAACATTTCATTCCATTTTTCCACGAACTTTTTTAAGCCCCTTCATGTATGTAGGTGAAAATTCTGTGCCAGTGTATGTGGCCACATCTTTTTGAGTGGAACAGCCTTCCATTTAGAGACTATTTGAATGCCCGGTGTGAACATGTTGATTTCTGACTTAAAAATAAATAAACAAAAAGTCACACTATCCTTACCTTCAAGAGACCCACAGTGTACTGGGGAGGCATCCTTATAATGTAGGGTAATTACTGTGTGTGTGGGAGGGGGCTGTTTTGGAAGAGTGCCGTAGGAATTCAGAGGGAGGGAAACACATTTACACTTGGGGCATGAAAATACAAAGGGGACATACAGACACTTCTGTGGATCTCAAACCCAAAATTCGAATTCTTCTCAGGAAGAAGTATTTGATCTGCAAGGGGGTCAAGGTAGAGTGAGACAATATGTATCAAGGCTTGTGGATTTCCATTCTGTAGGTATCCTGGCCATCTTGCCAGAGAGTCCAGAGTGATCAAAAATAAAGAGACCCTGGGCAATAATGGAGGTGAAATTCAAGGTTCACAGCTGCCTTCGTGTTGGTATCTCATAACTTCAGGTATCAGTCTAGATGCGCATAGAAAATGACACCCATATATATGTCAGAGACAAAAGTAGCTAGGCTACTTGCCAAGTATAGACTACTGCCAAGGACAGTATGTTTGATAAAGGGGAGGGTCAGTGAAGAAGAGGAAACCTTCAATGATAGGATTGGCCCAGGAGGCTGACACATGGTACCGGCTGAAGATGAAGCAAGGCAGGGCCCGATTTCACTCTGGTACATGAGGTTGTTATGAGTTGGAATCCCCTTGAGGGCACTTAGCCACAGCTCTCCCAAGTGTGAGCAGGATGGAGCTGACAACATGTCAACGTACTGTCATCGCCTGCTGTAGTCAACCAACAAGGAAAAAAGTATATTTTAAAGGTATAACTTTTTATCTATATTGAGGGAATTCGAGATTATAAAGAGAATTTTTAATAATAGTGTACAAGATGCTATCGGTAAGTGAGGGACGTCATATCTTGTGGTGGGGCCGGCCGGCCGTATGGTCCTTTCTGTGCATTGGCTGCTCTGAGCAGGAATATCATCCTCAGGGCTTGGTGGGCCAGGATATGCTCCACTCTCTCTTCCTCCCCCTTCATTTGCTCCTGTGTGCTCTGAGCAGATATGTCCCGCTTCCTGATCTTTAGTTTCAGTGCTGTCCTCTGAAGTGAATTCTTCGGGGGGGAGGATGGGCTGTCCACATAGTTGGGCTTGGGAACAGCCCCTCAGACCTCTATTGGTTCCCTGCTTCATGCCAGTATGTTGCATTCATGTCTTGGCGCACCGGGTTGAAGTCTGGTCCCTCTTTCCCTGTGGAGATATAAACAACACCCTCTCCTTGTTCCCCCACTCCCCATGTCTTTTTTCTCCTACTCCCCCCCCCTTTTGGTTAGTTACCATATATATCCCTCAATTTGGTCTGGCCCCTGCCATACTACCTGTACCTCACCCCAGAATGTTTGTATACAGTAGTTTTTTCCCTATGCCTTTTTTGCATTTTTAACCTTACCTTAGCAGACTCATGTTGTACTTGTCCTTTTGTGCTTGGCTTACTTTGTTTAGCACAGTTTCCTCCAGTTCTTCCCATGCGGAAATGTGCTGCATGCGTTCATCACTGCTTTTTAGGGATGCGTAGTACCCATTGTATGTATGTACCACGGTTTTTTAATCCATTCGTTTGTTGAACTTGCAATTGTGAACTGTCCCGCGATGAACATTGGAGCACAGATGTCTGGCTGTGGTTTGTTTCTTACCTTTTCTGGGTATATGCCCAGTAGGTCATAGTGACCAGATGTCCCGCTTTTTGGTGTTTTAAAAAAGTTCTGATTTTTGTAAAGAATGCACGACAAGCTAGGGAATGGTCTATTTGGTCCATATAGACCAAGTTTTTTTTTTTAGACCAAATTTTTAATCAAGAACACACACACACACA
>NW_022111310.1:9181443-9233789 GCF_000313985.2 Echinops telfairi
GATGAGAGTTCCTATCTCACCACAGCCCCTCCAACACTTGTTGCTTTCTGATTTTTTTGAATTGGGCTATCTTTGAGGGTGTTAGGAGGCATCTCGTAGTTGTTTTAATTTGCATTTCTCTTATGGCTAATGATCGGGAACAGTTTCTCATATTTTTACTGGCCATCGGACAACGCTGGAGACAGAATGTGGGAATTGTACCCGATCTGACCCCACCGCACTGGGGCGAAACGCTAAGGGCATACAACAGAGCAGCAAGGAGAGCAAAGCAATGAAGTCCCCAGGGAATACCAAAACTAGACTTTGGGGCGAGGGAATGGCACCCCATCAGATTCGACTGGAAAACACTTCTAAAGGTCAACAAACAGACCTCGAACTATTTTGTTTTTTGTCGTTAGTGTTTTGTTGTTGATTTCTTTTCTTTTGTTGCTTTGTTTTGCTCTGTCTTGTTTTTGTGCATATTATTATCTCTGTAGGTTTATCTAGCTAAGATAGGCAGGATAAATACTCTGAAGGAGAAAACAACAGGACCGACGTTTCCTGGGGGACATGGGAGGGGGAGGCGGAGGGGGGGGAAGGAAGTGGTGTTAACAAACCCAGGGACAAGAGAACAGCAAGTGGTCCAAATTGGTAGTGAGGAGGGTGTAGGTGGCCTGGTAGGGAGTGATCAAGGGTAATGTAACCGAGAGGAAATTACTGAAACCCAAATGAAGGCTGAGCATGATAGTGGTACAAGAGGAAAGTAAAAGGAAGTAGAGGAATGAACTAGGAGGCAAAGGGCGTTTATGGAGGTCTAAATACAGACATGTACATATGTAACTATATTTATATAATGACATGTTCATATGTTAATATATTTATATATGACAATGGGCAAATAGACTTATGTACATATATTTATAGGTTTAGTATTAAGGTAGCAGATAGACATTGGGTCTCTACTCAAGTACCCCCTCAATACTTTAGAACACTTGGTTCTATCAACCTGGCATTCCATGTTGCTCACCTTCCTGACATGATCACTGAAGACAAAATGGGTGCATAAGCAAATGTGAAGAAAGCTGATGGTGCCCGGCTATCAAAAGATATAGTGCCTGGGGTCTTAAGACTTGAAGATAAACAAGTGGCCATCTAGCTGAGAAGTAACAAAGCCCACATGGAAGAAGCCCACCAGCCTGCGATATGATCAGGTATCAGGCATCAAAGATCCAGAACAAAAAAATAATATTGTGAATGAGGGTGAGTGCAGAGTGGAAACCCAAAGCCCATCTGTAGGCAATTGGACATCCCTTTACAGAACGGTCGTGGGGTTAAGATGGGCCAGTCAGGGTGCAATATAGCACCGATGAAACATACAGCTTTCCTCTAGTTCTTTAATGCTTCCTCCCCCTATTTTATTATGACCTCAGTTCTACTGTATAAATCTGGCTTGACCAGAGGATGTCCCCTGGTACAGATAAGAACTGGAAACACAAGGAATCCAGGACAGACAAACCCCTGAGGACCAATAGTGAGCGTATGGATACCAGGAGGGGAAAGGGAAGGTGGGAGCAAAGGGGGAAACCGATCACAATGATCTACATATAACCCCCTCCTTGGGGATGAACAACAGAAAAGTGGATGAAGGGAAACATTGGACAGTGTAAGCCATGACAAAATAATAATAATTTATAAATTATCAAGGGTTTGTGGGGTAGGAAGGAAAAAATGAGAAGGTGATACCAAGGGCTTAAGTAGAAAGAAAATGTTTGGAAAATGATGATGGCAACAAATATGCAAATGTGCTTGACATGGATGGATGGATGGATGGATGGATGGATGGATGGATGGATGGATGGATTGTGATGGACTTGTACAAGCCCCCAATAAAATGATTTAAAAAAAAAAGTATACGAAGTGAATTTTGTCCCAAAAATGGCAAAACTGTTAATAAGTTTTAAAACGATTTTTTAAAGCATTCTAGGGATTTGGTCACTAAGATGACTACGGAAATGAACAGATATTTATCTCTTCTCTGTGTAGAATTTCTGTGGACTAAAGCATCTTCATTGGAAAAGCCAATCTCATTTTGATTGAAAATAATTTACTAATTTCCCTAAAAATCAACTCAGTAGCTATTAAGGAACTGGAGCTGGGGCCCCATCTGCCCTCCTCTGGCTATACAAGGCAGGAGAATCCAACTTCACACCCCCGCGGGGCCAGTTACTATAAGGCCGAGGTCAGGCTTGCCCCACCTTCCATCCTTCTGTTACCCTCTTCTGACACCAGCCCTTCCTTCAATGCCACTCTTCTTCTCTGCCCGGTTCGATCGCCACACAAAACTCACAGACACTATTCATGATTCTGAGGGTTTGTTAGAGATGTTAGTAGATCACCACAAGTCAGAATCAAAAATACTAAGGATACAGGCACTGGTCCACAGCAGTGCTTCTTAGCCTGCAGCCAAGTCTCTGCCTGTGTAGGCCAGGAAGCCCACTGCTGCTCTGCCGCACTGTCTCTGGGTCTCAGCAGTGTGGTGCCTCTACTCTGTCTTGGAATGGTTCCTTGTTTCCCTGTCTCCTGGTCTCCATGCCTTGGCCCCTGCTTCTTCCACCACTTCAGACTGGGATATCCTATTCGCCACCACTATTGGCTGTTCTTTCTCAATGGTACTAGGGTTCTCTCTTCCTGCTTTTGAAATGGCTCTTGTATACACAAGGGAATGACAATGAAAACTACAGTCTCCTCTGCTATTGTTTCACACACCTTATTTGCATGGTTCCACCCAATCATTTGGTAGCCATTGTAGAGATGGCTGGAAGAGTCATATTTAAGCGATTTTACTTTATCTGAACTACATTCTATAGTTAGTATAATTTTCCATGTTGACTCTTCATATGTCAATGTAGTCTTCATAAGTCAATTTTTACTTATTCTATCATTGACAGCAGGCATGATTGGAGTAAGAAACCTACATCGAGTACCTGTGGATTTTTGCTTTAAAAAAAAAACCAGACTAAAGTATAGCCACACAAATCAGTCAGAAGATCCGCCATATGGAAACTGCCCTCTTTAGAGCAGACAGAAGAGGTAAAGGAGAGTTTGGGCTCTTATGTCCATCTTTGGTATCATCAAGCACTGAGGACATGACAGGAAATAAGGCTATGAAAGTAAATATAAAATAAAATTATATATGAAAAAGGACCTTTTACCATTGATCCAGTAGAAAGGCAGATTAGAAATATTGTCTGAGGGTTGCATTAAAGCTCGTCTGTATAATTTTGACTATGTTTCATTGATGATGGAGGCCAAGGATGAAAAGATGTCATTCGCAGTGTTTCAGAGCAGGATTAACCTGGCCGCTCCCTGGTGATCATGAGGGGCTCAGATGTGAGAAAAGCAGTCATTGACCAGTCTGATGTCAGAAGGACATGTTCGTCCCAGGCCCCAGTTTGTTCTTTTATGGCAGTTGGAGAAAGAATGAAGTCATGGGCTCTTTGTATTACTATGTGGACGCGTAATTTTCCTTAGGAGGAGGAATGTTGGTGACCTAGCATAAAGTTCATGGATTGAGAAAAGCAGTTGGACACAGAAGCCTGTCCTATCTTTCCACGCATTGTATCTTATTACCTTTAACTGCCTGTTAAAATCATGCTTTTCTTTTTATCTTTCAAATATGAATTGCCATCATCAGGCTTAGCAAATGAAACGGATTACTTATGGTAACTATAAGTAGTTTTGCACTCCCAATCCTTGACAGAGCTTTCCCAAAGGAGAGGCAGTGCCTTTCAAAATTCTATTACAAGATTTTATTTGCAGGCGCTATGAACAGAAGGCTGAAAGCCTCCATGTTTTATTGCTACCAGCTTCATCAGGTCTGCTCACTCTATTGAAAATTGTGGCAAAAATGATACACATCAGCTCTTTTATTCTTTTGTTACTACTCTGCACAAATAAAAGCATTGGGGAATTTAATGAAGCAGTATGTCCTTGGAGGGAGCTCTGGAGATTGGGTGTGTATAACTATTTGTCTTTAGTACTAGAGATTGTTGTGTAAAACAGATTGGCATGAGCAAAATAAAGTCCTCACAACTGGGCCAACGTTTGCTGTCTGTGTCCCTAAATCACACAAATGTCTTTGTCACATTGACCTTGGAGATGCATTCAGAAAGGATCATGGAGACTTTGTGGCCCTAACTATTGGCGGAGCTGCTGCATCTATGGGACGCGATTTACCCCCGGAAATAGATGCTCAAGAAAATATCCGAGATAGGCATAAACACTGGTTATTTAACAAGTAAACTAATCCTAGCTGAAAACAGGAGCGGCCTGGGGACTTTGTCGGGGAAGCGTTGGTTAACCATCCAGCCAGCTGCTCCCTCAGAGAAGAGGAGGCTGTCTCTGCTCCTGTGAAGACTTTCTGCTTCTGCGCCTTTGCTGAGGTTGATGGGAGTTGGAATCCATTCGATGGCAGTGGGTGTTTTTGTTTGTCCTGAGGACACGTTCTGGGATTCTCTGCTGGATGAGAGGCAGTATCTTCGCTTGCTTTGCTCCTGAGGGCACAGCTGGTTTTTCATAGGACTCCAGCAGAGGTACGGCAGAGTCTATTTTGCTGCAAGGATGTAGGCAGGGATTTTTCATGCTCGCCGTTAGCTATGCATGCTTTTAGACAGAGGGCGGGGCCATTGCTTGAGCAGTGTTGATGGGAAGGAGGAGGCGCTCAATAAAATGGATTGGCACAGGGACGGTTGTGTGGATGTGGCAGGAGCAGGCAACATTTTATTCTGACCCATCAGAGCCAACTTCACAGCGCTCAACAACAGCAGTAGGAGTAAGTTATGTGCAATTTCTGCGCGGCCCCCCCCCTCCCCCCCGCCCCGCCCCAACTTAACTTTCCTTATCGCTGACCTTCACGAAACCACGTAAGAAAGCAAGCAGGTGTTTGTTGGCTTCTCATAAGGATAATCGTGACTCTGCTTCACTTTTTAAGCTTAAGGAATTTATTAGTAGGAGTGGCCTATTTTTGGTATATTTCCCAGCTGATAAAGCATAGAAGTATGACAAATTACAACTCATAAATTCGTTATCACTGCAGAGATATGAGGGTGCTTAATAAAGTTTGTGGAAAAATAGAATTAAAAGGCAATGAGATTTTCCCACAAAGATTTATAAACACCATGGTATGTAAATCAACTAAAAAACAAAAGAAACAAAAAAAAACCCCACTCCATTGCTGTCAGGCTGAATGCTAACTGACAGTGGTCCTACAAGGACTGATGGAACTGCCTCCTCAGGTTTCTAAGGCTTTTCAGAAGCAGACTGCCATGTCCTCCCAGAAAAGCGCTCCCTGTTCCTGAAGGATGCTTTTTACCCATCGCTGTGTTTTGGCATCAGCCAGGAAACCTAAGTTCTTTCCTACCTCTCTTTCACCCAGCCTACCTCTGAATCTCAAGTACTTTGTGTGGTGCTCAATATTTACTTGATTAACCAATGAAATGTTTAAGATTACTGTGTGAAATTCAAATAGCTTCTTAGTATCCCAGGCAGCAGTCTTTCTGTAGCCCATTTTCCACTACTTAAAAATTATATCCACAGAAATCTGGTTTATCAAGGAAAGATTCAGAGAATTAGTTAATATTGTTACTCTATTATTATATGAATCTTTGGGGAAGCATTGTCAATTAAGGGAAACTCAGAATTTACCATAAGCACAAAGTATCAAAGTAGGGCAGGCAGCTGGTTTTCGGTATTGACTCTGAGATACAAGACATCTGCAGGCTTCCTGGACTTGGGACTTACCTGCCTCCCTGTTGGAGACCTGGCTGACTGATTTGATCTTGAGTCCGGATTGTTGCTGTTGACCGTCAGGTGTTTTTATGAGACCTTCCTAATTGTTCTTGCCCTTCGGTGCTCTGTGAAATAAGATTTGTATTTGACATGCTTTTTTCTTCTTGATTGATCCTTGGCCTGGCACGCCCTTTCTGCCTCACTATTGCTTAACTCCTTCGGTGGCAACCGATTTGATTTAACTGGTTCAGACATATCACTTGCTGAATGAGAAACCTTTGTGTGTTACTAGTTTACTCAATAACTGTCTTCATTTGAAATAACAGGGAAAGTTAGGTTAAACTTGCATATTTATTTCAAAGCAAAACAAACAGTTTGAGGAGTCAGGTTTCAGATAATGGATTTTTACACTAATTTTCTCTGAACCTTGGCTTCTTGGATAAAATAAACAAGTAGGAAATACATAATAATACGGAATGGTTTACAGGCTCAAAAAGTCGTGAATAGAAGTAAGTGTGTTCCCTTGAACAAGTCCCTTCCTTTGCCTTCTTTGATTCAGATAACTTTCTGTATGTGTTGGGTCCTTATGATTATTTTTAGCCCTGTTTAGTTTTTAAATTGTGTGATTTTTGAAGGGAAAGGGAGCTAACATTTATTGACAGGCTTCATTAATCACATGTAGAACCAGAGAAAGTGACAAAATTGCATTACAAGGTGCTTATGCCCAATGTTTTAGTTTTGCCGGTTGATGTGGACGTTAATGGGAAGAAACCATTAAATTCAGTTGCAGCTTGATTCAATCTGTCAGCGTATCATTAAGATCATTCAACTGTTGGGGTTCCCGAGGCACTGGAACAATTCTGTGGGTACGTCTTGCTCTCTTAGTACCTATAGAGTTTTAAATGGCTGGCGGGCTATGCGTTGGACTGTAATCACAAGGTCGGCAGTTTGAACCGCCGCTACACAGGAGAAGGATGAAGCTCCTGTCCAGATTAGTCTTGAAAACCCAACAGCATAGTCAGTGTCTGTCCTGCACGGTTGCTGTGAGTCAGACTGACTTAATAGCAGTGGGTTTTAAATTGTAAACAGTTCTTGAGTTTCAAATGAGATTTGATTCTGTGTTTTTAATTCACATTTGTGGATTAGTCAGACAGGTGCCTGAGGCTCTTAATTAGTCTACTTTAATGCAACAATGGAGCTCGGGTGTTGCAGTGTTTATGGGCTCAGCTACTGATGAAAACATCAGTGGTTCGAACGCAATACTGCAGACTAACTATGGCAGTCTGCTCCTGTGGAGACTTACAGCATTGGAAACCGTGGGCAGTTCTGTGCCGTCCGGTTTGCTCAGGGCGTTGGAATCAGCTGCCAGCAATGTGCGTGGTGTGAGGGTTAGTCAGCATCAGGAAAGACTGGAAGCCTTTTCAATGATGTACAAGCTGCAAGTGCAGCAGGTGAAAGTCGTGAACGAAGAATTTGTTCCACGTAGGGGCTGTTCAGTCCTTTCAGTGTGCGGGCACATTTACATGATGCTATAAAGGACAAGTAGAGAGTGTTCCTTGGTAACCCAGTGACTGTTGGATTGGCTCTAAAATTTTGCAATGAGAAGAAAAAATATTAGCGGTGTTTGCCCTTTCCTGCCTAGTGCAACCAAGGAATGGGACTTAGTGTGAAGTTGCCGTCCTAGGTGCGTGCCATGAAACTTTGGGCTTTCGAGTGAGTTTCCTCAGCGGCAAAATACGGATAAAACCAACCGCACGGTGTTTTGAAGAAAAAATACAGTGTGTGTAAACTTTGAGGTATGGCTATTAGAAACCATAACTGATAACATACGAAACAGTGGCTACAATGTGTCATCATTTGGAAGTCAGACTTCCAGAATATGAGGAAAGATGAGTCTCGTGTTCTTTTTCATCTCTTTTAGGGGAAAAGTCTCCTGGTAAGCACATGTTTTAAGTTGAAGGTTAATTGAATATTGATGGATAACTAACATTCAAAGTGCATACTCCCTGTGTGCCAGATGCAATGCTCACATGTAATGCTCAAAACAACCTGATCATGTAAGCATGATTGTCACCCTCCCTTGCAGAGGAGGACGATGAGGTTTTCAGAAGCTGGGTAACTTGCCAAGTACCATACGGACGGAAGCTAAAAAGCAAAGAACCCATCGTGGAGGGTCTGTTCTTGCCAAGAAAGGTGACTCTTGGGCAGTGGTCTTGTGTCTTCGGCCTGCGGTGAGCATCGCCTCCCATTCCCTCACTTGTCTACTTGGTCATCAGTCACCACCCACCCTTTCAGGGTCAGCCCAGTTGCCACCATTGTGAAGTCTCCTGTCTTCTGGGTGAAATTGCTCACCCTCCTTCCCTCCCTTCTGCTGCTCTTCTTCTCTACCCAGAAGTGTTGCTCCGCCCCCCACCCCAATTTTTTGTGAATTGGGTGAAGGCTTACAGAGTAGACCCTCGGTTTTCTGCTCAATGATTCACACATACACATTCCCTTTCAACTTATTTATTGCAATCCCCTCAATGTAACTTCACCTATCAGGACTCCTCCCTGTATTTCCTGTCTCTGTCCATCCTTCTTATACATCTTCTGAACTTTTCCCTTGTGTAAATACTGGCCCTTTGCCTGAAAGTAAACAAGCGGCCACCTAGCCCAGAAGCAACAAAGTCCACATGGAAGCAGCACACCAACATGTGTGATCATGAAGGGCCAAAGGGACCAGGCTTCAAGCACCAAAGGAGGTGGGGGCGGGGGTAAAAAAAATAAAAAATTTTAAAAATCATATCATTGTGATGAGAGTAGCGCGTGATGGGGACCCAATGCCTATCTGTGGACAACTGGACTTACCTTGCAGAGGGGTAGTGGGGAGGAGATGAGTCACTCAGGGTGCAGTATAGCAATAATGAAATCACAACCTTCCATGATCCCAATTCTACCTGGCAAACCTGGTTAGAGCAGAGGATGCACAGCGGTACAGATGGGAACTGGAAACACAGGTAATCTAGGACAGATGAACCCCTCAGGACCAGCGGTGAGAGTGGTGATACCGGGAGGGAAGTGGGGGTAGAAAGGGGGAATCGATCACAAGGATCTACATATAACCTCCTCTCTGGGGGATGGGCAATAGAAGGGTGGGTGAAGGGAGACGCAGGGCAGTGTAAGATAAGATATAATAATTTATAAATTATTAGGGTCCACGAGGGAGGGGGAGCAGGGAGGGAGGAGGGGAAAAAGGAAAATGAGGAGCTAATTCCAGGAACCCAAGCGGAAAGCGAATTTTGAGAATGATGAGGGCAACAAATGTTTAAGTGTGTTTTACACAATTGATGTATGTATGGATTGTGATGAATTGTATGAACCCCAATAAAATGATTAATAAAAAAATACTGGCCCTTTTATCCCAAATTGTTGATGATTCTCACGTGTGCACACATCAAAAAGTATTATTATTCCCCCTGTCCATGAGTTGTCTGGCTGGAAACTGAGCCACGGGGTGAATTCAGCTCTGCACCCTGAGGGGACATGGTCTCGAGGGTTCTCCCAGGCCGAGCTGAACAACAAGCCGAGTCTCCTTCGTTATGCTAAGTTTCAGGCCACTTCCTTCATTCGCTTCATCCAGGACCTTCTACTATGACTCCTTTCAGAGCGGGCCATCAATCATCGAGTTCTTCTGGTCTTGGGTTTCTGGACGCAAATGCGCACGTAGTTCATTTACCTCTTGTTCCCATGTGTCTTCAAGTTGCTTGACTCTTCTTTCCTCCAGAGGAAGGGAGGCCAGTGAGTGGACGTTAGATGGCAGCTTACCAGCTTTTCAGAGCCCAGTTGCTACTCACCTAAGTAGATGTAGACTTTGTGGCCTGTATTATGCCATTTGACCTTGGTGGCCCCGAGACTGGTCCTGAGTACCCCGCCCACAGGTAACATCTGGGTTACTCATCTTGACTTTATCCTACGTGATTCTTAGGCTTCCTTATTTTCCCTTTCTGACTCTTCCTCCAGGAGAGTAATATTAACAGGATGGTTGCCAAGCTCACTGATTTGGCCTTCCAGAGATTCTAATCTACTCCTTTGTCATTTCAGTGGACTATCTATTCTGAAACAGCAGTAACCTTCTGGATTTCTGTTTGCTGTGTTTATATGGTTTCTACTTTTATGCTTATTTTCTCAGTCCTTGTACTGACCTCATGAATTCTTCAAAGTTTTTTTCTCTGTGTTCTCAACCTTTCAATCTGTTGCAAGAACCTAAATGCCATTCTTTTGTTTTTCATGAGGTGGCACTGATGCCATTTCCTCCTTAGAGAGGCCTCTAGCTAGCTCTGCTTGGTCCCTTGTTCGAGCCACTCTATCTAGTCTGTTGTGTGTGTTGAAATTGTCATCTCTGAGACGCATGTTGTTTAATTTGTATTTAACTGATCATGGTATGTTAGTGTGTTCGTAGGCACTTAGCGCCTCTCTCTTGGTAGGTGTAACGTAATGGGAACACGTGTGCAATTCTTTGCTCATTGTTTGTGTGGCATAGTTGAGGGCGGGGTTTGGCCGGTGTTGACTGTTGACTATCAGTGATCAGGTGGGATGGGAGCGGGTAGTGGCCCTTTGTCCGTAGCTTGGCCTTGAGGAAGTTTGGCTGTGGCAGAACCATAGGTTTCTAGTTGGTATCCCATCCACTTCTCCGCCCCTTTCATTAAAGCTCAAGCTTCTAGGATTACCATCCGGGTCTTTCATCCTTTGGTATTTTGTACCTTTGGTGTAGAGGGTTTGCCTAGTTTACCCACTTGCTGGATGTCTAATCTCTGTCACTAATTTTTGATATGTGAATCCCATCCCCTCCCTACTTCTCTTTCACCCTCCAGGAGATGTTTTCTCTATATTTGGCACAGAAGCGTCCCCCCAGTACATTGAGTGGAACTATTGGGGTGTAAAATATTTATATTTAACAATTCTAGAGATTGAAAACAATTATCAAAAAAGAAAAGGAGAGAGAGATTATAAAATCTTTCTTTGTTAATAGATTACAGATGTTTGACTGAAGGAAAAATATTATGAAAATAGCTGTGTATTAAAAACAGCAAAAGCACTTCGCTTAATCGACCCAAGATTCTCCTCTTCTGTGCCAGTGCATACTGTTTGCTAAGACAAGGATCGTGTTTGAAGGTAGCTGCTGCGCTCTGTTTCCATGGAATAAATGCAATGACTTTTCAAGAACGATTTGAATTCTGCGTTTGTACATAATTTTACTGTAGTGTGTGTTACTCAAGACTGGCATGATTTAATACAAAGAAAGATTCTTTATTCATACTGTGAGCAACTGTCTTCAAAATTGAGAGGCAACAATATAGGCATTCTTATTTGACTAAAACAGGGAGTAAATGTCAAAATTATTTCACAAGTTCTTTTGTTGTTGATGTCATAATAAAAATACCGAAAAGTGGGTGAAGGGAGACGTCGGACAGGGCAAGATATGACAAAATACCAATTTATAAACTATCAAGGGCTCATGCGGGAGGGGGGAGCGGGGAGGGAGGAGAAAAATGAGGACCTAATGTCGGGGGTTTAAATGAAGAGAAAATGTTTTGAGAAACGATGTACAAATGCGCTTTACACAATTGATGTGTGTATGGATTGGGATAAGAGTTGTATGAGCCCCTAATAAAATGTAAAAAAAAAAAATTTCTACAAAACTGCTTTCCTTATCATAGATTTTTCCCCCCTCAAGTTCGAAGGACTCTGAGCGCCAATCTAACTTCTGCATGCTGCCCAGAGAGATGACTTGATGGATCCTAAATGATGTAGCTAACTAATGGCAGAGCCAGCGAGAAAATGGAAACCTTTATCCATTATGCCATCGTGCTACATTCCTCTGGGAAAAACGGCCTACTCACTCTGATTTTTAATGCTAGTTGGGCTCTTGGGATAAGGCTTCTTCCCAGGACTGAGCGGTGCTCTTTTGTTTACTTGTGGGGGAGCTGCGAGCAAGAGCTAGTGGTTTTTCTGTGGACACAATGGAACAGTGTGAGGCACTGAGGGAAAGGCATCTGTGGGGTCAGGAAAGGCGTGGTTACAGCTCAGACTTTTTTAGGCAGATATTTTAAAGTTGTGTTTCACTACTTGGGTTCACTGAGAAATTCCTTAAACTTTTATAAAGATTATGTAAATATTTGCATATCCTCCTAGGATCCACTTGCCAGTCGAATCAGGTTTTCAAAGGGTGGATGGTCATAGTCATTGTTTTAGAAGGCGAATTAAGCAAACCTCATGGGGAATGAGCCCGCCACCTTTGCACTCCACATTCTAAGTCTACCGGAGGCTCCTTTACCTCCAGCTCCCCGATAATGCTGCCTGTCCCTGAAGAGACCTCCCCTCACGGATTCCTGGATCTTCTCATGGGAGCCCAAGCTTTCATGTTGGAAGAACCTTTTCCTAAAACATTCCAAAGGCTTCCCCACAGGCTGTGAACGTCACTGAGCCTCTGTGTTCCCTCCCTCTTCTTGTTTACCCTTTTCAGGCAAGAGTGTGAGACTTGAAGATTTTCTGTTAATTAGAAAGCTCAGAAGTGTTCTTTCGGTTACATTTCAGTTCAAAGAAATTAGTGAGCTGACCCAAGAACCTAAGACTTGGTCTAAGTAAAGGAAAATGTGGGAAGGGGGAGAGGAAGTGACGGAAATTCCAATCAGTATCTTGCAGATAATTTTCAGAAGGACCCCTATTCACTAGAGAATCTCTGTGTTTGGTCTGGGAATTCTTCCAGACCTTCCAGGAACAGAATGAAAATTTGTGGATAGTGGGTTAGAAGTTGCCTGGATCTGGAAAGTGTTTCAGTTGATTTTTTTTTTCCTACCTAATGTTATTTGATTTAGAAGAATCTGCCCTGAAATAAAGGAGTCCCGTTGGCCCAGTTGGGGAAGCATTGGACTGCTAACTGTAAGGTTGGTGGGTCAAGCCCACAAGCTTCTCCGTGAAAGAAAGATGAGGTTGTCTGCTCCTGTGAAGATTTACGGCCTCCTCAGAAAGCCTACATAGGATTCCTGTGAGTCAGAATTGACTCAACGGCAGTAGGTTTTAGGCTGAAAGGGGAATTCCTTTTAATGGGCCTTCTTCTTGAAGAGAAAAATATGTAAAAAGCATATTCTAAAATGTTAAGACATGTATCTTGACACAGAAAAATACTACCACGAATATTGAAGTTGGAAGACTATAAACAAAACAAATATGCCCGGAGCAGTATCATGAACCTTAAGCCATCTTTTCCCATCTATGTTAGGAAATAAAATAGTCTTTTTTCCTTAAGTGACATGTGATTAGCTTAATAATAATTCGGTCTGCAAAATACCCCCCAAACCGCAGTAACTACTCTGCCTGGCCAGGTCGACGCCTTGGCCAAGGGCGTTAGGATAAGATTCACAGAGCAAACTGGGTCTTGGAAGGTTCAGCAGAAGCTGTCGGAGAGAGATGGAACCTGGCTGGGTGTACATGGTGTGTTTGTGCCTTGCTGGTTTTAATGACCCTTCACCCTTCACATCTTCCACTCTGTATCTTATTTTGTCTTTTCCATTAGAGCTCCAAACGGGAATGGAAGCCTCTGGAGGACCGGAGCTGCACGGACATACCATGGCTGCTGCTCTTCGTCCTCTTCTGCATTGGGATGGTAAGGAACTGCCACGGCGTGACAGGGACCCGAACTCCTGAGTCAGGGAAGGAGGTGGAGTGGGTTTAAAGAGGGAGCTTTTTAAAAATAAAACCTCCTCCTGTATGGCTCAGGGGTGCCCTGGTGGCATCGTCATTGAGTGCTCGGCTGCTGACTGAAAGATTAGACTCTGCTTCTATAAAGATTATGGCCTTGAAAACGCTACAGGGCAGCTCTATTCTGTACAATACTACAAGGCTGAGGATGCCCCTGAGGCCCATTACTTCCACCCTATACCATTCAGTGGTATTTGGCATCCCCCTCATTTTACATTATTTTCCTCCATGAAAATTGAGACTAAGATTAAAGGAGCCATTGGGAACCTGCTTCACTAAGTAGGTCATTCCAGAAATCCAGGTAGATCATTCCAGAAATCCAGAGAGAAGTTTCAATGTGCTGAGCTCCTCATCGGGTGATAAACAGAACACCAGCCAGGGTCACGAGTCCGGGGTCTTTACCCAGCCCAGCCACACGAACTTGATGGTTGACTTAAGACAGTCAGTTCACCTTTCAGGACTTGGGGTTCCAGTGGCTAAAAGTAGGAGGTTTTGCTAGATCATTTCTCCAATAGTTTCTAGATGTTGACATCTTTTTAGTTCCTCCTGGATGTGTGGCCCTAGTGTAAGGTAACCAAAAGCAGGACAGTCCCGATTTTTAACCATTTGTCCTGCGTCCCGCGGCATTTTTAAAAAGTCCAGATTTTTGGAAAGAATGCACGACAAGCTAGGGTATACAGTTTTCTGCGGCCATGTGGCTATTTCACCAGGATATGAGTTTTATCAATGGTGTCCTGCTTTACCAATGTTAAAATCTGGTCACCTTACCCTAGTGGCATAGTGGTTACGAGTGGGGCTGCTACCACAAGGTCTACAGTTTGAAACCACCAGCCACTGTGTGGGAGAAAGGCAAGGCTCTCTGCTTCCATAAACAATTTAAGTCTCGGAAACCCACAGGGGCGGTTGTATCCTGTTCTGTCGAGTGGCTGTGAGTCAGCATGGGGAGTGAGTGAGAGATGTGTGGATGCTGCTACCTCCTTCTGCCTACTAGGCTTGCTGCGCTAACTATAATGAGAGGTATCTCCAAATCAGAGATCCAGGGGCCTGCTCTATTCTTCTATCAGTGATTTCAAACTGGTTATAGCGAGCGGAGGAGCTGAGTCTGATGTACGGTGTTGAGGGTGTGCTGATTCAAAGTGCCCTGCGGGAGTTTCTCACACAGACTTCATTGATGTTAGAGTCAGTGCTGGTGGTTGCAGATGTTAGCAATGGTTTCAGATGTTAGCACTAGAAAGGACCTTGGAAATCCTCATCTGGCCCATCACCCTCATTTTACAGGTTAAAACCATCAAGCCCAGAAATGATAAGGGCCGTCTCAAGGCCATCCTGCTAGTTAATGACAGAGCTGGGAACAGAGCCCAGGTCTCTTAATTTTCAAGCCAGTGCTCTTTCGACCACCTCATTTCCTCTTCCGCAAGGCCACTGTGCAGATAGCGCATTGCTCTTTTTCTTAGTCTTCTACAACTCAAAATGCAATTATGCTGCTGCAGGCAGCCCGTTCCCACTCGTGCGTAAGTGTTTTTAAATCCTTTCTTTCCTATCGAATCAAGGCTCTTTAGGAAGTTCTTATTCTTTGTTTCCCTGAACTGCCCACCTCCCAAGTTCCATTTGCAAATCACAGGAAACCCTAATCATGGCTAATAAGCATAATCGTAGCTACCTGGTTGGCCCTTGAGCCAAGGAAAGGAAATGAGATGTGCTAAGTCCAGTAGAATAACGAGTGTTAGTTTTAAAGATGAAAGACAGTTCAATTTCACCATATTTAAGGTCTTTAGAAAATGTCAACATTTTCTAGCTTTGGACTTATAAGATACTGCTCTAAAATCTACTTCGTTTAATGGCGTAGCAATGAACTGCAGCATGCACAAATTCGAATGCAGAGTGTAGGAGAAAAAAGAAGGTTCTCTACCAACAAAATTAGTCCGTAATCCCAAATCCTCCAGCCCTACCCTATCCTGAATTCAACCCTGGGATAAATCGCAGCTGACCTTTCAGAAATATGTTTATAAAAACATGTACCAGGCCACTGCATGTGCTTTTGATTTTCTATGCTCAAATTGCCCAGGAGCAGTGCCATCCTGAATATTAATAGGCTCCTTTGGGAATGACTGGAGAGTAAGGACTTGACTTGTTTACTGAAACATTTTAAGTCAATGGTAATTAATATAGCATTGATGACAGTGTGATGATGATCATTAAGACCCACTGTGTGTACTTTTAAATGCAGGCATAGCATTATTTGTTTTGAAATTATTCTTCCAGTTCATTCATGGAGCTGAGCAAGCAACGCTCTTTGACATGTAGGAACACAAGAACTCTCAAAGTTTTGTTCCCCCACTGTCGTGGCACAACTATAGTTCAAAGTTGTTTTGTCTTCCAAGTGTTTGCTCTTTTAGATTTCATTCTGTAGGGCTTTTAAGAGAAAACCATCAACCAACATTTGCTAAGCATTAATCTTTTATGCGATGTTCTTGTACGTGTGGTTCTCTCTCACTCATTTCTTCCAATTACCTTATGAGATCACCTCTATTCTGTGATTACAGTGGAGGCTTTTTGTGGTTGACAGTCAGTAGCAAAGCTAGATCAGAACTCAAACTCTAGCTGTGCGTTCACCTGGGCTCGGCTGCCTGCCTTACCTGCGGGTTCTCTGTCCTTGGGCAGCCTGATACACAATCATGTCTTTATCCTTCTGTCCTTAACCTGAAGCTCTTTGCACCTTCCTTGATCTTTATGCTTTGACTCTTGAATATTTTTAGTCCTTATCCCCTTCCGCACATCTTCCCCCGTTAAACACTTCTATTTACACGTGTTCATTTCATCTTAAATATTTGTACTTCTCTTTTTATTGCCTCCCTTGGTCTCAGGGTTTTCACATGCTTCAGTTGCCCAGAGCTTAAAGTACTTTTCAAAGTAAATTACCACCATCCTGCTTGAGAGCTGTCATCTTCCACCTTTAAATTTGGATCACTATTTTGAATTTACTTAACCGCTGCTTACCCTGCTCTTAAAAAATTATATGTATCACTGCATTTCTAAACCTCTTTTTAGTTCATTTAGATAGTAAACAAGCGGTTCTCCACTCTAACTGCATTAGAATAACCACTCATGCCTGAGCACCACCTCTGGGACTCTGACGTCATCGCCTTCATTCTAATATTCACCCAGGTTGGAGTCCGGTTGTTTCAGGTGTTCATAAAACACGGAAGAGTTTTGAGCAAGTTTTGAGTATGGTATGACTGGGCTTAGAAAGATGACTTTTGTAGCCAATTCATGAAGGAGGAAAACCTCAGTCAGAGAGACCACCCTGTGGGGCGAATGCAATCCTCCAAATGAGAGGTAAAGGAGAGGAGGAGCGATTGTACAGAGAAGAGGTAAGAGCAGTAACATTGGGTGCCATTGACCGTGGAGGTCAGTGGGAGGCGGATGAAGGGTGACTAGGAGGTACTTGTGTGAGGGGTTCAGGTTCCAGTCTTTTCAACTCAGATTGTACCCCAGCTCCTCCCAGATTCCCAGTTCTGGTTTCTGTGCACACAAGTAAGCAAGAAGGGGATGAAGGATAGCAAAGCACCACTTTGTTAGTTGCAGGCACCTGAAGTCTCCATTGGTAAAAACGAGTCATGGAGTAGAGTGTGGGCCACACATCCCCGCTGTCTGGGCTCGTCTGGTTGATCCAGTCTGACAGGAGAGGAGCACGAAGAGGAAGGGAAGGGAGAGGAGAGATGCGCTTGCGCCACATCTGCCCAGATTAGCTTGCCACACAAGACAGGGAAGGGGGCGAGAAAGCCCTCGGAAGAGTGCTTACCACCTGGGAGATGAGAACTGGAAGACAATTCAAAGATTTCCCTGATAACCATTGTTGCTTGTTCTGTGCTAGGCACTGTGCTCAGCACTGGGACTTGGAAACTCCGTTAATTTTCACAAGTTCTCAGTGAAGTCAATACCCTCCCCCTTCAGCACTTACAGGGAAGGAAACAGGCGTCGAGGTGGGAGAGAGGGGGAGCTTCAAAAAGTTCATGGGGAAATCCCATGATTTTAAATCAATTTTCCTATGAACTTTTTGAAGCCTCACACCCACCCCCTCCCTGGTATGGGAATACTGTAATTGCTTATGATCTCACAGTGGCATCGTTGAACCCAAGAAAGAAGAGAAGAGAGAGAAGGCGATGGCTTCAGGAGGCAGACCTTGTGTGCTGTGCTGATCACCTGGAACAGGGAAACAATAGAAAATGCCATCCTGCAGGTGAACATGGACCTGGAAACCCAGAAACCTCACTTGCCAGTGAACTGTTCTAATCAGTATCTCAGATTTGATCAATGACTTGGTCTTCCCTCTTCCTCCAGTGAGGAGTGGGAAAGCCAGGGCAAGTGTGGAAGCAGGAGAAAGGGTACCCTCATCCTATTTCTTAGGTGTGCAGTCTAGTAAATCATCGTGCTCTTAAC
Organism: Echinops telfairi; assembly: GCF_000313985.2. Taxonomy (NCBI): domain Eukaryota; kingdom Metazoa; phylum Chordata; class Mammalia; order Afrosoricida; family Tenrecidae; genus Echinops; species Echinops telfairi. The sequence continues at coordinate 9,199,387 of NW_022111310.1, forward strand.
GGACACGGAGTCTTTACAGGGAAGGGAAGCGCTCAGGAATGTAGAATGAGAAAGTGAATTTCGGATGCATTCGAATTTGTGGTTCGAGAGAAACTGTTGGAAATTTAGGGCAGGAATTTTGGAGAATGATCTGAACTAGAAGTGGATTTCGAAGACATGGTTGTACAGGTTGTACCATCTCTCCGCTTTCAAGGACCTTTTTATTTCTGACATTAGTCTGGTTCCCGGGCATGAGTTTCTACCTCATTAACTGTTGTGCTTGCAGCACGGAGAGAGATTCACCGCAGTGGTTAGTCAAACCTGTTGGCCAGTCTGCCCTTTGCCTGGGTGATAGAGACAGGAAGAACAACATGCTAAAAATTACGTTAGGCTATCTGATCCAAAGGAATACCTTTTTTTTGTGTTTAATCCATTGGCTTTTAATCTTCTCTTTGTTTCCTTTTTTCTCAGTTACTCTAGTGAGCCAAATGAGCATATAGTTCTCTGTAAATTTGCAGCATGCTTCGAATTTTTGCTTTGTATTCACTCTCTCTTAAAATCATCACCGTGTAGAGGAGGAAAGGCGTATTAAAGAGTAATGTAGTCAAACCCTTGAGACACGTTAGGAGACCAAGTCTCAGAGCCGCGAGTGACCTCCAGAAGATCTGGGGCAGTCGAGCAGGGACCAATTCTCAGAATTCTTCCTCTGTTCTTTTCGTTTTTCAAAGTGCCCAGGAAATCTAGTTCCTCTGATTCTCTCACGCCTTGTTAATTTTCTCTCTTTTAAGAAGAATTCAGTTCCTTTTGGGTAAATCTTATGCATTACACCTCTTTATACCTGCATGGCCACTTTGTGTTTTTATATGCCCAATAAATGCTTACTGAGTGCATGTCTCTTAGACTTTCCATCACTTCTCATTTTGTACCTCTTTCCTCCAGCAATGCATTCTCCTAAACGTTGAAGGAATCCAGAAGTCTTTGGCAGATTGGCCAGTTTTATTTATGTAGTCATATTTTATAGATATTAATATAGGCAATCCCCAGATTACAAACAAATTCCCATCCAAAATCTGCCTTTAAGTATAAATGGGATGTAAGTTGGAACAGATTGGTACAGTTTATACCTAACATTAGTTAGTTGGATGCTTGTTTTAGTTTATAGTGTACCTTTCTGTGCATTAAAAAAAAATTAAAGTCAGACTTCCAAGATACACAAAACAAGATAATACAGTAATAATAATGATAATGTTTTCAGGTGTGTCACAGGGTAGTCCCCACTGGTTATTACGGACCACTGTGTATACCCTGAATTTTTAATAAAATAGGCTTTTTAGAGGTCAGTTTGTGACCAACAATGAGCTGTACATAAGTCCACCATTATAACAGTGAGCTAGCTGTACATTGTAACAATGAGTTGTACACCAGTCCATTGCTTATGTTGTATTAGACAATCTGATTCTACCTTGTCTACTGGGTCCTAGTAACTTTCCTTTGTTCCTGGTTCTCCCAGATATTACAAATGAGTTATTAGGACATTGACCATAAGTATGAATTGAGATAAGGATGTATAGCATATTGGGGGCAGGAAATTGACTAATATGTTTTTATGAGTTTCTGGAAGAGACTATCACTCTCCTCTCCTCTTCTGCCATATCCATGTTTCTCCCACCTTTTTTCTTAAGTAAAGAAAGGCCTACTGCCTTATTCAGATTGCTTAGTAAATAATACAGATGCGAAGTTCGAGCATGCTTATGAAATGAAAGCATGCTCCCTTTTTGACTAGTAGTGAATGAAACCAATGAAAGCTCTTACTTCCACAGAACTAAACCTTGTTATATGATGGAAAGGTGAGCCCAGCTTATTAATTAGCCAATTTTTTCTCCAAATAGTCACTAAATATCTATTAGTTGCCACGCCTTGGCTTTGATTCCTATCTGCCTTTCAACCTGACTTGAGCCACTTCCTTTTTGTGATTAGATATGTCTGCTCTTCTCTCTCTCAATATAGCTGTTCTGAACAAAAGAAGAAAAAAAGTCCATAGCTCAGTCATGCTAAGATTCTAGCCATCATTCTCTTCCTTGCTTTCTCTCAAGTGATGGATTCCTGCTATACACTTACAACAGTTTTCTTCCCCATCATTTGCTCATTAAAGTGATTCCTTCCACCCAATGCTTTCCCCCTTCTCTGTGGAATCATTAAATTACTGAGCATACTCTGTGAACTCTGCCTCCTCCTTTCATGGTTCACATCTGAAACTCTGCTGCTACTTGCATTTGCTTCAGAGACGTTTTCTTTTTAAGGAGATTTTATTTTTACTGATATTTGGCCAGATCCCCCCGTCAGTCCTCGTGCCACATGGGAAGTCCCTGGCATAACAGCTATGGTTCTTCCCATCGTGTTAGCTCCCCCAGCCCACAAGCTTCTCACCGCTCTAATATGTCAGTGCCCTATTTTAGCCCATATGCTTGACAGTGATCATTTGTACTCTGCATCCATCCCAGACGGATGTGAGGTGTCTGATGATAAAAAACCCACATGTCCAACATCCCTCTTAAAAATAGTCAGAAGGGGAAGCTGGAAACCATTGTACGGAATCTGTATACAAAACGCTCATCAAACATAGAAAATCCTGTGAAACGCGAAGGAGGAAAATAACCTTTCAATTACACCGGGCTTTGCTATTTTTGACTGCTAGTAAAACAAGATTGTAATTGAGGTCGCAAGATAGCTTTTTTATCATCACAAAGTTACAACAAACGCTCGCTTGTTTCTCCTCGGTTTTCCTTTTATCCAGAAATGGAGAGCTGAAGGTGTGTTTGGTTCATCCCCAGTCACCATTGTGATACTCCCCTGTCTGACTTTGCTCTTTGAGTTTACCACTACCAGCTACAGCCTACTGATCACCTGCCCTGTGCCAGACACTCGGCTCGGGACTGGATGGGCCTCCTCTCGCTTAGTGTTCCTCCTGAGGCTGTGAAGTCGAGGGCAGCCTCTGGGTCAGGATGAAGCGGCCATTGGATCAGAGTCACACAGTTAGTTCAGCGTGAGAGTGAGGGTGGGAAGCCAGGTCATTCTGAAGACCAAGCCAATTCCCTTTCTAGTGCTTTGGGATGCTTCATGTTAATAAAAGAAAAAAGAAAAGAAACCGGAAAGAAAGACGAGCCTTTACGCCTCAGTAGTTTCCATACACTTTTTGTTCCTGCTCAATGTGAAACTCTGAACGGAGGAGTCGAATGCAAGTCACCGTGACCCTTAGGACAGAGTAAAATTGCCTCGGAAGGTCTTCAAGGCTGTGCACATTACTGAAGTTGACTGTGGTAGCTTTCCGCAGGAGTGGTCAGCTTCAAACTATGAACCTTTCCTTTGTCAGGTGAGACCGTGGCCACAGTACCATGGAGCCTCTTGGTCAAGGTGGCTGGGGTTTCCTCGTTGGGCTTCCAGGTTCTGCCTAGAATGGCATGCTGATTAGCATGCATGGATATATGCTAGTGAGCTTCAAAAAGTTTGCCGAGAAACAATGGAAAGATACTGGAATTTTTGCCAAACCCTTTGAACGTCCCCTCACACATGGGGGTTAAATGTTTTTGTTTTTTTCTCCTCTCTTCGTGCACACTGGTCTCTTTGGGAGGAGCCAGAAGGCGGGGGAGAGGGGTAACTGGGTGAGGGTGGGGGAGTTAGTGCTGACCAGCTAATGCCTATCTCTCGTGCTAGTAGTTAGCTGCTATTTTAAAGTAGGATTTATGAGCATTTATTGAGAAAGACACTTTACATGTATTGCCTCATGTAATTCTCAAAACAGCCCTTGTGGTCAGTAGTTTTAGCCCCAATTTATAGATGGGTAAACTGAAGCTCAGAGAATTAAAGTTTGTCCAAGGTCACACAAGTTTAAAATGGAATGATCAGTAGTCTGTTGATCAACACAGGTTTATCTGACCCTAAAGCTCAGGTTCTTTCCCTTATAACCCTTTCTCATCTCTAACAACAACAAGAACAATAGCTAATATTTATTGGGTTCTTAGCAGCTACTAAGCATAATTCTTTCCACTTTACTGGATTATTTAATTCTTACAACAACCTTAGGAGCCTTTTACTCATTTTCTGCATCTTATAGATGAGTAAACCGAGGCACAGAGAGTTGAACTAACTTGGTCAGAATCAGAGAGCAAGCGAGCAGGGAATCAGGGAGCCCACTTTCTTACCAAGTGGAACTTCAGGAAATTTCTGCTTGCTAGGTTTCTGTCTCTACTCTTTCCTCTCATCCCCTCTACCTGTACAACAAAACTAGAGGGGACGATTCCTTAGAACTACTTGCTTATTTTTGAAAAAGAAGGAAAGAAAGATTGCTGTCAAGGTGATTCGGATTCACAGTTGACTCTAGAGAACAGAGTAGAACTGCCCTACAGGGTTTCCAGGAGACATGGTTGTGCAGTAGATTAAGTGCTGGGCTGCTAACTGTGGGCCTGTTGGTTCAAATCCACCAGCCACTATTTAGGAGAAAGAGGAGGCTGCCTACACGTGTGAAGATTGGCAGTCTCAGCAACCCTGCGGAACAGTGCTGCTCTCTCCTGTGAAGTCGCCATGGATTGAATTGACTTGGTGGCAGTGAGTTTTGGTGAGAGAGCTTCCAGGGCTGTAATTTTATAGAAGTAGACTGCCACATCTTTCTATTTTGGAGTGACTGGTGAGTTCAAACTGTTGCCTCCCCCAAAACAAAATCCACTGCCGACAAGTTGACTCCCAGGGACCCAATGGAACCGAGTAGAACTCCGCCACAGCGCTTCCAAGGCTGTTCATCTTTACGGAAGCAGATGGTCTCATCTTCCTGAGTTTGAACCACTGTTCATTCAGTGAGCAGCGCTCAGCCTATTGTGCCTTCAAGGATCTTAACATTTTAAGAACAACTGTTTAAAACAGAGGCCAGAAAACTATCGCCTGCAGGCCCTCTGCCTATTTTTGTAAATAAACTTTGATTGGAACATAACCATTCTCATTCACATATATTGTCTATGGCTGTTTATTTAGGTAAGTATATCGAAGGGGGAAATACTTTTCTCTGAAGAAGTATTTAGTACTATTGCCTGAGATCTAGCAGTTACTTACCTAAGTACTACTCATGATACTTGGCTATAAAGAATTGAACAGGCCAGAAAAAAAAAGGAGGAAAAAGAATTGAACAGTGAGGATCTCTGCTTTTATTAGATACTTTCATAAAGATGACCAGAAATTCAGCCTCTTAATGAATAGCTTGCAAGAATATGTCTTAACACTAGTCTATTCCTCAAATACAGTAAACTGACCAACAGTGATTCACCTTACTTTCTGGTCTTTTGCCAGGAGCCTGTGTAAGGGAGGGTCCTATTGCTTTGTTTGCATCAGGGCATAGTTGACTTAACAAATATGGCGTGGTACCCAAGCACCTACAGTTTGCCGTTGGCACTGTGATGAAGCATATTCCCATGAAATGAAGTGACCTTTCCAATACACAGAGCCAGTGCCTCATTCTCTGTGAGCCTACAATTCCAAGAGCCTGACGGTGCTTCATGGTGTAATTCTTTGACTTGTGTACAGCTTTACTGCAGGAAGGAAGCAGAAGTGTTGTGTGCACTGAAATGATAATGATTTTAAGTCCACATACCTCTTATTCCCACCCACCCCCTACTTCCTTTGCTGTTGTGCTATTAACAGAACCCCTTTGCAGCCAAATAAAAGGGTTTGACTCTGATCATTACTAGTTGGTCTAGTTATAGGCAACTTACTTAACCTATCTGGGCCTCAGTTTCTTCATTGGAAGATTCGCTAAAATGGATGCTAAGTGCCTAGAACGGAGTCTGGCACACAGCAGATGTTCGACCCAGAAAAACTGTTGTTATTATTATAAAATCTAGGGTGATCTCATGATGTCAAAGCTTGAGATTTGTTTTGTGATGGTAGTAAATAGTATTTCCCCATGGACTTCTTTGTGCTGCTTTATGTGAAACCCAAGGAAAACAGTGGACTAGTGTTTGCAATCAGGAAAGATAGCTCTTTGTTCCCTTGAACAGACAAAAGAAGCTCATTATCGTATCAAGTAGTGACTCTTGTTATTGAAAAGGTTTATTTGTGTGTATTTTTTTTCCTGCTCTTTCCTAGGGATTTATTTGTGGCTTTTCAGTAGCCACAGGTGCAGCAGCAAGACTGGTGTCAGGATACGACAGCTATGGAAATATCTGTGGGCAGAAAAATGCAAAGTTGGAAGCAATACCAAACAGTGGCATGGACCACACCCACCGGAAGTGAGTAGACAAGTCTTACTGGATGATGAGCACTAATGCTGAAGGGTCACAGAGAAAATCCTACTTTTGTTATTACTATAAAGAATATTTTTGTGCGACTCTTCTTGGTGTTATTGATTTTGTTTTCCTTTTCTTAAGCCATAGACTTGAATCACTCCTGTTTCAGAGGATCTACAAATACATTTTCCAAGACACAGTGTTAGCTGCCAGGTTACAATGGGTTGACTTGAGTCTTTATTAGATAAAGGCTTGATGTGAAAGTGTTACCCTGGTTCTCTGTTGTCTTATTGGCTTCTAGGTTGTACACTAAGTTTTACCCCAGCTAATAATGTAATATTTTTCTTCCTTAAGGTTATACTTGTTAAAAAAAAAAAAGATTATACTTGATGGGAGACAAAGATGATAATGGATTTTGAAATATCCAAGTTATAAGGAAGCATTTTGTGATACAACATTGATAAGTGTACACCAATTTCCAATTTTGTCAGAGAGAACTTTCATTTGATTTTTAAATTTATTTTGGGTTTTCATTGTTTATCTTTTGTATTTCTTTAAATTCTTGACTTAATTGCCTCTTTTTCTTCAAGAGAGCTATTTTATTTTTAAACGCCTTGAGGAAAAGATATTTCATCTAGCACATATATTGTATGATTGCTACTATATTTATGCCCCATGAAACTTATTAGATATTTCAAGTGTCTAGCTTAAGCCTTCAGAATTGACAAAGTGAATTATAAGGTAGCACGTTAATTGATTAAATTAATGTACTTTCTAAGAAAAGACTTTAAAAAAACTTGTTTTATCATTCTATTACGAAATATGTTCAAACAAGTAAATATGCCGTAACAATTTGTTATGTAAATCTGTTGGTTAAATCTGGGACTCTGCTGGGAATTAGAGGCATACTGGTGGCATAGTGGGTGACACAAGGTCAGCAGTTCAAAACCACCCGCCGCTCCATGTCAGAATGATGAGGGTTTCTGCTCCTGTGAAGAGTCGCAGTCTCAGTGGATGGATGGATTGTGTTAAGAGTTGTACGAGCCCCCAATAAAATGATTTTTAAAAAATAGATAAGTAAACAAAGTGCCATAGACTACAAAAAAAAACAGAAACCAAAACGAGAGAGAGTTACACTCTCTGCAGCCCACCGGGGCTGTTTTACCCTGTTTTATAGGGTTGTTGTGAGAATGGACTCAATGTCAAGGAGTAAGTGAAACTGGGAACCTATTTGGTAATTCCAGACACTTGCAGAAATTAAAAAAGCCATTTCTTGCAGACATTGTAATAGTTTACTGGTTCTCAAAGATAGTCCATTCTTTGATGGTACGATAATGCCATTTAGCCAAATAGGATTTAGATGATGGTAACGGATGTTTGTATAGTAGGCCACGGCAAACCAGCCTGTGATCCCACTGTGAGGTCGATGCAGCAGAGGCGAGGAGAGCTGCATGACTGGTGGGCAGTGCACGAGCCAGTGCAGACAATGAGCTTTGAGCTTTTCTCTCGGCCTGTGCCTGCAGCCCGGGACAGCAGTGAAAACCAGAGTCTCGGGGAGTAATTTAGAGAACTGGTTCTTTCTTTCACTCTTCTTTTTGCTTCTTTCATGAAGTCAGTATGAATTTTCGGCATTTGTTGCTTCATGTGTCAAGAGTACCCATGTCATTTTGTTTTTGTGTATGTGCTTTAAATTTTTATTTTAAAATTATTTTTGATTGATATAGAAGTTGCAAAATAGTTTAGAGAAATTCCACAGTTGGTGTGTGTGTGTGTGTGTGTGTGTGTGTGTGTGTGTGTGTGTGTAGGTAACATCCATGCTATCACTTATTGATGTTAACCCTTTAGTGCCACCTATCAACCATATATGTCATCACTTAGATAATTGGCGCCATAAGAGGAAAAGGCCTTGCCTCTCAGGTTCCTGGCTCACCTGAAGCAGTAATCATTTTTATGGCATCCTTCATAACATACTGATGACTCAGCGGTTCTCAATCTGTGGGTTGAGACCCCTTTGGGGGTTGAACAACCCTTTCACAGGGGTCACCCGATTCATAACAGTAGCAAAATTACAGTTATGATGTAGCAACGAAAATAATTTTATGGTTGGGGCTCATCCCAACATGAACTGTATTAAAGGGTCACGGCTTCAGGAAGGTTGAGAACCACTGCTCTAAGGGTTTCTTACTGTAAGATTTGTGTGTTACTCTTTGCATTTAATCTTATGGTATTTCATTTGGTAACTTTGAATTTCCATGAAGCAGATTTCAAATCCTTGGATTATTTCATTGACATTTAAACCTCTTGCAAAGAGAGGCTGCTTATTCCGAACAGGGATCACTTTTTCCTGAAATGTTTTGTTTAACATAGAATCATTCTTTAGAGAAGACAGTTTCCCAAATGTAGCTGCTGTTTAGTCCATGAAGCCATGTTTAAGGATAATTTGTGATCGCTACTTCACCTGCTGTGTGCTAGAAGCTTTTTACTTCTGACCCTAGTCTTTCTGTCCGTAAATGACAGATTTGTTGAACATACCTTACTTTGGTAAATCTCTAATATTCAGAGTTGAAGGAGTCAGGTGCGTTGGTTTCCAACTCTGGCCCCTGCTTCCTCATCATTGACTTCATTATGCGCTCCAGGCCCTGCCAAGGCTACTGGCGATCTCTTTACCTGTTGTATTTATGCTGTGACCTCGCTGTTCTTGGTCTCCTTTTCCTATCCTTGATCCCCAACACCTAGCATAGCTTCTGGTACCGCCTATGGACCTGCAGACGCTTTTGTTGAACGAGTCAGCGAATGACTTCTCTGGGATCTTATGCAGCTAACTCTGTCTTGCCTTTATGAGTATTGTTTCCTGTAACAGACACAAAAAAATCCCTCCCAGTCTTCACACGGTTAGATTGTGCTTATCTTTCACATCTCAGTATAAGTGCTCACACGTTCAAGTGAGCTATTTTAACATATGATCTCATTGGGTGCTTTAATATGTGTCATTATACATTCATTTACTTTGTGATGATTTGTTAAATCGGTACCTCCAAGTTCCATAAGCGAAGAGGTGAGTTCTGTTTTGTTCAGTGCTGGGTCCTCAGTACCTAGAATATAACTCAAACTCTCAGGCCATCAAGTCAGTACATAACAGGCACTATTAAATGTTTACCGAATAGGTAAGCCCATTGGCTTCTGTAATATATGTTGTACGAAGTAAATGACGGAGTCTGAAGATAGAAATACCTGTTATGGGAAACTTGGTGGTGCAATGTGTAACTAATCATTTTTGAAATACTTCAAATCTAATTGGTGAGCTTCTTTTACTTTGGCTCTGTGACGTTCCCTACCCTGTGTGAGCCATAATACACTCTGGATACCTTGAGAAGAATTCTGCCTCCAGAACACTTCATTGTGCGAACAGGACAAGGGAATGATGCATGGCGTAGAATCGGGAAAGGTGTGCATCAGAATTGTGGCCTCTCACCATACTTGTTCAATCTTATGTTGAGAAACTCATCAGAGAAGCTAGGTCACATGAAGAATATGGCAGCAGGATTGAAGAAAACCTTATTAACAACCCGAGATAAGCAGATGGCACAATCTTGCATACTGAAAGTGAGGAAGACTTAAAGCACTTTCTGATGAAGATCAAGGAGATTCGGCCTTCAGTATGGATTGAGACTCAGTGTAAAGAAGACTAAACTCCTCACAACTGGACCGTCATGTAGGCAATATCATGATACATGGAGAAGAAGTCAAGGCTTTTTTCTTGCTTGGATCCGCAATTAGTGTCAATGGAAGCAACACTCGAGATCAAAAGACATGTAGGTAAATCTTCTGCCCAAGACCTCTGTAGAACATTGAAGAGCAAGGATGTTACTTTGTGAACTAAGGTGTGCCTGACCCAAGCCATGGTATTTTCTATTGCCTCATAAAGCATATGAAAGTTGGATATTGAATAAGGAGGACCGAAGAAGAATTGCTGCATTTGAATTGTGGTGTTGAAAAAGAATACTGAAAGTACCATGGACTGCTAAAACGACCAATCGATATTGGAAGAAGTAAGGCTAGAGTGCTCCTTAGAGGCAAGGATGACAAGACTTCACCTTACATACTTTGGACATATTGTCAGGAGAGACTAGTCCCTGGAGAAGGACATCATGTTTGATAGAGTGGAGGGACAGCAAAAAAGACAAAGGGCTTCCAGGATATGGGTTGACACCGTGGCTGCCACAATGGGCTCAGGCCTAGGAACAATGGTGAGAATGTTGCAGGACTGGACAGTGTTTCCTTCTGTTGTGTATAAGGTGGCTAGGGGACCCAACAACAACAACAACTTTTTCTCTGTTGCCTTGAAATTGGAGTCTACTTCTATGCATATCTCTATTATGCAGGTCTGTATTATCAGTTGCTAGGTAACGATGTTATCATAAATTCAATGGCAAGACACATGCATTATCTTCAATATTCTTTGAGTCAGGGATCTAGCGTGGCTTATTTGGGTGTTTGGCCTCAAGCTCTCTTTTGACTGACGTCAAGGTGTTATCCAGGTTTCGAGTCTCATCTGAGGATTGACAGGGAAAAGAACTTCTTCCAAGCTCATGTGGTTGTGGGCAGAATTCAGTTCCTTGACTGTTCTTGGACTAAAGGCCTTAGTTCCTTCCTGGCTTTTGGCCCGAGGTCACCTTCCGGTCTAACTACTGGACCTTTCCATATGGCTGCTAGCATCAAAGTCAACAAGGGAGATCATTATTAGAGAGAATCCACTGGCAAGGGGGTGGTGGTGGCAGTCTTTTGTAATATCACTACAGAAGTGGCAATCTATCGTGTTTGCTGAATTCTGCCAGTGAGAAGCAAGTCACAGATCTCACCCAAGCTCAAGAAGGGGGATCATCACATATCAGTGTGAAAACCAGTGGGTATAATTGGGCATCTTAGATTTGATTGTACTTCAGCTCTGTCTCCCTAGATTGTGTTTTCTATAATTCCCACATTTGAACACCTAAGCATTTCTCATTACGGCTACAAAATAATATCTCTTAGAAATACTAATAGAAGACTGGTCCTAGTGAGGTGGAAGTTGAAGATGTCCAAAATTTCTGATTTTTCCAAAATGCCATGCCCCTCTGTATCCCTGATATCAACCACCACTCCTCCCCTTAGTGTATTCCCTCAGACCCCAGGGTTCTGCACTTCACAGCAATGTCTCACAGAACTCACGAACCATGAAGGAAATGATTCTGTTGGTTACAGAGCATGGGATGCCCCCAATCTGAAGTTCAGACCTTTGTCTGGAAGATCTTCCTCATGCACAAAGCTATGGAAGATGGTGAATCAGGGGAAGTGATAGGCCGAAACTCAAGTCCCAAGAACCAGAGGTTAGGCAGAGGTAAGCCAGACACCGTATCCAGAGCAAGAGAGTGAACTTTGCCAAAGTTGCTCAGCTCACGTTTAGAGACATGACATGTATGAAAGTGAAAGATGGTCTTGCTTAGCCAGGCAAAGAAGCATGCTGGGATTCATGTCAGAATGGCTACCCATGCCCTGGGCCAGCAGTCTTCTTGGACATTAACTGGTTTCTGATTGGCGTTTGTCACTGGTGACTCAGCACCGGTCTTCTGTGCGCATGCTTGCTTATCAGGAAGGAAAAGGCACAACGATGGCCCCTTTATGTGACCGGGACTTTGATGGAAGTGTTTTATGTTTTGTTTTTAAAGCAGATTTATAGACCATACCCTCAAGGAGACTAAGAATTGTGACTTGAGTCACACCTTCTAATAAGGTTAAGATTCAAAATATATCCCTCCTTAATCCTGTCTCCTTGGAATAACAGCTAATGTGACCTTAATCCCGTCTCATTAGCATAACCATTTCAAATAGTAATATAACTACAGATCCAGAGCCGAGGATTTACAACATATCATACAATCGAGGACTGGCTAGAAGTAAGTATACTGTGTTAAGTAAGTACACTGCAAAGGACTTGCTGAATTGCACTTAAATAGGAAAAGGGGAAAATCGGGAGAGAAATGGCACGAGAACACCTTGGCTTGTTTTAATCAGAATATTTGAGATGCCAAGATTAGTATAATAAGAATAATAACTCTAGTATAGTATAATAATACTAGTATCATAGTAGTAAAGAAAAGGCAGTATTTTATTTTCTTGTCATTTCAACTTCAATGTGTTCTTTTTACCAAGTAATATTTTTGCTTCGATTAATGTATTTACAATCGGAGGTCTAAGGCTGTATTGGAAAATGGCAGGCAGTATTGTATAAGGTATAGGAAGGAGTCCAACTTCAAAAGAATGTGTCCTCAAAGTTGATTTGTTTAAGGTGCTTGCTTGAGACACGTGAAACTTTTCTGTGTAGAAGCAATGTTAGAAACCTGGGTTCTGTTGCTGGGTCAGCTCAGAAATGCTCACCTATATTGGAACCATAAAGTGCCGAAGGTGACAGGGATCTTTATGATTACCTAGAGTACAATCACCTTGAAGCATGCCAACAAATATTTTTGAGTACCAACTGAGGCCAACAGAAGAGAATGCTTTATTTATTTAACCCATAGCTGGGCTGTGGTGGTGATCGTACTATAGATTTGGGTATAATTTACAGTCATTATTTGGGGGGTATATATATGAATTAGTGAGGTAATTGACTTACTCGATTACCATGAACCACACTTATGGCAATCTTTAGTTTAAAGGCAATCTGTAGTACATTGGTAATGAACTACATAAATGTTACAGCCGATAATTTGTCCATGTTTTTCTCAGATGTTAACATGCTGACAAATAAAGATCAAATTTATAAAGCTGTCTGATAATAAAAGGCAATATAACCATGTGTTGCTTGACATCCATGAAATGGCCGGTGAAATAGAACATGAAGTAATTTGGATGTTGTGTGGATACTATATCATAGCCTGGTCCAGCTTGTTCAAGCAGCTTGATCATCAACATGTTGAGGATTCACTTTTGTGTTTGGTTCACATTTTATCCATCCATCCCTCTATCTTACATCGTTCCATCCATACATCAATATATCCATCCATACATCTCTCTAACTATCCATCCATCCATGAAATATATTTTCTGGCCATCTTCTTGGGGCTAAGGACTAGAGGTTGTTTTCTTGAGTTTAGAAAGGAAAAGATAGAGTCTTTATCCTGTTTTGCAAAGTGTTCTACACACTTGCTATTTACATAATTTTCAAAGCAACCCAGTAGACCCACTGAAGGATATGTGTGAACAAATGAGAAGCCTTTGGCAATTTGGACTTAATTTGAGAGGGGAAAAAACACCCTCTTCTCTGCCTTTTGCCAGCATTCTCTGGATGTACTTTTAATGTACCACAACTTCTAGATGAAGTCAACACAGAAAGGAGCAGGCTAACCAGGCAGCCTCAGCCCATTGCTGTCGAATTGATTCTGACTCATCATAACACCCTGCTGACCTGAGCAGCACAGCCTGCGGGATTTGGAAGGCTAGAGTCTCTGTGGTAGCAGATTGCCATCTCTTTCTCCCACCCAGTAGGCAGTGGATCTTGTCACCAACCATTTGATTCACAGCCAGGTGTTTAATCCCTGTGCCACTAAGGCTCCATGAAAGATGGACTTGTTGCTTGGATTTGCATTCCTAGACTAATTTTCCCACGTGCATTCGGAATTAGTTTATGATGTCCTAAATGAAAACTTACTGTAGTATTCATACACTTAACAAAAGAACTTCATTTCTCTCTCTCTCATGGAGAGTTATAAAAATAGTGCCCGAAGCTGTAAAAATGGTAGCTAAATTTCCAGAATGTAAAATTTATGGCGGTATCTTCTGAAAGTTTGTTAGGTTTTTTGGGTCATACTTGATGACTGTAATCACTTGTTAGCCTTAATGTTTTAACTATTTACAAAGGTAACAACTAGTGTTCCTAGTCTACATCTCCCTCTAGAATGTCTGCTACGGATAATACCGCTAGAAATTCAAGAGAAGAACTCCAACTACGTTTCCTTAGAAAATGCGGCGTTGGAAGTAAAAAAATGTTTTTCCAGTAGCTAAGTGAAAAGCCACTTAACAGAATTAAGTGACCTATATGTACCCACAAAGGGACTGGATAATTAGTTTCCTTCCATTGTTGTTCGTTTGGGACTTCATCCATAGTCTCACTATTTGCTCTGATTCCAGACTAACATGGCTTGTAAAGATTGGAAAAAGGCTTTTGCCATTGTACATAAGCCCATAGATAATATCTTTTTATGCTTTAGGTAATTAGTAACCACTATAACTATGAGTTTTATAGTCATCTGTGTATTGTTTCTCTGGAAATGAGAGATGAGGCAACTAAGATGTTGGAGAGGGCACTGAGTACATACAAGGCCATTCTCACTCCGACTCCAATGAAAGTTTGAGGGTCCTTAAGACCGACCACGCTTACTTCTCAACAAGTTGGAAGTTCAAAGGTCCTCAATTCTACCCTTTGATTCCATAAATTGCTAGCAAGACTCACAGAAACCAAAGGAAAGCTATTATTCATAGTTACAGTTTATTATAGGGAAAGGTTCTAGGTTAAAATCAGCCAATGGAAGAAATGCATAGGCGAGTCTAGGGAAGCATCAAGTATAGTTTCTATTGGGGTCCAATGATGTACATGGTTTGTCTGATTTCCAGTCCCCAGCCCCTCAGGTCCAGCCGATAGCACTTAATCTCCTACTCCCACCCTCTGTCACATTATTGGTCTTTCTGATATAGTCTGCCCCCAATTTAAGTGCAGTCTGTTGTTGCCCTCCTTCACCCTAGGTCATCACCGCAGGACACACAAATACACTCCAATTCAACTCCCAGAACCCAGGGGCAAAGTCTAGACCTCTTTTTTGGGTAAGAATAAATTGTACTACAGGCGGAGACAGCTGGATTTTGTAGAGTGCACTTTCATGATTAGTTTAAAAGATTTCTATGATTATATTGAGGCATACACTATATACAATAAAATTTACCCACTGTAATGCACTTTGAGTCTTCGTAAATATACATAAATGTATGCTACTAGGATTACAATGTGTACAGACAGAGGCTTATTCCAAACATATCTGTTTAGCCATGTCTCTGCATAGTGGATGGCTGTAGATAGTTTCTCTCAGTAGTACACCCGTCTTAGTCTCCTTTAAGGTGCCTTCAAAACTCAAAATCAAACTCACTGCCATCGAGTCAATGCTGACTCATCATGAACCCTTTTGGTTTCCGGGACTGTAACTGTTTATGGGAGTAGAAAGCCCAGACTTTCTCCTGCAGTGTTGCTGGTGATTTTGAACTGGAGACCGTGCAGATCACAGCCCAATGCGTAACCACTACATCACAAGGGCTCCTTACAAAGGAAGGTCAAATTAAAACTGGCTTTTGATGAGATCTTTGGACGAAAGGCCAGATT
The DNA here is from genome assembly GCF_000313985.2 of Echinops telfairi. NCBI lineage: Eukaryota > Metazoa > Chordata > Mammalia > Afrosoricida > Tenrecidae > Echinops > Echinops telfairi. The sequence goes on from NW_022111310.1 coordinate 9,215,041, forward strand.
TAAGGAGGAACACATGTGATCTATCACTTTTCTGATCCCCCGTGCCCCCAACATTGGCCAAACAAAGCATGTGGACAAGAGAGGTGTGAGAAAGATCCTGTATCTGGTTGTTACAATGTGGCTAATGATTATATATCTTACAGCCAAACAGGAAGAGTTTGCCTTTCGAGATCAAAACCCATTCCAAAATAGGTTACCAGGACTAACTTAAGATCAGTTCATAGTAAAGAGGACAAAGCAGAAATGGCAGAAATAAACTCATGGTGGTTTAATGTATGAGGGAACATGTGAAATAAACATTGTGAAAGCCATCAGTAGTTAACAATAGCATAAAATGCACTTAGATCTATCTTCATTTGATGCCATATCAAATAAATGCCAGAGTAGTTAAATATTTTTAAAGGGAATATTATGGTTATCTTTGTTAACAAGATAAGCATGTTTTATTATCAAGGAATTGTATTCTTCTCTGATATGATAAAAGCAATACAACGGAAACACTATTTACAGCTCTTGTGTAGTGGATAGACTTTCTTATATAATTATCTGAGAAACAAGTGTGGAGACCACATGTAAGGTAGAAATCCAACTCGACACTCCCCCATGGCCAGTTGCCACAGACAAAGGTTCCAATGTGTGTCCACCCTTCATCCTTCCTTTTCCCGATTGGGCTGCCAGTCCGTCCTTCCGTGGCACTCTACTTCTTTTCTACTTTTTTCAATAGTCTGGTGCAGGGGCTATAACACACAGACAGTAGTCACAACGATGGGGTTTTATTAGGGTTTTAAGGATAAGGATACAGTTGCTTTGTCCCCAGTGCTTCTTAGCCTTTCAGGTTGGCATGACTGTCTGGCCCTGGACCTCTCAACCATGTGGTTCCTTGGTCTCTGCTTCCAAGGGCCCAGAAGCTCACCTCCCACTCTGTTGTGTTGCAGCATGGTTCCTTTGCTCTGTCTCATGGTCCGCATGCCTTGGCTTCTGCTGCCTCTGCCACCTTGGCAAGAACATCTCACCTGTGCTCCACTGGAGGTTCTTTCTTGACGGTCCCTGGAACCTCTGTTCCTGCGTCAGAGATGGCTCTCTTAGACGCAGAGGAATGGCAAACTGACCGGTGCCCTCATTTAGTATTCCGCGCAACCGACTTAACAGGATCTCACCCTGTCGCTTGATGGAAATTCTAAAGACGTGGGATAGAAGAGCCATACCAATCGATTTTACGTCACCACAATATCTGTAAGGGTGGGTCTGGTAAGCATGACAGAATAGTTTACACTAAAGTAAATAGTCAGTTTATATGTTCAGTATGTTCTTCATTTGTAAAAGGAGGCCAGTCGTCCTCCAGGATATTTGGGAAGAATACGTAAGATGGATGCTATATTTATTCCAGAGCAGTGCCTGGTGCCATAAAAGTTAATTGCTATTTATTATCATCGTTAATATTTTCCTCTTCCAGATAAGGTTTCAGAGAGCTCCTTTCCTTCTTTACCCCGGCAAGGAAACCACAGCCACTTTAAAAATCTTTCCATTCGCATGGTCACCTATTCTGTCTTATTGATGCACTTGCCCTGGGAGCTGATTAAATTTTTTTTCTCTGTTGCAGCTTTCAGCCTGGTCTTTGCTGCCACCTTTACTTGCTCCACCTATGAGATCAATTCAAACCAATTTACAAATTCTCCATTCTGTCCATAGCCTTCGCTGCGTCTCGCTTGCCCTTTGCCTGCTGCACCTACCCTTTGACCTCTGTACTTCTTCTAAGAGTGCTGCTTTTAGCACTCATCTCGTCTTTTTTTCTCCTCTTGTATGTTTTTATAATGCTGTATTTACATAGACACTTCTTCAGAGAAGATATGTGAATGGTCAATGTGCACATGAAAAGATGCACAGCATCTTTAGCCAGCCGGGCAGTGCTAATCCAAGCCACACTGAGATGCTTCTCACACCTGCCAGATTAGTTTTAATAAAAAAAAAAATAACCAGTTACACATGTTGGCAAGAATATGAAGAAATTGATGTCCTCATGCATTGCTGGTAGGCGTTCAAAATTATGCAGCTTTTTTGGAAAACAGTCTAGCAGTTGCTCAAAATATTAAATATTACCATATGACTCAGCAGTTCCACTCCCAGGTGTATCCCCAAGAACATTGAAATATATCCACACAAAATTCTGTACCCGAGTGCTATAACAGCATTATTCAGAATGGCCAAAATAGTGGCAACCCAAATATATTTCAACTGATAAATGGTGAACCAAAATGCAGAATAGCTGTTCAAGGGAAGGTGATGCAATCCTAAAGCAGCATGAAGTCCTGATGCGTGTGACCAAATGGGGGAACCTTAAAAGCATTATGCCGTAGAATCTAGTCACAAAAACTGTGATTTCATTTCTGTGAAATGTCCAGAGGTGGCCAAGCTGTAGAGAAGGGGAGTAGATTAATGGCGGTTTAAGACTGAGGAGTTAGAGATATGGGGGACGGAGATGGGCAGTGGCTGATAACAGATATAGATTTTCTTTTTGGAATTAAAAAAAATATATTCAAAAATTCAATTGGTGTAATGGTTGTACACCTCTAAAATATACTGGCAAACACTGAATTACATAGTTGAAATGGGGATATTTTATGGTAGATAGATTATATCTCAATACAGCTGTTAAAAAGAAAAAATATTTGGCATTGCCTCCTGGCACACATTATTTCTCAGAAAACAATCGACTTTGGGAATGCTCCCTTTGACCAAATACTGCCAACAGTGAACTTGGATTTAAGGACATTGTTAAGGTTAATTGCATTAAATAGAGACCGACACCTGTCCTCCCGCTGCTTTGATCTATTGTGTAATGTTTTTAAAGGGTATTTGCATCTGCGTCCTTATCTTCGTTCAGGCAGGGAACGTGATTTGATGTCGGTGACTGGGCTCCCATCCTGGCAGTTTTGTAGCTTTCTCTACTACAAGGAGGAGACAGATACCAGCTAGCTGGAAGAAGCTTTTTTTTTAACCCCCTCCCATGCTTTTCTGCTTCCGTGTCCTTGTTTTTACAATGTTAGTATCTCATTGGGCTACTTTTCCTCTTAATTTATTCAGTTTTAATCTCTTTTGGCTTTTGACAATCTGTTCAAAAGTCTGAATGTGAATGCCTTCAGAAAAACACACATGAACTTGCACGCCAAAATTTGCTTACAGCGTCAGGTAAGTCACAGCGCACATCCTGGTTCCTTTCTGTTCCCTGGTTCCATCTGTGCGCTTTCAGGGGCCAGCTCCCTGATATCCTCCCCCAAGTCTCTCAGCAGCTCTCGAAAGGTAGAATTGTGAAGACAAATGGATGCTCTCAACTTTCCTTTCTCCTCTGTTCTTTCCCTAGGAAGTGAAAAACAGTTGCCAGGAAGTCAATGCTAACTCACGGCTCCTGTATGGATGTCTGAGGAGAATTGGGTTCTGTAGGGTTTTCATTTACTCTTCTGTTAGGATCTTTGTTTTTCATGATGTATGTCAGCCATGTTAGAGCCCCTACGGTTGTCCCTAATTTTTAATCATTGATGATTTTTAAAAAATCTTAAATGTATTTTTAAGCCATTTCTTGTGACTTAGGTGGAGGTATACGGAGCAAATATCCCGTTTTACTTTCAACAATATATACAAATTTTGTTTCAACTTAAACATGTCAGTCCCCCCTCAACGTGCCATTGCTTACTCGTGCCCACCTGTTTCCTCTTCCCACTCCTCCATCTCTCCTGACCTTCTGAAGTTTATCCTTGCCCCAGGGCTACCCTTTTTATTTTAAGTGATTATTCAAACACCAAAGCAGAAAAAGTTGATTCCAGCTCATAGAACAGGATAGAACTACCTCTGAGTTTCTGAGACCGTAACTCTTTCATGAGAGTAGAAAGCCCTGTCTCTCTCTCCTGGAGTGGCTGGTGGTTTCAAACTACTGACCTTGTGGTTAGTAACCCAACTTCGAACCACTGTGACAAAAGGAAGCCTTTGTTCAAACACACAGGTGAGTAAATGGCTGATCATTCAGACATTGGAGGGGCTTCTGTTCTTGACCGAAGGGTGACTACGGTTCCATAGAGTTCTCCATGGCTGACTGTTCAGAAGTAGAACACAGGACTGTGTTTCCAGGTGACCTCCAACCTCCAATCTTTCAGTTAGCGACTGAACACTTTGCTCTCTGCTCCCAGGGACTTCCTCCAGGAAGTTGAAAGTCAGCAACTTCAAAACCATACTCCCGGCCATCGAGTTACTTCTGACTCCTAGGACCCCATAGGACAGCGTAAGATTGGCCCTTTCTGTTTCCAAGACTTTTTCAAATCTTTATGGACTCGGGCAGCCTCATGTGTCACTCCTGAGCATATCCATTGGGTGGCCGAGGAAGGCGTCACTGAGAAGGGAACTTTTGAGTGCGGGACACGGGTACTGACTTTGTGGTTAGCAGCTCAGTGCAAGCGTCCGCAAACTTGTAGTTATGTACGTGTTGCAGTTCGTTGGGCTAGCTTGGTGTGGCCTGGGCTGACACTGGTCCGCTGACCCATGACTGTCCTCTGTGTAACAGCCTATAGGGAGGTGGTTGGGTGCCACCTTGAATAGATAGCTGAACCTGCCTGCCTGGTAGCCCCGTGAGAAGCCCGAGGCCTTCTGGATAGGCTTCCACGGTGAGAGGAAACAGGTCCTTGAGCTATGGGTAGCTTCTAGGCCTCTCCTCTATGGGAAGGGCTATAAATTGTAAATGGATAGGAGGTAATCATTGGAAAAATGATCAGACTCCATTTTTACGCCCCTCTGGGGACAACGCATGTCAGAAGGCAGTGGAGAGGTTTTTCAGCCCGTTCCCCAGCTCCAGCGCCACAGTGCTTTGCCCTGATTAGAGAGGAGAGGAGCCAAATTTGGCAGGAGGTGGCCAGCAGACGTAGTATCTGCTTGCCACCTTTTGTTCCCAAAGCCTTGCCACAGAGAGTTGCCATGGCAGCAGGAGGCAACTGCATAGCAAAGGCTCCTCTCTGGACCCCCAGCCTTCTCCTCTCTGGCACTCGCCCCGAGCGGCTGGCAACATCAAGGGCATCACTGTGTGATGGCCATTCGAGTGTACATGCCTAACGGGTCTCCCGGATGTGAACACTGGCCATGTCCTCTATCCCTTGCCTCCCCATCTAGCCCAGTCCTTTGGTGTCCCATCCCGGGCCCCACCTTATCAAATTATTTCTCATTCCGTAAGTGTGCTCTTTCATGCTCTGCACTTTCCCACCTACAGCGGCCTCTGCCCAGACTGCTCTTGCTCCTGCTCCTGACTGTTTGGAAAAAGCCCACTCACATCCAAATTGTGGCTTGGATACTACTGCTTCTACTCCTTAGGGGTCCCCCGATGGTTGCAAATGGTTACCATGCTTTGCTGCTAACTGAAGGTTGAAGGTTCAAACCTACTCTTGGTACCTCGGAGGAAAGACCTGGTGATCTGTTTGTGTAGTTTTTTTTAAACCCTGTATCATGCAGTTCTGTGCTGGTCCATGCGGGACTGCCATGAGGCGGAGTCAATTCGGTGGAAGCTGATTTTTTTTCCTCCTCGTGCAAACTTCCTTTGACTCCTTATCCTCCACGCAGAACTCCACTGTTTCCGCTGCCATCGCAGCTTGGGCACCGTACTTGTGGTTTGAAAATAGCTGCATAATCTAGGAAAAGGTACTTTCACTCAAGAACTATATTTTGTGCATTTTGACTCCCCAGGCTTAGTCTAGGAGTGGGCACATCAGAAATGCTTAGCAATTTTTGTGGCATGAATGAAGTATTTTATATCCTACATCATCCTTCTCAGGTAAGTACTGGGTTCTACACAGAGTGGAACCCCATGTCATGTCCAAGTAGGACATTCCCGTTTCCCAATGTGAGTATATTAGCAGTGCTGGAAAGGACAGGAAGTGCCAGTCAGGCCCCACCCCCACCCCCCCACCCCCGCCACACACCCCTCCACCGTAGGGTCAAGTCAGTGAGGCATTACACCTGCCACCCCACTTGTCTCAGTTCCCTGCTTGCTGAATTCGGGTGTTGTGAGCTGAGCTGAGCGCCCGAGATGCTTTGTGGTGCAAAGTCAATTCTCGCTAACTGTTAAGTTTGCCCTCTTTTCCATGAAGGAGATGAAAGCAAAATAGAAATTCGAACCTTCTGTAGTTACTTATCTGCACCGTGTCACCCCTTTCTTTAAGCATGGCTTGAAAAGACACCCCTGTTTGTAGCTCTTTGCCCCCCTTTATTTGAGCCTTCGTGCTGCTCCTGTGGCTCACTGCCTGCCTTTACCTTGGCTGCATCCCCCTCCTCCAGAGCTCTCAGACCATCGGTTCATTTATCCTAAATCTCTCCGTTTCCTGCCCTTTTGGGATAATGTATTACATTTAGAGAACTTTCATTTCAAATGAACTTGTTTTTTTCTCTTGTCTCCTGAAAATACTTCCCGGAAACCGCCTCTTCTGGACATTTGTACACACCTCACCTGCTTTCCTTTATAACATGCCCTGTATAGACCTGTCTGAGTGTCTGTCTCCACCCCCAGCTACCTTTTAAGTTGAAAGCTCACTTAGGCTGTTTTGCAGTTCCCTTTGCAAATATGTTCTTGTCAACATCATGTGATCATGCCGTGCGTATGTTTGCATATGTCAGTCCTTGCTGGTGTCTTGAACTGTTAGTTCGTGGAGTAGTTTTGTCTCATTGGCTTCTCTTCGTTCATTCCTACTTTTGGAAGTCTATTCCTTCCAGCTCCACTAATGGACATGAAGCTTGCACAAAGCTGTTCTCAAGTTATTAATGGGTCTAGTAAAAGATTCACCAAGAATGGCAGTGAATATCTTGCTTTTCGTTTAGGGATGATGGATGGGGACCAAAGGGCCTGCTCTGTTGCCTGAGACGCATTCTTGAAATTCATACCTCCAGTATCTACTTCCTTTCTCTTTGACTGGAGGCACAAGTAAGCTAGGCTGAGTTTCTTCAGAGACCTTTCTAGAACGTTTGCTTACCCCTAACCCTTGTCTCTTGCTCTCTCTGCTGAAAAACACCTGTTGTAGCTGATATCAGTTACACTGTTGTCATCTGCTGATGCCATTCTTATCTGAGATTCGGTTTTGCTTTATTGTCAAAAACTAAAAGAGCCGCAGAAAGTTCGTTTAGCCTGACAGTGGGAACTGAAACTAATTCAAGTATTTATTTTCTTGTCTAAAGACATTTTCAAATTTAAAGTTAAGGAAATACAATTTCAATGCATGTGTCTGATAAAAACCACTTTTGCTAAGTGGAGAGCAAATGTTTTGAGAATGATGAGGGCAATGAATGTACAAATGTGCTTTACACAATTGATGTATGTATGGATTGTGATGAGTTGTATGAACCCTAATAAAAATATTAAAAAACTTTTTTAAAAAAAGAAGAAAGAAAGAGAAAAAGAAGAAATTAAAAAAGGAAAAAAAACACTTTTGCACAATCATTACTACAATTAAAAAAACAACAGCCACTTTTGCTACTCTGTAAATGTTTACATTAAATGACAGTCGGTTAAAATGCAATAGCCAGCACATATATTTTTAGGGACTGGATGGACTTTAGAATAGTCCGTGTTACGATATCCAACATGAAATTGTTGCCCTACAGCCGATTGCAGCTCACAGCTATCCTACAGAACTGCCCCAGGCGCGCTCCAAAGCTGGTCTGTGCAGAGCAGGCTGTCTGCTCTTTCACCTTCAAAATGAATACAGACCCAACCAACCCAAGCCTGCCCCTGAGCTGACACGAACTCCTCATGACCTGATCAGGTTTCTGAGAGTGTAATTCTTCATGCAGCGGAGGGGCTGGTGGGGTCTCCCTGTTGCTCTGTGGTTAGCGGACCCTCAGGGCTCTGCAGAGTTTTAATACAGAGTCGTTAAAATGGCATACAAGCTGTGGCGCTCCACCGTGGTGCATTGCTCCCTCTTGGTGCTCGCTGTCTCCTCGTGAGCTCAGGGAAAAATACTTTGACAATGGGGCGGACAGACAAAGTGGAACTCAGAGTCAGAAGGACGAGGCTTATTTCTATGCCCGGGCCCTACCAGCTTGCTCTGTCAGGGACAGCTAGTCTTCCAGCACCTTGGTGTTGTTACCCATCCATCTTTATGGCAGCACACTGCCTCTTCCACCGCCCAGAGTGACCTCTATACACCCTTAGACCCCAGAACATGCTGCCTTGATTTACAGGAGTGACTGGGCCACCGCCTTATGCCACTCCTCAGTCAAGCCATGCTGAGTTTTGCATTATTCTGCTCATTCATACAACCTGCCCATGTAAATACCTTGCACACTCAGAATATGTGCATCACGCACACGGGAGACTAACTCTGAAGGGGTGTATGCTGTTAGCAAGATCCATATGAGTTAAGTGTACACTATTTGTATTAAATCGTGGTACTAGTTTCTCTTGAGGATGCATTGATTCTTCTGAGCCTCGGTTTCTTTATTTGGAAAGCTGTATATCACCTCTTTTATAGGTTGATGGAAGGTTAGTAAGAAGACCTGGTCTCACAGTGGGTTGGGTGTTAGGACTCAATGGTTGGCAGTTGAGACTCACTAGCCACTCCACACAGGCAGCCTGCTGCTATAAAGGTTTATGTCCTTTGGCATGCAGCAGCCGTCCTATTAGATCATTATGGGTTGGAAGCAGCTTGACCACAGTGGGGTTTTTTTCGTGTGGACTGTGCTTATTGATAATGTATATAAAGCACCTCACACACAGTGATGAAAGTTGTGGTAGTTGGTGGTGGTGATAATAGTAATACTATTAGCAATAGCAGCAGCAATAAATGGATTTCCAAGTTTAAGGACACCTTCTTAAGGGACTTCAGTGTTAAAACCATTCTAGTTTTGAATCATACTTTGTAGAAACAGAGTTTAACCATGTGGGTAAAGCTATCGATGGCACCTGATTGTAGAAAACTATGGAACAGGTAAAATGAATTGAACCCAGGACTAAAGATTCTTTACCATTGATATTTTCTGAGAACGATCATTCTCCCTTTCCAATCCATGCACAGCGGGTAGAGGCGGGGCTGCTAACCACTAGGTCAGCAATTTGAACAGGCAGACCACTCCTTGGGACAAAGACTGGGCTTTTTACTGCTATAAAGAGCTACAATCTTGGAAACCCACAGGGGCAGTTCTACTCTGTCCTGCCGGGTCACTGAGTCAGAAGTGACTTGATGGCAGTCAATTTTATTTTGAGTTTTACCTTAGTGGGCAGTGGTTGGCGTTTGATCTATCTTTGTCATCGCTTCTCCTTAGTAACATGTAAAAAAATGTGTGTTTTAGTGTGATTGCTAAGTAATAACCTTCCCTTTTCTAAAATATAAATCTAAATGTTACTGAGGGGCATATATTAGAATACTAGGCTTATCTTTATAATTTTCCTTTTCAATAAACAGCAATTAACATCGATATCAATGAACAGTATTCAGTGTATGCTGAGCAGATAGTTAAAGTAGCTAGGCTCTATGAAGAACACATCATCAAGATCGGAAGAGGACTCATGAACAACTTTTGGTATGTAAAGGACCTTACCTTGCTTGCTGAAAGCAAAGAAGACTTGAAGCATTTACTGATGAAGATGAAAGATCACAGGCTTCAGGATGGATTACTGTTCAATACAAAGAAATGAAAATCTTACAACTGGGCCAATAAACTAAAAGCTGATCAATGGAGAAAAGATGGAAGGTCTCCAGGGTTTCACGGTACTTGGATCCACAATCAGTGCCCATGGAAGCAGCAGTCAAGAAATCCAGTGACATGTTGCACTGGGCACATCTGCTGCACAAGACAGACCTCTTTGAAGTGTTCAGTAGCGTAGGTTGTGACCATGAGGACCAGCGTGTGCCTGGTCCATGCTGTGGCACTTTCAATGGCCTCATGTGCATGTGAAAGCTGGACAGTGAAGTAGGAAGACCGCGATGGACCGGAGGCATTGGAATCCTGATGGTGGTGCGGGATATTGACTGTACCATGGACCGCCAGAAGAATGAACTGATCTGTCGTAGATGAAGTACAGGTGGACTGTCCCTTAGGGGTGAGGCTGGTGAGGCTTCTCATGGACTTGGGGCGTGTTATCAGGTGGACCAGTCCCTGGAGGAAGACATCCTGGCTGGTAAAGTGTCAGAGAAAAATGGAAAGACCATGAATGAGATGGATTAACAATGCAGTTGCGGCCATGGGCTCAACGGTAACAATGACAGGATTGTGCAGATGCGGCAGTGTTTCCTTCTGTTGAACCTGGAATCACTGATGAGTTGAAACTCATTTGACAGCCTCTAACAATAAAAACAACAGCACTGTTACTACCTTCATTCAAAAGTAATTTGTATTTTTCCTAGGAAATGTTTGAGAATTTTGAAGGAAAAAAATAGTAAAACCACATATATTCTAACACCCAAAGATTAATGGTTTTCTGACATATTTCCCTCTAATCTCCACTCACTTATAACTGTACATATCAACTATATGTATTTATTAGTTCAATGAGTAAGATGCATATATAAATTATAACATATATGCTATTAGTGTCTTCTAATTTCTCTGATGTGAGCAACTTTTGACCAAAAAGAGAAAACTAAAGTAAATTTTAAAAAACTAAAATAGATGTTTTCTGATGATAAATCCGTATGTGCACATTACAGAAATGTAAATATAGAAAAGCTGATCGTGAAGAAATATTTCCTTAATTCTCCAATCTCCATTGTTAATGATATATTTATAAATATATTTATAAGCAGTCATTTTTGAAAATATGTGATTAGATTTGTGAAATTTTTATTGTGAGGGAGTATAGAATAGTTCTTTGCCTTTTTCAGTTCTTTGCTTTTGAGCTTTGTCAAATATGTGATGAGTCAGAATAGATTTTGTGAAATAATATCTCATTTTTTCCCTCTGCACTGTAGGTATGTGTTCTTTTTGGATCCATGCAATCTGGACTTGATAAACCGGAAGATCAAGTCTGTAGCACTGTGTGTAGCGGCGTGTCCAAGACAAGAACTGAAAACACTGAATGATGTTTACAAGTTTGCAGAGACCAATGGTGAGACACTAGCCACCCAAGTCCATGCCGCTGTCACCTACTGCCACTGTTATATGTCATGCATCCATTACACCATAACCTGGTGACAGGATAGTTTAGATCAAGAAACTTTAAAATGAAAAAGAAAATGTTAAGTAAATTAAAAAAAAATCATAGTTACCCAAGGGGATTTTTTTCAAAACTCCAGATTTCTTGGCCTCACCTTGGAAATTTTGATGGATTCGGTCTTTGGGCTGGGGACAAATTTTGTTTGTTTGTTTCTTTACAAATTCCGAAAGGTTCTTTTTTTATGTAGCTTGTTAAGTATTGGGGAATTTTTTTCTTCTTTTAATTATTTTTCCCCAGTCCCCAAGTATTGAGTGAAAATATTTCAATTAGTATCTTTCACTGTTCTCTTTGGGTAAAAATATAAACTCGTATGATAGGAAATTCAAAAAGTTCAGGAAAAATATAAAGAAGGAGAAACCAAAGTTCCTCCATCAGTTCTTCTGAAGTGCTGGTGTGTCTTTACTTTTGTGTTCTCCTTTTTAAATTTAACACTACATCATACGCATTTTCCCCAGAGTGAAGTTTTGAGAAACTCTTAGGTTAGACATATGTGAAGTAGTTAAGAATGCCCCGTAGTCAGTTTCTGAAATCCAGCTCCGTGCTTTTAGGGTTTCTAGTCTGTGGGTGCTATCCTCAACTGCATGTCTCTCCTCGTCTGTCTTCACAGTACTTTTTAAAGCTCTTCATGTGGGGTACCATAAGCTTGGAGCCTCTTAATCCCAAATACATCCATGTTTGTCTTTTGTGTAGGAATACTCAGAGCTTCTTAGGTCCTATCCAAATCCACCGACCTCCTCTAGTTCCTTAGAACAAGGACTGCCGGAAGCACCCACATGCTTCTACTGGGGAGAGGAACGGCATTGGATCATAGCTATTCACAGGCACACCCAAGATGACTCCGGAGTCTGGCAGAGGGGACTGCCAGTCCTCTGGGAGCAGAAAGACTTAGCCTTCCAAACTGGGAGTGTGCCTATCCCACGTACTCCTTGCCTGCAGCATATGATAGTAGAAAAAATATGGGATTGATTTTACTTAAATTCCAATTCTGATTTTATTGCTGACTGGCTGTGTAATGAGGGACATTGGGTCTAGCCTCTCTTGAGTAGGTTTCCTCATCTAAGAAATTATGGACAAATTACTGTGCACATAGATTCTGGTGAAGATTAAGTGAGATGGTACCTGAAGAACATTGGGTACTTTTTGGGAACTGACGGAGCCCTGGTGGCATAGTGGTTATTTGTTGGGCTACAATCTGCAAGGTCAGCAGTTCAAAACCACCAGTGACTCCGAGGGAGAAAGATGGGTCTTTCTACTCCTGTAAAGAGTTAGTCTCAGAAATTCAAAGCGGGAGTTCTACCCTGTCCTATATGGTCACTGTGAGTTGGCATTGGCTGAATGGCAGTGAGTTTGGTTTGGTTTGGTTTACATGAGGCTACCAGGTTTGGGCTATTCTTTGTACTCTCTCCTTCATTATCTCTTTGACCTTCCCTCACTCTATCTCCTGTTCATTCTTTAAATCACATATTCTAAGTCTGTGCTATCCAATATAGTCGTTATTAGTCACCCGTGGCTCTTTAAATTAATCCAAATTAAATAGAATTAGAATTTCAGTTCCCTATCCTCACTACTCACATTTCAAGTGTTCGGTACCTATATGTGTAGCTTATGGCTACAATACTGTACAGTGAAATATAAAACAACTCCACTTTTGCAAAAAGTTCTATTGAACAGCATTTCTGTAACGACCATTTATTCTTGTAAAACCTCCCTTGATGGGTCGCTGTTAAAACTGTCTCTCTTTCCCCTAAACTAGCCTGGTGTTTTACTCCTTAATTGTCACTTCCCAACTCGAATCATAATAGAACTCTTGTTTCTACTTTAAGGATACCTTTGGTCTATGTTAGTTTTCTAACTCTGTTCAGCTTTTCTTACGCGACCACATCCTGCTTCGGGAGTTCTGTAAATAGCTGAAAAGAAGTCATAACTTTGCATTTTCCTGAATGTGGTGACTCTTGTAATTGTGTCCCTTGAAAAGACCCTGGAAACTATGCTTAAATCTGTTTGTAAAGAGATTGATTTCTGTTTGGAATATAATGCTCCCCAAGTGTTGTGAAGAAAGCGAATGGTGCCTGGCTATCAAAAAATATAGCTTCTGGGGTCTTAAAGGCGTGAAGATAAACAAGCGGCCATCTAGCTGAGAAGCAACAAATCCCACATGGAAGAAGCACACCAGCCTGTGTGATCATGAGGTGTTGATGGGATCAGGTATCAGACATCCAAGACCCTGAACAAAAAAATCATAATGTGAATGAGGCTAGGAGTGCGGAGTGGAGGCTCAAAGCCAATCTGTAAGTAATTGGACTTTCCCTTTCAGAAGGGTCATGGGGAGAAGATGGGCTAGTCAGCGTGCAGTATAGCACCGATGAAACATACAGCTTTCCTTTGGTTGTTAAAGGCTTCCTCACCTCCCACTATCATGACCCTAATTCTACCTTACAAATCTGGCTAGACCAGAGCATGTTCATAGGTACAGATAAGAGCTGGAAACACAGGGAATACAGGACAGATAAACTCCTCGGTACCAATATTGGGAGTAGCCATACCAGGAGGGGAAGGGGAAAGTAGGGGGAGAAAGAGGGAACCATTCACAATGATCTATCTTTAACCCCCTCCCAGGGGGATGGACAACAGACAAGGGGGTAAAGGGAGACATTGGACAGTGCAAGACATGAAAAAATAATAATAATTTATAAGTTATCAAGGGTTCATGAGGGAGTAAAAGAGTGAGGGAGCTGGAGAGAGGGGGAAAAATGAGCTGATACCAAGGGCTCAAGTAGAAAGAAAATGCTTTGAAAACGATGATGGCAACATATGTGCAAATGTGCTCGACACAATGGATGGATGTGTGGGTTTTGATAAGAGTTGCACGAGCCCCCAATAAAATGATTTTAAAAAGAGAATTGTATGAACCCCCGATAAAATGATTTATAAAATATCTATCTATATCTATCTATCTATCTATCTATCTAGATATTTAGATATCGATAGATATGATGCCTCCAAGTAAGGGCAGCTCTTGACTTTGCTCATTGTGAATCTTGGTCCTTTATACATGTAAGACCAGAAAATGGCCAGCCCCTTGTTGGTTGTGTGGCCTGCTCGATTAGGCATCCACTTAAGGATGCTTCCTGGCAAGCTCTGCCTCCAGGCCAGTGTCCTTCTAAAGTAGGCAGTCCTGGAAATGCGAGTGTCTGGCCACTAACTTGGAAAGATTGGAGGTTCAGTTCTCCCAGAAGTTTCTGGGAAGAAAGTCCTATTGATAGTACTTCTAAAAAACCATACCCAGCCATTGAAAACCCTGTGGCACACAGTGCCCCCACACACTTGCAATCACCATGAGTCAGAGCCGACCCGTCAGCCATCGGATTTATTCTTCTAAGTAATTATGATACCAAAATGTGGCCTTTCCAGGGTCAGTGAGTCTGAGTGGTCTAGTCAGAAGACAATCACTGTAGATGTTGCAGCTTTTCGTATTTTGCGCATAGATTTTCACGTAGCTGGCTGGAGTTTAGGATTTTAAAGAATCATATTATTTCAGGCAACGATTTTGAAAATTGATTTTTAGATACAAAAGCACCATTGATTAGCCTTTTGAACCAGCTGTGGATGCAGTGGCAATGTACAGTAAACACTGAACTAACTACAAGGTGGCTGGTTCGAACCAGCAAAAGAGCAAAAAAAATGAGCCTATCTGTTCCTGCACAGATTTATGGTCCCAGAAAGTCAATGGCGGGTCCACCTCAGTGGCAATGGGTTTGGGTTTGGGGTGTATAAAGTAAGATAGCAAGCTGGATGTTATAACAACAACCATAATAACAACATCTAAAATCCTGGCTGTGGAACTGGTAATTATTTTAAAAGACATATAAAAATAACAAAGCTATAGTACTGGGAATCTTTTAATATAGAAGCTAACACATCTGATTCTTTTTTAAGAGAATAGTTTTGTTGGCACATACTTCACATATCATACAGTTGAATCATTCAGTCATATTAAGAAGAGCTGTGCAGTCATCACCACAGGCAGTTTCAGGACATTCTCTTCTCGTCCTCATTGTCGCTGGCTCCTGTGCCATGCCCCTAGGCAATTATCAGTCTGGGTCCTGTCTCTAGATCCACCTGTCCTGGATTTCACATACAGAACATCCTACAGAACACAAGCAGGAAGCACATTGACAAAAACCCAACAGGAATGACTAGACAAAAGAGAAAAGGCTCCATCAAAAAGAAACCAGAGAATATTAAATATGGAATCAACTTTAAAATGGGTCAAAAGGGGGATCACATGATAAGGTAGCACCTTCTAGCCTAACTACACCCGCCAAACTCGACATTACAGTGCTGTCTGTGACAGTAAGACGTCATGCCCCTCAGCTGCGGTCAAAGGGCCGTCACCAGCCACTTAGTCTGTGTGGAGACCCTGCAAATGGATTAGGACTTCCACTGTCCCCCATCCACCGCCTTCTGCAAAGTGGGAAAAGCACATGATTTTACAAGTAAATCAAATTGTAATTTCTGAAAATAACCAATATACATTGATGACTTAAAACTGGGCCTGATAAAGATTTAATTCTCCGTTTTAATTCTTTTTGTAAGATTTTACCTTCCTTCCTTTGTAAATGGGCCTTGTGATGAGTTAGGAACTACCGGTGATACTCACGTGGCGGTGAGAGATGCCAGATCTTCCACTAGTGCTGTTAATGCAAGGCATTTTCTCTGCCTTTTGTGCTGTTTTTCTTGTTCTTTTATCTTTTTAAGATACCATTTCATCATTTGAGGTTAAATTGACTGATTCAGAAGAAGCAGGTACTTTTTATTAGTATTTGTGTACATGTAGCTATACCGCTATATTTCTGTTAAAAAATACAGGTCCTATAACCTCAAATATATCATTTACAATCATTAATGTCATGGCTAAATATCTTCAAGAGATAATGTAGAATTAGGTGGGAAATTTTCACATTCATCAGAGAGAATTGTTAAAAAGTTCATGGAAGACAAAGAGCTTGTTTGACGAGGAAGTAAAACTCTTAAATGCTAATTTTAAGCTTTAGTTAAAGCTCTAACGTGAAACATGTTTTTTACCAAAATGAAAAGAAAACATGAATCCTGTTCAAAGGATTTTAAGTTTCCATGACAACATTTGAAAATGTTTTCGAAAGCAATCAAATTACACAAACTTTATTACCTTAAAAATATATTTTAAATCTCTGGCTGTGCTTTGGTTCCAGGAATCGTGTTTTTAAGAAATGCATTTTGAAGGTAAATACAAGAAAGAAGAATCGTTTTCTTAGAGTCTGGCTGGAATAGAGTTTGGGTGAAGCAGTTGGAAATCCGATCAGTTCTGTAGAGAGAGTCTCACAGTTGTAAAGGAGGTTGGAAAAGCAGGGCAGAGCTGGATGGAGAAATGCAAAACCTAGTACGAGTGGGGCAGTAGGCATAAAATGTGCCCTTTATTTTGTGACTTGAACATCAAAGTGTGATGCGAGAGAATACAATAATTTAAGACCTAGTGTTGCACATCATTTTTCCTTTCAATTGTTCTTTGTTTGCTGCCATCTTGCAGTAGTGCCTGAGTTTCCAGGGGGCAGGATCCTGCGCTGTTCCTCCCTGAAGATCCAGGTCCTGTTTAAGGATCACACATTGTAGAGATCCATAAATATTTTTGGAAAGAACAATGGGTTGGATTTCCTCCTTCATCTCTAATACCACTTAATAATTTCCATTCTCTCCACTACTTTATCTTTTGCTCAATTCTGTATTCATGTGAGTGGCCACCAGCAGTTAAATTGTTTAGCTTCAATCTAGCTACAATTGCTGTGAATCAGTGCTTTTTATTCATCTATAAATAATTCATTTTATTCAGTCCGTTATCTCTCGTATACATACTCTCCAAGTGATTATTCATACCTTTTCTCCTCTTCAGCCCTCTCGTTCTTCCTCTTTGCTCACCTCATGCCCTACGGAGAACATTGAAACCATCTGGCAAGAACTCCCAAGGGAGTTTTATTTTCAGCAGGACAGGAATTTCATCTTGATGCTCATTTTTCTTACCTCCAGTTTCTGATGAACAGATCCATTTCCCCTTTTGTTATCATTGTTTTTGAATACTCAATGTGTACATCACAGGGGGGAAGAATTCTTGCGAAGCTCACTTTGGCTTTATATGAGATTTTCATCCTAGCCATTCATGATAGGTGGGGAAGGGAAGTGAAAAGGGACACCTGCTTACTCAGTTCTTCCTTTCTTTACCCCCTCAAATGTTGACCCTTCCCACCATCCCTTAGCCCTTAGACTACCTTCAGTTCAGGCCATAGTGTGCTTAGCATGGCCTGAGTCTGATAGACGATCAACATAAGCCCTTCATGTTGTCCTCAGTCATGTAAATGGTTAATGCTCTTGAGTGCTCACCACAAGGTTGGAGGTTTGCATCCATCCAAAGGTATTTCAGTAGAAAGGCCTGGGAATCTCCTTCCTAAAACTCAGCCATGGAAAGCCTTATGAAGCACACGGATGCGCACGTGGTGTCACTCGGTGCTAGAGTTGACATGCCAACAGCTGTTTTTTTCCTGTACTTGTGCCCTGCACTCTCTACTTGCAACCTATGTGCTAAACAGCGAATGTGCCCAACCTGCGACCAGATGAGGTGTGGCTTCATGTTCTGTTTTGAATATTTTACCTGGCACACTTACTGCCTTTGACATTTGTCTTGAACTTTTGTGAGAGATGTTTTGTCTTTCCTAACAAAGCACTGAGAGGGCTTCTTCGATGCACTTTATTTTGTACAAATTTAGGGAACTTTTGACCAACCACGTAGGCCATGAACCCATTCTGAGGAGGGCCTTACATTGGAGGGGCTTTCTCCGCAGTTTTGCCATTAAGATGAGAAAGTTTATGCGATCCGTTCTGTTACTTGAATACCAACGCGCCTTTTGATTTTCACTATCTAGTTGTTGGGAAGTTCCCCTGGTTTACAGTCAGTATCAATAGAAAATAGTATATTTTCTATTACACTCTTTCTCACCAGTGAGGAACAATATACCTTCAACCACAGAATCTGTGGATTCTACTTGACGCATTGAATCAGCAGATTGGACCTGATGTCATTTGTAAATGAATGAAATGGCCAGTCCTAGCAACAGATTTAATTGCCTGCAAGGAGGTGGGGGGTGGGAATCCTTGCATTTCATGGCACAATTTAAACTTATTTCAATGCGAATTTAGCAGGAAAAAAAGCATAAAGTTCTCACATTAAAGGAGTCAAATCTTTCTTTGTCCTGCATAACACCTCATAGAAGTCTTGCTCATGGATGTTTAAAAATTCATTTAAATACTATATGCCAGTCTTGGTTGATCCATCACACCAGCTAGTTCATTGTTATAACTGGTTGCTCCTTCAACCACTGCCATCTACCCTGTTTCCCCGAAAATAAGACAGTGTCATATTAATTTTTGCTCCCAAAGATGCGCTAGGTCTTATTTCAGGGGATGTCTTATTTTTCCATGAAGAATAATATGGTACACACTTATTGTTTATTGTTTTATTTAAAGAGACCTCGCACTTCCTGTCTCCTCC
>NW_022111310.1:9233900-9322847 GCF_000313985.2 Echinops telfairi
AGAGGCAAAACTGCAAGTAGGTCTTATTTTCAGGGGATGTCCTACTTTTGGGGAAACAGGGTAGTTGATTTTGATTCACAGTGACCCTAAAGGACAGGGCAGAACTGTGTCCGAGGCTGTAAACCTTCACTGGAGCAGAAAGTCTCAGCTCTCACCTACTGAGTGGCTCTGCCTTGAACCGCTGCAACTCCTGGCCTTGAAGATAGCAGCCCTAGGGCCTGAGCCAGCCCACCACCAGGGCTCTTTGGTTGCTCCTTGGGAATTGCAAGTACGTTCCTTCTGTTCATGGGTCCCTAGAAATTGAGGTTAACATGTTTCTATGTTCTAATAGCACATGCATATACCTTTTATTCTAATTAGAGGGAGCTTAGAAGTCATTGGATTTCACAAGGCAATGTTGATTTGTTTTTTATAATGAAAACTGTTCCGTATTGAGATACTTTTTTCATTATCAGAAAATTTCTATGTTGTTTGTTTGGCATCTTTCCTCTTTTAATGTATCACACAGTTAACACTGTGATGTTAAACTAAAATCTGAAGGCAAGAGAAATTAGCTCCTGACATAACAACTCTATGTTTTGTATAATAGTTTTAAAAAGGAAAAAAAATGGTGTTTTTGACTAGCGGTTCTCTAGAAGGGGTGATTTCGCCTCCTGGAGGACATTTCATAATGTCTGAAGGCATTTTTCATTGCCACAACTGGGGAGAGGGAAGGGAAAGACTGAGGACAACTTACTTCAAGTGGGTGGGGGACAGGGTTGTTGTTAAACATCCTAGAACGCACAACAGACCTCTGTGAACAGTTAGTTATTCAGCACCAAAGGCCTTTAGTGCCCAGGTCGGGAACCTCTGCTTGAAATGGCATGCTTTGTCTTATGGATGAACAGGATGTGTACTTTACAGCACCTAATTCCAAAACATAAGATGAAAAGCAGGTGTTTTCCATCCACTCGGGATGTCTGCTTTAGTCCTCTGATGGCTTTCGCTTGCCATCAACGTGCCAGGGTATAGGTGTTTCAGGTATCTCAAGGGTGTAAAAGTTCTGGTTCTCAAAGAGCTCAAAATAGATGATACTATTTTTTTTAATGACCAAATAATATGCTGAGTTACATTAGTAGAGCTAAACATCTCCTAATATCTTTCCTTCGGTGGGCCAGAGAAGGCTTGAGAGAGGAGGTGACGCTTGTAGAAATCTTGCTCAAAGGTTAACCTTCACTCAAACTCTAGTCAGGAAACGACAGCCCAGTCAGAGGGAACAGACTGTGAAAAAGCTTGGAAGCTTGTTCAACAGCAAGACTTGTAAATAGTTTATTTCCTCGGATTTGGGGGAGCAGCTTCACATTTGGTTAACAGGATAGAAAAATCTGTAAGAGAAGGCAGAGCTGATTTGGAGAGTAGGTGATGGCAAGGGTGTTTTTATGTCCACCCACCCCCCACTGCCAGGAGCTTGTTGAAAACCTGCCTGATTATGATTCTTAGAAATGCCACAATGAAAATATCTGGACTTAGGAATAAAGATTTCTAATTTCAATGTTGCCAGTGATTGCCCGTGAGGCCTTAGCACCATATTTCTTATTTTCTTCATATGCAGTACTCGGAACATGGTGACTGAAATGTACCTATCAGGGCATAGTAATGCTGAGCTAAAGAATAAATAATAATTGAATATTATAAGGCATTTGAAAAACTATAGTAGTTAAGCATTCTGGGACTATAGCAACCATTTACCAAGATAAATGTTTAGATACCCAAGTTAGGGTCCTACGATCCCTCTTTTTGATCGCCTCTGAATAGCGCTGACTGAGTCACACCAATCGCTTCCAGGGTGGTGTAAGTAACTTCAGTTGAAACTCTACATGACTCCAATGGGATTTTTATATGCTTTTTACATTTGAAGAAAAAACTAACTTTAGACCAAGACCTCTCATTGCCAAGTACTGCTTTTACTTCCTCTGTTAAATAAATAAACATTACCTTAAGCTTGTTTGCTGAAAATGTATTGGTTAATAAATATAAAATAAAAAATGACCAGAAAATGCTTGTGGCAATTGTGTTGTTTTTAATGATCTTCATAGAGACTTCTCTGCCCACCAGCTTTTGTGCAGGAAACAAGATACGGTTTCTCATGGGTGGTACGACTCACCCATTGGGAGGTCTTTTCCGCTTTAATCTATTTAACTCCAGATCTACTTAGCTCTGGCCCATATCCCAGAATACCATCAGAGATAAGGCTATTATCCTTGCTTTCAGTATTATCCTGGGAAAGTATTTATAAAATTGAACCCTGTCGTACCTGCTGACCCGCTTTTTTAAATGAAGAAAGGGCGGGGATGGAGATCAAGTTCATGGAATTCAGAGGAAGCCCTGGGTCTGACAGCGCAGACGAAGGGGGCTTTCGTTAGAGCCTTTCTCTTGTGCAAAGCAGTTCCATTTTGGACTCTAAGAGAAAGAAGTAGGTAATTCAGATCAGGAAGTTGATGATCACATTGGGTGCTGTGCAGATACGACTATTTCTTTGCTAGCGATTCTGGCACAGGACCCAGTTATCGCAGGATTCATCTGAAAAGGTTTACTTACCATAGCCATTGTTTTTCTCTAAAACTGCTTAAACAGGCTGTGGGGGATTACCTTCAAACATGAATGACCAGTTTAGAAGAGTTAACCATTAATAGTCTTGCCCAACATTTTTTTAAAATTTAGTCATTAATAGCAATAAAACAATTAGTCATTAAATGCAAAAAAGTTTGAGAACAAATTTTAAAACCTTAGTCTCCTCTATGTAGTCTCTCTAAAGAAGGTGGAGAGGCTGACAGCAGTGCCCTGTAGCTTTTAAGTACCTCTTTAACAATGATTTCTATTGTCAAATTGCTTGAGTTATCTTTATATAAAATGGATGCTACATGTATTTATTTTAAGAATACTACTACAGCCCATATATTTAAGCATGGGGTTGATTACCAGTGTTGGGCAGTATTACTGCGTTAAATCCTGGCTTGTGACTTTTTGAAAGTGTTTTTGACTGATAGAACAAGATATGGGTGAGACAAATTCACTTCCATTTGATTGCTCAGACAATTCAGCCATGTTCTTTCTTCTCCACGGCACTTGTCCATAGCCAAGTAAGCACTGAAGTCTTTGTCTTAGGTCACACTATATTGTCAGCGGTTCCCCTAGTGGTCCAGCTATTACTGCTGTAAGACAGATGCAGCATCATTCTGTGCTTGTATTGTTTCTTTCTTTGATAATAAATTGGCCAAATTAGTAATCTGATAAGACCTTCAATTCATCAACTATAAGCAGCCTGTACAGGAGAGACTTTATCAAATTCAGCA
This sequence comes from Echinops telfairi, assembly GCF_000313985.2. Taxonomy (NCBI): domain Eukaryota; kingdom Metazoa; phylum Chordata; class Mammalia; order Afrosoricida; family Tenrecidae; genus Echinops; species Echinops telfairi. The sequence continues at coordinate 9,237,233 of NW_022111310.1, forward strand.
GGTCTGCAGCAGCGTGTGCAGCGCTGGAGCTGGATCGCTTCAGTCAAGGATATTGATTGTACAGTAAACTACAAGGTTCTAGGTATTACACATCTATCCCATCACTAAAATAAGACGGATCATGGATTTCAAAGGCTACATCCACCTGAATTTTATACATTATAAGATATATATTAACCATATATTCAGGAAAATGGATAGTGGTTCATATAAGCCATCTAAGGTTGAATTCAAAACTATCTTAAGGTATCTCAAAACCAGGAGTCGCTTTAATCAGTTGATTGATTTTGTTGATTTGTTCAGGTTATTTCCAGGTAAAATTTTTCCTGCCTCCTTTTCAGGGAGAAAAAAGTAATGCATTATCAGTGCATATGTGATATGTGTATTTTAAATAGTGAATAATGCAAAGTGCAGGAAAGGCAGACAGCATGTGTAGTTGAGCATGGATATGTAGCTAAAGAGATCTAGATTTTAATCTCACACTGCCTGTGTGATCTTGGGCAGCAGACATTTGCTTTATCTCCTAGCCTCTGCGAAATAGACTTACTACCACATAGAGTTATAGTAAATGGTATAATGTTACACATCCTCCTGCATAGGGTCTTACAGATGGCAGATGCTCCATAAAGTAGTTCTTGTACTTATTGATGTTATTACCACTCATAATATTAATTGAAACTTGTAGATAACAAGTTGCTGGACAAGAATTCCCATTCAGTGATACAGAACTGCTAAGATAGATAGAATTATTCTTATCGTATCATGTTTGAAAGCTATATATCTTAATATTAAAATATAAAGTAAAATTAAGTTGAATAGTAAGAGAATTTACACAGACTTTTCTACCAGCTAATATGTAGCTTTTCTTTCAACAGGCTCAGCACTATGTAGCTACAACCTAAAGCCTTCAGAATATACTACATCTTCAAAAGCTTCGACTCTTTGCCCCAAACTACCAGTTCCAGCGAGGTAAATTTTATTGTAAAGTTAGTTAACATACAATTTTTTAAATTTATTTTGTAAGTATTAAACTGCATATGTCATTCTGAGAAAATCGTCATTTAATACTAAGGATAGACCAGGTTTGGTACTTTGAAAACAAAATGTAAGAAATAGCAATAGAAAAAATTCTATATAATTTGTATCTTTAAAAATATTCCCACACACAGGCAAACAGTTTTTCTCATTCTCAGATATCTTAAATTTCATTTGGGGTCCCATTTTATTTACTCCTCTTTAATTTTTATGTCATAATAGTTCAGTGCTACAGAATCATAAGTTCTGCAATAAATTTACATGTGGACTCCCACAATTTTGAAAGATCCTTTGAAGTTGATTATCATAATAATACTTATTGGTATTATTTATTTATTTACCTTATAAATTTAAAAAGCATTCCAGTGATGATTCATCATAGCTAGTTTTAGACAATATCCCTTAGATACATTTTCTATTCAGGCTGTTTGCCATATCTTATTCAAGGTCTTTTTCAACAACCATACATTATTAAGCAACGACTGTGTGTTCTGAATACAAAGATGAAACAAGAAATGTTCTTTCTTTGGAAGGCTCTCACAGAAGTAATAGGTAAAGCAAATGTTAAAATTAGAAATAGATTTTTTTAAAGTAAACACATTCTCAAATGTTGAAGAATATTTCCTCAGAATTAGATATGGGATTTGGGGCCTATCTCTTCTTGAGAACCTCACTGTGTATGGCCGAAGCCATCATCTCTAGGAAAAGTGAGTTAAAATCACTTCTGATATCTCAGCACATTTTAGCAAGCTTCCAGGTAAAATATGATGACAGGTTCATGACTACCTTCTTTTGGATTGCTTATGGATGGAACCTGTATTTTATTAACTTGAAGCTAAACTTTTCTGTTGAAAAATAGGAAAAGGATATATATTTAATTGATTTCTTTTTCTTCTAGTCTTGACAACTGAAATTTAAAGTCAATAGACAAAAAATAAAGGAACAATTTTTAAAGATAGTCAGTCAGAGGGACTTAGAAATTATAGCCTTAGACCAACAGGTTAGGAGAGTGCATTCATGAAAACTGAGGACACATGAAGACGATACGACAGTCAAGGAGGTGCTTTGAATAGTCCCTGGAGAGAAAAATGGTCAATGTACAAGCAAGAAAGGTTTGGTGCCCTGCTCACTGCTCTTACCCAGTTTAGGTGCCTGCTCTGAGGGTGGGCCCTTTTTCAAAACCAAAATATGTTAGTAACAGCTGTCTGTAAGAATGGGGTTGTTATGAGCCTACATAATCCTGAAGTATAGGGGAAGGGGTAGATTTAAACTGCAGATCCTTCTAAGCCTCTAAGCCCACATTCAGGACTGCCTGTTGCAAGTTATCGTAAAGTTTGAACCTTGGCTGTATACACAAGCACATCTCTAAGAGCATTCACTTTGAAGACAAAGCAAAGTATTCAGGCCTGGGCTTCAGCAATGGACAGACCTAACAAGGTCATCTAATGACACACAAATTCAAAATGCAAGCACCACCTGAAAACTGACACTCTTTATACAATGCTTAATTACCTTTTCCTTATTTTAGAACCTTGCAATCTTACTGTTTAATCCTTTTAGTCTGAATGAAGTCTTTGGGAAAGTAGATGAGAAGAAATAGTGGATAAAAGGCAAATTAGGGCCTCCGATAATAGAGACATTTACTAGAACGAGAATGCATTTGTCATCGTTAAAATTTGGGCACCGTCCCATTCCACATACTGTATTATAGACCAAGATTCCCATGATGAGTAAGGCCTAGAATCTGCTCTAAAAAACTCAGAGTCTTGAAGAGACCCTGTTTTGAGTGGTTTTTTTGAATGCACTAAAGTATTAGTACTATGCAAAACTTGGATGCAGGCACCTTTTGCATCTTTTTTGCTCTTTTCCTAAGGGCACCCAAGTGGAGCCCAAAGAGCATGAACTTTACATGCAGATAGATGGAGGGGTGGTGGTGGTGGTGGTGGTGGGGGGCGGCGGTGAATTCTACTTCGGCTGCTTTTTGTCAACTTGAATAAGTTTCTTAGCTTTTCTGTCAAAGGAGTTTACTCATCTGTAAAACGAGGATAATAATACCTCTTTCATGGAATGGTTGTAAAGACTTAGATTAGGTAATATATGTAAAGCTTCGATTCGTGTTCTTGGTACTTGGCTTAGAAAGCATTCTCTCTGTCAAATTATAGAACCTTTTTACCCTCAACCCTCTTGGGTACTGTACTGTAGACCTCCCAGGCCTGAAGACAGTGTCTGCTTTAGAGGGAGCAATGATAATCCAACTCTATAAAATACTTATGACACATAATAGCCACACAGTTACAATCCTAACGAGCTTTCACATTTTAAACGCAAATGCCTAGAATGGGGCAGTATTTCACCCAAAGTTCTAGCTCTTTATTGCTAAAATGCTAAACTTGGTAGCAACAAGAAAATAGCCAGCCCATGTAATCACAATACTAACCCTTACATATGCCAGAGAAAACAGAAAGGGCATAAGCAGATTATGCAAATTCAGTTTATTCAGAACACACTTATTTGAGTAACTTTCAGGGCGGTAAAGAATACTGGGTTCTGGGAAAGTAATAACAATATGGAAATAAGAAATGAATAGCTGTGGGGGAGGGGGCATGTTATCTACTATCTATTCATATTTTCTAAATGGAAGACCCAAGATAAGTTAACATTTATAAGCCATTTGCCAAATGCCAGCCACCATGCTAAAATTTAAATATTTATTATCTAGTTTGACCCTATAATGGCGTTGTCCTTATATAATGACAGCCTATAAAGATATTATCCTTAATTTGTAAGTGAAGAAGTAAAGTGAGTTGCCCAAGGCCACACAGATTATTAGGACTCAGAATTTGAATCTAGCATCTTAGACCTTCTACACCATACTTGGGTGTAGTTTGGGGAGCGGAGCAATGTGCAGAAGTGAAAGAAGAGAGAAAGGAGATAAAAGAAAATATTTGAAAACTACTCTATTACAATTAGACTCTTGAACAATACATTTCCTACCTCTTGTGTGCTGTAATTGCCAGACCCCTTTGTTATTATTGTTTCTTAAAGAAGACTTTTAGCTCGACATCACTTGTTATTGCTCAGTATTTAAGGCCTGAAGTTTTAGCATAGTTGTTTGAGATGCAAGCTCCTGCCTTCACTTGTGAAGGTGTAAGGGACAAGAGATACTCGGTCCCATATTTGAGGGAGCTCATTAACTGCAGGAGCCTGTACTTAAGGGCAAAATGGGCAATATGTTTGCCAAAGTAAGATAGAATTTCCCTTTGAAGAGCTGTATCTAAAAATCTTTTAAAAACTCATTATGGATTCATTTTGCTCTTGTTGACGAATGCTTCAATCATGTGAAACAGCATCAGGCTTCTAATAGGACTATATTGACATCTTAAAGATTCAGTATTCTGTGGGCTTCAACAGGTGGAAAAGCATGCCTTATCTATTCAGACCATTAATAGCATTCTTTATCCTTTTCCCTGAATTAAGAAGCACAGTGTGTTCATTTCGGTCAGACACTAAAGTAGAAATAATCTTATCTGCTAGGTTCTCAAAAGTATTATCAGAGGGAGACGAAACCAGCTATTGCATCTCATTTTAAATGAATCCTATCACATGGGATTTAAATGATAAAATATAACATAGACCATTTGAGTGCATGGCTACTAAGATTTTTAAAATAAGGAAAATGATTTCAATACAATAAAACCATGCCTGATTATGTTGCTTTTGTGTTATGAAATATTGATGAGAAAAGGAATGGCAACCTTGAAGCCAAACATTCCTACTTCAAAGCTAAATATTTAATTTCATTTTAAAATATGTCCAAATATTATCTCCTCTTTACTTTGCCTGCTGTTTCTGACATTCCTTACCACTGTAAACAGATTTTGACCATGAGGTAGACCATGTAGTTAATCAGCCTGTGTGTTAATTTTATACCTTCTAATTTAGAGCTGTCAGTTTGAAAGCAGAAAAAGACTAAAGAAAATTTGGTGCTACTCCTATGTAATTTAGAATAATTGATTTGCATGTGAGCTCTTTTTAAATCATTCTAAAATCCGAAGAGTTGACATGAATTGTAGTTCTATCTTGTCAATAACAGATGGAGAAACTGGGGTGGAGAGATGGTGTGACATGCGAGCTATGCAGCTTGCGGAGAATCCCTGAGGCTTCCTGCCCCAAGTTCTCTTTTCTACCATTTGCCACCGGCCCACTCACTCTCTTTTGGAAATAAAATGTGTGTTTCTGGCGGAGTGTAAAACTATACCAGCTTCTTGTTGGGCTCTGGGAGATGTAGGTGTGCCTCCTCTGGACAAGAGGATAAAGTTCACCTCCCATTATCTACGGTAACAGGACAAGGCCAACTGGGAGAAGGAAATTGAAGAGGCAGGGCCAAGGGAATCCGTGGGTATTAGAAACAAAAATAAGAAGCCGGTATCCTTAGAATGGATCCATTCAGTATTCAAGGCTGAGGTCCAGTGAGTTGAAAAGAAGCTACATCAGAGAGGCCAGGATAAATGAAAGGAGTGAAGGTATGCTGGGAAACCTTTCCCTGCCAAAGGCCATTTGGCTCTCTATGGCATTATTCTCGGGCCACACTGCTCCAACATTTACGAAACTCCCCCCTAATGCGATGGACCAGAGAAGACTAGTTGTAAAGCATAGGAACCAAGCCTGAGCTACAAACGGCCGGAGACAGACTCTGAGGTCAGTGCCGTAGGCTGGCAGGGACCGTGTCTAGACAGCACAGGGAGGGAAGTAGTTCGTAAGATACACCAACTGGTCGGTTTTAAGATTTCTGTTCCTACGAAGCCCCCACTGAGTTACGGACTCAGAGTTAATTCTTTCTAAGTCTGGTGCGATTTCTGACTTGACTTACAAGTATTTTAAGTTGTAAATTACCTTTTACCTGCCTGTAATTCAAACATAACTCAAATGCTATACCTTTCTACAATTCCGGGGTGGGGGGGGTGTCCAAAAAAGCCAATAGGATCTGATGACATTAACTTTTAGTCCCACAGTTTGGGAGGCAGATGCACATACAGGGGCTTCAAAAAGTTAGGGGGGGGATATTCCATTATCTTTCCGTTTTATTTGTCCATGAACTCTCTGAAGCTTCCTAGTACAAGCATAAGTACACACAAAGGCAGACCTTTTAGATGCAAATGCATGTCATGTTGTCCCATCATTGTGGATGTATTTACTGAAGCGTAACTACGGTAGGGTACATCTTTATTGTTCCTTGAAGTAAAACAGGAGAGGAGATATTGCTTATTATTCTTCCCAATGGTCCTTGGGGGAAAAACGGCCTACTAGAAATCTTTTTTGAGGAAGGAAACAGTGATAGCGTTTTGCTTGAGGTCATACGGATCTCAAGCTTTGCTAAGTTCAGAAGGCTTGGAATTCGATATCCAACCTTATGATCTCTCCCACTAATTTAGCCCAAACACGGCAGCAGCCAATAATGAGAAGACAGATCATTTAGTCAAAACTATTACATTACACCCTATGTGTAATATTGTACTACATAGGGCTATGATTGCTAGCCCTTCAAAGAATTGTGAAAATATGGGACTCTTAATAGTGATGACTAAATTTGAACTTCATGTGTACATGAGTGCATGTATATTTTATGCCTGGGCACCCACAGGGGCTTGCTTAGAACCCAAGCATCTCACAGGGAAGGCACATTCAGATTTTGGTTAAGCATCTCCCACTGGTGAGGGGACTGTCCTGTCAGAAGCTGCAGCCCAACCGCGTTTAACAAACTCGATTGCCGCCGCAGTTCCCCTCCTGCAGCGCGTGTCCCTTCGTAAGTTAAAGGTCCAGGCAATGCCTTATTGACTGGTGGGACAGATAGAAAGGAATTAGTTATTGTTGTTTGTGTGTGTGCCACAAATAGTAACATCATAATAAGAACATATAAGAAGGAACAAAGATAGCCCAGAAACTCTTGTCCCTAGTGGATCAGATTTTTTTGCTATGTTTGTATAGTCTTTTTCGGTTCTCATTCATATGTATGTATCATTTTTATGGAGATGTATTACCCCATTTAGATGTAAGTTTTTGTTCTTTTCTTCTCTTGTACTATTATGTCCTAAGCATTTCCCCATTGTTATACTCATATTCCTGGTTCCCATTCTTCAATCGCTGCGTTTAATGCTACCTGTTAATGCTTCCCCATGACTAATCTATATGTGAAATATTAAGTTTATGCCCTAAACCCCTTTATTTTAAGGTTTTGAGTGCTGTTCTAATAGAGGAAACAACTCTACTGATTGTGGCACATTTCAAGCAAAAGCCTGTTTTAATTTTTTTAATTGCTTATCACAGAACATCATTTTCAATTCAGTGAAGTATATGCTTGTAAGTTTTGTCATCTGCCCCTTGTTTGATAGATGTGATTGCTGGATAGAGTGAGGCGTTTCCGTGTTTGGCTTTGCTTTTGGTGGTGGTGTGTGTGTGTCTGCGTGTGTGCGTTTTCAGAAGGGGAGGGTCCTGTCCTCTGTTGGAACATGCACTCCACCCTCTTGGTGAGGCTCGTGGAAAGATCTGCATCAGAACCCATTTACAGCCATCTTCATAGCATTGGTCCACAGCTCTTAGCTCCCATAATGATGGGGGGAGGGTGGAGTGTATTGCAGCCATATTCACCTTTCATTTGTGTGTTTGATGTGGCATTTATATTAAGTAGGAGTAATTTTTTTTCTGATTTTTTTTTCTTGTGTCACCAGTGCACCTATTCCATTCTTCCATCGCTGTGCTCCTGTGAACATTTCCTGCTATGCCAAGTTTGCAGAGGCCCTGATCACCTTTGTCAGTGACAATAGTGTCTTACACAGGCTGATTAGTGGAGTAATGACCAGCAAAGAAATTATATTGGGACTTTGCTTATTATCACTAGGTAATTGTTTTTCTCATTATAAGCAATTGCGTAGTACTGCAGTAGAAGACTATTCTGTCTTTTAGCCAAAATATGGATACCGTGGGGGATACGTATAAAATGTTTAACTTCCCAATGTTAAAATATCTGTTTCAGATTATATATAGTTATAAGTATGTGCATATACAAATAAATGTCTATCTACATATATATATCTGAAACATATTTCCCTTTTCCTCTCGGTAGAGAAAACGGGTTGTTTTCCCAAACCTTGGTTATGAAGTTGAACTATAGCTACCCTCAAATGACAGCAAAGAGGCTACTTTTAATGACTCAGCAGACTTCTGATTTTAGTTATCATTTAGTTATTTATATTTAGTTATTATTCCAAAAGACTTATTTGTCTATGAAAGAGGCCATCCTATCGTTTATATTTCCATTTAAAACATAGATTTCTGATAAATTCCTTTTGAAGATATACTTTTCTTTTTTTATTCCAACAGTTCATACTATCCTTATATTGCTGCCAAATTAGGAAATACCCACTTGTTAGCCATTAAATTTTCTGGTCAACAAATAGATGATAAAATGAAATTTTGTTTTCAAGAATACTATTGTAGAATTATGTGTAGCTATATAAGAATTGATAGACCTTCTTAGTTGGGAGAAGTAAACTTTCCTAAGGATTGAACAACTATTTTATGACATAAGTAAAATTAGTATCCATGCCTGTTCTTAGCATTGATAACCATTAAGAAGTTACAAGCTATAGTTCCATCTTTCTTGTCATTAGAGAGTATTTTCATTTTGCTTAGGAAATACTTGACTTAATTGAAATAATGCTGCCCATTTGAAAATATTTCTATAATTATTGATAGATTTCCATCTGCTTTTGGTTCTTATGCATTTATAGCAAAAGTGAGTACCTTAATAATGTGACCTGGATATAGATCCCAACCATTTTTTTCAACCATTTTTTGACTTTGCAAGTAGCTTAAAGAAGTTAGTTATTAGTCTAGCTTTATATAAAAATTATTGATACCTCAGATAGTTGAATACTGTAACCAAGGGAAAAAACTTTCCAACCTTAAAAATAGTGATGATAATGTTGTTGGCAACTGATAGGCCAATTTTAAAATTAGAATGTTCTCTTTTGAGACTTAAGGATGTCATATAAACCCACAGGGTCTTTGTTCATTTTTTGTGTGAAATGGGCCACTAGATAAAAAAGTGGACAATTCATGATTTCAGAAATATATTTCCTCATGCAAGAGAAACAGCCCCTCTCACCCCACTTTTTTTTCATCCACTGAGGTTTTTACGAGAGACTTTGGCACAGTGACATTTAGGTTGAGGGAGCAGAGAAGCTGGGAAGTAGTTGAAGGTAAATTTTGCTTCTTTGTAAGGAAAGGGTTTTTAGTCCGGAACCTTGAGCCAGTTACTAGGAAATGAGGTCAGAGGAATTTGGGGCTCAGGGTATTTGTTAGTATATTATCCCATAGTCTGATAGTCTATGGAACTCTTGCTGCTTTAAAGAAGAATCAACCAGAAGAAGACAAACTGCCATCTGTCATGTTGACTGACCATCCGAGAAGCAGCTTCTGAAACTCACAGTTCACTCCAGGAAGGGCAGCACCTGTTTTAATTGACCTCTGTCTCCGTGTGCGTGGGTTTCTTTGTTTTTGTCACCAACATGACATGTCATTATCTGCACTTTGTGTGGGGGCATGTGTGTCTGCATGTGCGTTCTACTGTCTTCCCATGGTGAATCCACAACGGTCCTGTGCTGTTTTTGAGCCACTGGGTGCATTGACATGCATTCGTTTTTGTCATGGAGTACACCATCACAGTTAGGGTGTCCTTGGTTTGGAGTGATGCTATTCAAGAGGCACAAGTAGCAAAATCAAAAGGCAAAAGTAGCCGGTTTCTTTTTCTACCCCAAATGGTGGTCATGAACTAGTCAATGGCAATGAATTGTTTCCTTGGGGAAAAGGAGCAATTGAAACTATTTCTCTGTGTTGTACAATGTGTTCAAGTAATACTGTGTGTGTTGTCTGCTTCTCTTCCCTGCAGTGCTGTCCATGATCTTGATGGTGATAATCAGGTACATATCAAGAGTCCTTGTGTGGATCCTAACAATTCTGGTCATACTGGGTTCACTTGGTAAGCTGTGTATTTCTTGGATTTTTAGTAATTAGAGTCAAATTTGTATTTCCTTTTAACACTCCATTTCCACTTTGATTATTTTAGTAACTTTCCTCTGATAAGGCTTGTGAGTTAGCTTTTTTTTTTAAACTGTGGAAAAAAACTGGTAAGTGGATTGCCATGGGGTTGCGTAGCTAATTGCGTAATCACTAAATCAAATAAAATGAGAAGACTTTTGGCATTTGGGTTAAAAACTTAGTAGAGCTATTTTTCAAAGGAGGTAACTACTTTTTCCATCCGGGTCAGTTCTGGGGAAGAAGAGTCCTAGAGAAAAGAAAATATTTGAGGTTCTGTTCTGCCTCCCTCTCTCTTTTTAATTCATTATTATCTTGGAGTTAATACATATATCATATCATTCCAGAGTTGTATAATTGCAATTGTATACTTACTACCACAATCAGTTTCCAAACGTTCTTTTTCTTCCTGGACTCCTTTTTACCCCACCACCTCGACTATACCTGCCAAACTGTCCCTGTAGGTTTATTAATCCTACACAAAAAACCATATAACACAGCCTCCTGAGAGTGATGCCCAATGACAAAATGCCTCTGAGATACACGCTAAGATGAGCAAAGAAACAAAAAGACAGAAAATGGTGAAACCAGATTAGGGCCAGCACGCATCAGAGCAGGGCATCAACTGACAAAGTTTTAACTGTTCAGATAAATCAAAGTCAAATTTATGCTTTTGATCTTCTATACTCATCTCTCCAGTGCACTCTGTGTAGTAACCACTTTCTTCCCATCCCTCACTTGTGGATAGAGGAAGTCACCCGGAGGCTTAGTTCCCACAAATGAATCTTGGGCTCCCACTGTCATCTATAGCCTTCTTGCAAACCAGATTCTCACAATTTAGGCTCTGATATTAATCCCTGATTCAATTTTGGATTATATTATTTGCAAACCTTTGGTGACTGATATTGGTATGCTTCTTCCATGTGGTCTCCCCTTTCTCAGTCCTTCTTTTAACTTGATTCTTCCTGTGGCCCCTTCCTGGCAACTGAGTGGAGCCTCACCTGGAATCTTAAGTTTTAAAGCCCAAGTCTCCATTCTCAGGTGCCATCGCTCCTCCTGGCTTAAAACTATTCCTTGAGCAATAAATGTGTACATGTTCGAAAACATTCGTGATTCTGTTTGCATTCTATTTCATTTTCTATTTGTAAAACCCTCTGATTTTGTGTGTATGTGTGTTTAAATTAATTTTTCTTCCCAATAATAAATGTGTGACACTCATAGAAAATAAAAATACAAAGTGTAAGATTAAAGCATTATTTTCACACGCTATTTGGTCCCTCTAGATAATTTTGTTTGTCTTAAAAGTTTCATAATTTCTTAGCCTCCATAGAGTATCCCCAGACACTCTTGTTGTATGCACAGCACTACTCTGAGTCTTGTTTCTTCCCGTGAAGGAAAGGCAGGCCTGGCCCTAACCTAGTAGATAATCTGGACCACAGCTCCTCTGCTACATTCCTGCTTGCTTTACTCTTGATGATTGTGTTTGTCTGTGTGGACTAGAGAAACAAATTCATAGACACCCATATGTATATAACAAAGAGCAATTGAATATTGAGAAAACGTCCCAGCCCAGTCCAGATCAAGTCCACAAGTCCGATACTAATCTTTAAAGTCCTCTTCAGACTCACAAAATACATGCAATGATGCTGAATGCAGGAGAATCACAGGCCAGTGGGTTGGAAGTTTTGTGGATCCAGTGGCGTTGTAAACATCTCAGCGTTGGCAGGGGTCTCTACATGGCTTCTCTGGCTCCAGAGGTCTAATTGCATCAGGGTAGGCCCATGTGGCTTCTCCAGCTCTAAGGGCCAAGTGTCTTGTCAGTAGAGCGTCTCTCAGGGAGTCCTCTCAGGGAGTCCGCAGAAAGAGAGAGAGAGAGAATCTCTCTCCTCCAAGGAGGAAATCCAGGAGTTAATAGAATTCTCAGGAAAACACAGAGGCCTCATTGGCTATTACCCAGTCGACAGACTAGACTTCAGTCTTAATCTTCTTTAAGTCCCAAGCTGATACCAGATTATGTAACTACCACAATGATTTTGGAAGCCGCAATGACCACGTCCTTTCCCTCATGCCAGCCTTGGACCCACGAGAGCATCTTAGGACTGCTCTTACCTCTTTCCTGAGAGAGTTTCCTGTCTGTCTGTCAATCCTTTGCTCACGTATAATCTACTGTGAAGTTCTGCTAACCCCTTTTGTATAAGCCTGAAGCCCTTTCCCAACCCAGCACCTTCTAGTTCCTCTTACCCAGTGGCATTTCATCCACGGGATAGGCCGTGCATTTTCTTGTTCCTCGTTTGATTGTTTTTCCTCATCACTATCTGAACTCTCTGAAGGTGGGGCTTTGTTTTGCTCACTGTGTGTCCCCAGCATGTAGAACGAGCAATAGGTGCTGTAATCACTGAACAGATTTGTTTCATGGATTGAATAAATGAATGAATGTGTCTAAATACAACTCTCTCATGGGAAAGTTGGATTGCTTTCCTCTGGACTCAGGTTCTGGGAATCTCTGCGCTCGGGCTCTGGATAAGAACAGTCACCCCGCATGCCCACTGCTATCAGAGATTTTCTGTCTTGCTCCTTCTTTGGTGGGAGCTGCTCTTTGGGTCTTCGTTTATTCACTGACTGTGCAGTCAGTTCTTTGACTCTGTAGGCATTGGGCACTGGGGGACTGTGATGCTTACAACGGATAAGCTCTCTGCCCTCCTTGAGGGCCATTGCTGATTTCTGTGAGCCACACTTGCTCCCAAAGGAGCCCTGATGGCGTAGGGGCTACGAGTTGGGCTAAAAACTGCAAAGCCAGCAGTTTCGAAACCACTAGCATCTCCAAAGGAGAACGACAGGGTTCTCTACTCTCATAAACAGTTACTAGCCTTGGAAACCCACAGGGGCACTTCTGCCCTGGCCTGGCGTGTCCCTATGAGTTGGTGTCTTCTCAGTGTCACTATGAGTTAGGATTGAGTTTGGTTGGTTGGTTGGTTGGTTGGGTTGGCTTTTTACTTGCGTTTAAAGCTGCCTCCGTTTAAACCAGTGCCATGGGCATCTTTCTAACCAATTCTCAGCCTTTGTTTCTCTTGGCCTTTCTCAGCATCAGGGGCCATAGTGAGTGAAGCCAAGGGAAGCTTACTGGAGACACTGAAGCATCTGCAAATACCTAACATGGAAGATAATTGCAGCGTAGCGGGAGCCCCACGTAGGCTGGCAGGAAGCTGTAGTCACAGCCCTCCCATCCTTGGCCCTTCTGAATGAACGATTGCACCACCAGTTCCATGAGGATGTGTGCGAAGGGTCCAGAAAGATTAAACGTGGATAGTAAACATTTTCTGTAATGTGTTCATTAATGGAAAAGGGGAAAAACTCTTTTCTCCCCCCAGGTGGCACAGGTGTCCTGTGGTGGTTATATGCGAAGCAAAGGAAATCTGCCAAAGAAACAGTAATTCCCGAGCAGCTCCAGATAGCTGAAGACAATCTTCGGGCCCTGCTCATCTATGCCATTTCAGCCACAGTGTTCACCGTAAGTGCCGGGTGGGTGTATCTTTTTCCATGTGGGGGGTTTTATTTGCAGGAGCTCATTGATGGAGTAGAAACTCGCCTCTCGCGTGTGTGGTCCTAAGATAAATAAAACAAAAATCTCTACCCCCCAGAGTGGGAAGCACTGAAAATCTTCATGCACCTTCTCCACTAGAGAAGTGCTGTTTGTTACAACACGTAGTTCTACTCTGTGTACCAGGAAACGATTCTCCAGAATTTTCCCCTAGAATAGTTACTTCCATGCTATTAAATTGCTAATAAAAGCATATATCTTAACTGTTTCAGGGTAATAGTATGTTTAAAAAAAATTCCCTTTGCTATAGAAGAATATGTTAAGAAATAGTCTGCTTTACAAAGGAGTACCCCAAAAAACTAGAAATTTTTTCCCCAAAGCTTTGTATTTAAATTTTTTTTTACAAAACAACCTTAACACTTTCAAAGTATTCTCCATTACACTTAATACATTTGTCAAACTGCTATTCCATTCTTGGAAACATTTTTCAAGCTCATCTCTGGATGGCTGACCATACCTCCCTCGTTTTTTGTTTTTTTTCACCTCTTCTGTATCGGCAAATCACTGCCCTTTCATGTCCCTCTTCATTTATGGAAACAAAAAGAAGTCGCATGGAGTGAGGTAAGGTGAGTAAGGTGCTTGGGGCAAGAGAGGCATGTTGTTTTTTGCCCCTAACTGGTACACTGAGATGGGTACATGAGGAGGTACATTGTCGTAGTGGCAAAACCAGTCCCCCCATTCTGCCACAAATCAGGCCTTTTTTGTCACACTGTTACGCAATCTTTTCAAAACCTCTACATGAAAGCTTGATTAACAGTCTGACCTGGTGGAATGACCTCCAAATGCACCATCCCACTCACATCAGCGGAGCTTTTTCTGATTTTGGGTGTTGGGCGGGGGAGGGTGTCTATGAGGTACCCCTTGTATATTCCATGTACTTGTTTGCTAATTGTTCGTTTTCCCATATCTTTCCTTGAAAGTTTGATTTTAATGATGCATGTTATTTCAAGAATGTAGGTTAGGGTCATTGTTTACCAACTGCACAGTAAAATTTCTCATTAACATGTGATTAAATAATCCATACTCCTATTTTGATTCTTCTTTTTTACCTGAGTTTGATTCTAGAAGCTGTTCTAAGCTTTGTATTGTACATTAGAAACAAATAATAAACCAGCTACCTAAGACTGTTGAGGCCAAACAATATTTGTTAGCTATCATTCTGCCAGTTTGTCTTAATCATTTTCTAAGTATAATTTACCTGTGCCAGCAGATGCTGGGTGAGGCAAAGCGGGAATTGGTCATGGGACCCACTCTTAGAAAACTTTTGGCTCACTGAGGGAGATGACATACATAGAAATCCCTCCAGTGCTTTGGTACTGATGGCCTGAGGTCCTCTCACTGTTTCTCAGAGTTATAGGCCTCCATCTCCGTATTGATTGTTGGTCACAAATGACCTTTTTTGGCTCTGAATGAAATAGTGAAAGCTAGAATTCTAGGAGATAGTGCTACATTGAAAAATCATTTTATGGGAAACAGAGGAAAGAACTAGGAGGCAAAGGACATTCAAGAGGTCTAAATTCAGGCTCTGTGAATGAAATAGTGAAAGCTAGAATTCTAGGAGATAGTGCTACATTGAAAATCATTTTATGGGAAACAGAGGAAAGAACTAAGAGGCAAAGGACATTCAAGAGGTCTAAATTCAGGCATGTACATATGTAAATACATTTATATATAACGATAACATTTATATATAACAATAGGGAAATAAATAAATCTATGTACATATATTTATAGGTTAAGTATTAAGGTAGCAGGCAGACATTGGGCCTCTACTCAAGTACTCCTTCAACGCAAGAACACTTTGTTCTAATAACCTGGCATTCCGTGATGCTCACCTTCTCCACACGATCACCAAAGACAAAATGGGTGCATAAGCAAATATGGTGAAGAAAGCTGATAGTGCCCAGCTATCAAAAGATAGAGCATCTGGGGTCTTAAAGGCTTGAAGATAAACAAGTGGCCTTCTAGCTGAGAAGCAACAAAGTTCACATGGAAGAAGCACACCAGCCTGTGTGATCATTGAGGTGTCAATGGGATCAATTATCAGGCATCAAAAACCCAGAACCAAAAATTATATCAATGGGAAGGGTCACAAGGAAGGGAGGAGCTAGTTAGCTAGCACTGATGAAACATACAACTGTCCTCTAGTTCTTTAATGCTTCCTTCCCCCAACTCTCATGACCCCAATTCTACCTTACAAATCCGGCTAGATCAGAGCATGTACACAGGTAGAGATAAGAGCTGGAAACAGAGGGAATCCAGGACAGATAAAGCCCTTGGGACCAATAATGAGAGTAGCGATACCAGGAGGGGATGGGGGAGGTAGGGGGAGAAAGGGGGAACTGATCAAAGTGATGTACATATAACCCCCTCCAAGTGGGGTGGACAACAGAAAAGTGGGTGAAGTGAGACATCGGTCAGTGTAGGACATAAAAAAATTTATAATAATCTATAAATTATCAAGGGTTCATGAGGGAGGGAGGGAGGGGAGGGAAAAAATGAGAACCTGATACCAAGGGCTCAAGTAGAAAGAAGATGTTTTGCAAATGATGATGGCAACATATGTACAAATGTGCTTGACACAATGGATGGATGGATGGATTGTGATAAGAGCTGTATGAGCCCTGAATAAAATGATTTAAAAAAAAAAGAAAAATCCTTCCATGTTTAATCTTAAAGAACATTGATAACATACAATTGACAGGATTTGCACTCTAAGGCAAATACAGGCTGATTAAGTATGGCTGAGATTTAGAGAGTGATATTCTACAGGCTTTCGAATGAAGATGTATATTCAAATTTTCCACATTATTCAGCTTCTGTTCTTACCACTTAACCTGTTTTTGCCTTTTTCTATTTTTACCACAACCTCGCGCTACTCATTCATTCTGTCTGTGCAGGTGATCTTGTTCCTGATCATGTTGGTTATGCGCAAACGAGTGGCCCTCACCATCGCCTTGTTCCATGTGGCCGGCAAAGTCTTCATCCACTTGCCACTGCTAGTCTTCCAGCCCTTTTGGACTTTCTTTGCTCTCGTCCTGTTTTGGGTCTACTGGATCATGACACTTCTGTTTCTCGGCACTACTGGTAAGAAGACATTACTTCATTCTCTTGGTGACAGTCCAGCTTTACATGAAGATATTTTAAAACATCAGGCAGGATACTGAAACTCTTCAGGTGTTTGTTGACCAAGGTGCAGTGACTCCAGATCTAGCTATGGTGTAATGTCTTTTCAGTAGCCAGTTCTCTACTCATGAGTTTTAGGTCAAGATAGCAATGAGGGTCTGACATCCTGTCCTATTTTTGAGATGGTCAGGGACCTGAAGTAAGTTTCTCTCCTGACGCCGACGTTGGAATGTTCTTAAAGCAGTTCGTGATTGTGTGCCGTGATGGAGTGGGCTTACCTTCATTCTCAACCAAGAATTGACTTGCTTTCTTCGGATTTTCTACTTTGGGAATTACTTGGATTGTTAGTCCAGCTAGAGTTCCATGCTTAAGTTTTAACCGGGCTCAGTGGCAAAAGATAGGCCAAAATCGAACTGTGAAGAGCAGCAGAAGGGTCATAAACGTCCATTTGCCTTTTCTGATTATTCAGCATGCATTCACCAACGGAATATAAGACTAGCTTCTGTATTTTGCTAATAAGCTGGATACAAACATTTTGGATAGCTCAGGAAAAAATAAATAGAGGACTTTGAAATGTATATAAAACAAGAATTCAAAATACGGGATATCCAAATAGAGCAACTTTTAATTTTTTTTTATGATTTCTATGAGAAAACCAAAATGCATTATTACACAGTGTTTAACTTCACAATGTTTTCAATTGATAGTTATTTTTGTCTCTTAACCAAAGAGATGTATATGATCAGGAGGTAGCACTAGGCATTTATTCTTAGAAATTAGATTAATTTCCCTTATTTAATAGTCATATTTATTGGTTTATGTGCATATTTGTTTCCTTCCTTGATATTTTGTAGGCAGTGCTGTTCAGAACGACAAAGGCTTTGTGGAGTTCAAGGTTTCCGGCCCCCTGCAGTACATGTGGTGGTACCATGCAGTGGGTCTCATTTGGATCAGTGAGTTCATTCTGGCTTGTCAGCAGATGACGGTCGCAGGAGCTGTAGTAACGTACTACTTTACAAGGTGAGAGTTTGGACTTGCCAGAAAATCGCAGATTCCTCTTTCTCTAAGTCCGCAGTTCTCAACCTGTGGGTCGCGGCCCCTTTGGGCTTCGAACGACCCTTTCACTGGGGTCCCCCGATTCATAACAGTAGCAAAATTGCAGTGATGAAGTAGCAACGAAAATAATCTCATGGTTGGGGGGTCACCATAACCTGAGGAGCTGTATGAAAGGGTCGCAGCATTAGGAAGGTGGAGAACCACTGTGAGTCTAAGTGATTGTGCATGGAGGTTGAAGGGAAGGGAGTGAGCCTGAGGTGAATGAGTTTCCTTTCATAGAAGTGATCATGACAAATCATTTCAGAAAAATGAGAGGTTATTCTTTTTAGTCTGTATGCTTTTCTGTATCTTTCTAAAAAAAAAAGATCAGAATAGCAGGTCACGATATAACAAAAGTATAATTAGCAGACAAATGAATCATACAGTAACACCTGCCTTATATGGTATTTTACTTTATATAAAAGTTCAACAAAACATCATATTTGGTGCTAAGTCTAGCTAGAAGAACCCTTTAAATTCGTGTTTTGGTTGTGCTCCAAAAGTTTTCACTGTCAATTGTGCTTTCAAAGCATAGCTTTGTTTTGTTTACCTTAAGATATTAGAGCAACCCCATGAAACGTCCATAAAGAAATGAGACATTAATGTACGTGGGCACTGTGGCATGTGTATTAGTTATCCATCGCGTGGCTATTTTGCTGTAAAGCTCGGATAGGCGAGCTACTGTTTCACTGTATTGAACTCCAAACCATTGTGATGTCGCCCACTTGGCGGAGACTTGGTTTTAATTCTCTTTTTGGTCATTTTAAAAATAGGGATAAAAGGAATCTGCCGTTTACCCCTATTTTGGCATCAGTGAATCGCCTTATCCGTTATCACCTTGGTACTGTGGCAAAGGGATCGTTCATTATCACCTTGGTCAAAATTCCACGGATGATCCTGATGTACATTCACAGTCAGCTCAAAGGAAAGGTAAGAGGAAGGAAGATGCTTGTCTCCGCTTCGCTGTGGGCACACCCCAGACCTTAGCTCTGTGTGTGCTGAACGCCCAATCATGTTAAGTCCAGAGTTGTAAATGTTTCATTCAAAGTCTTTACAAATTGGAATCCAGTCCTTCTCCCATGTTCCCCACTTGTTTATACCCTAAGTTCTGGCTAAAACCCCTAATCACTGCTCAGTAAAGGGTGGTCCTTTGCTTCCCCAGGGTGGCCTCACACGCATTCCTCCTTAGAACCTCTTCTCTATCCTTGACTGAGGCAATAGCATGCATTGCAATATTGTTTAGCTCAAATGATCTCTCTCTCTGGAACCCTTTCCTGATTCCTCCCAAAGAACCTTGTCTCTTTTTATTCTCTATGCTGAGAGCACATACTCTGAATTATGTTCTAATTCTAACCTTTTTTGTTTTTATGTTCAGTGTTCTCTTTCTCCTACTAGCTTGTAACCTCCTTGCTGTTCTCTTATTTGTAGAGGGTACCAATTGCATGTTGAATTGCCAGATTAAAAGTGATTCAGCCATTGCCATATTAGGAGAAAAAAGATGGCGAGCGGAGTCTTTAAAGTATAACTGGGCTTTCAAAAAACTTTTTTTTTTCATTTTTAATGTTTAATGACCTACATGATTGCTTGATTCTTTGTTTTTAAAATTATTCCCACTTTCTAGGAAAATGCTTGTGCTCGATGTATGCTGAAATCTTGCATTTGTTGCCTTTGGTGTCTTGAAAAGTGCCTAAATTATTTAAATCAGGTAAGATATTTTTCAAAATTATACCTCCCATTCACTTCCCAAGATTATTGTTTCTTCATCAATGGAAGGATAAGTGTTTGAAAGAATATCATGCTTTTCTTATAATGTTACACAGTGTACCTTGATCAAATTTTGTAAATTTCAATCAAATTTTTATTTTTTGAACATCTGGTCTTAGCAAGACTCACTTTTTTTAATCTTAATTTTAACTTGAATAAAAAATCATCAACGTTCATCTTTCAGGAAAGACAATTTATTCGTTACTCTTTGAATTCTCATCTTAGATTTTCCTAAGAATCTGTCTGCTCCAGTTATCATTCTTTAATCCTTTCAAATGTTTGAGACCTTCCGTTTCGTGAAAAGCTGTTATGACAGCCTGATGCCATTGGAGCTCTGTACCATTGTTCAAGTCCGGTGTACTCTCTAGGGGAGCGCGTCGTGTTGAATTGCTCAATTGAGACTAGCTCTGGTATTTGGACAATATGATCAAAGGAGACACTGTCTAAGGTTGAATGTTGGAGTTGATACTTACCAAGATAAGTTTTTTGGGCAGTGGGCGGGCCCTTTGCCTTTCTGTACCTGGACATGTAGGACCTGCAATTGAGCACTTTTCCAATCTTTACCTTCTTTTTACTACTTTCTCCATTCCCTGAAAACCAGTTCCAATCTATTGATGCCCAGACGGAATAAACCAATGATAACAATTGGCTTTCTACTAAACTAAGGAGTAGAGTTCCTCCTTTTGTGCCCTTCAACATAATCCAAGATTGATAGTTGTCCTGTAGCCGTGGTGTTGAACATGCCCGTGCTCGCTATGCTGGGTTTTCTGGTTAATACTGGAAAGTTACTATTATAGTGCATTAAGAAGATGGGACATCCCCTCACAGAAGGGTCACAAGGAGGGGATGAGTCAACCAGGGCACAGTATAGCATTGATGAAACACACAATATTCCTCTGGTTCCTTGAGGCTTCCTCACCCTCCACTATCTTGACCCCAGTCCTGCCTTTCACTGCAAGCTAGACCGGAGCATGTACACAGGTACAGATAATAGCTCACAACACATGGAATCCAGGTCAGATAACCCGCTCAGGAACAGAAATGGAAGTAAGCAATACAAGGAGGGTTGGGGGAAGGTGGGGAGAAGAGGGAGTAAGAAACCACCTTGGGGAAGGGAGATAGCGGAAGGTGTAAAATATGGAAATAATAATAATTTATAATTTTATCGAGGGGTCACAAGGGTGGGGGGAAACAGGAGCTAATACCAAGGGCGCAAATAGAAAGTAAATATCTAGAAAAGAATGATGGCAACGTATGTACAGATATGCTTGATACAATTGATGTATGGATTGTTATAAGAGTTGTAAGAGCCCCCAATGAAATGATCTTAAAAAAAAAAGAAGGTACACTTTTGTGAGCTCACAATGCTCTCTGTGGTTGTACAAGCATTTGGAATGGCATGTGAGAGTAAGTCAAAACGTATTGGCTACAAATTGTATAGAAACCTTTATTAAACAAAAATATCAAAATTCAAAGCTTTTGTTTCTCGGCATAGCCGTGTTCTAGGCCCCCACTGCTTTTGAAGGTGGTGTGTCCAGACTCTGACCCTTACTCCCCAAAAGTCTGTGCCCTTCAATTTACACCCTGTGCCCTTCAATTTGCACCCTGGGCATCTTCCAGGGGTTCAGAATAGGTCCTTGTTCAATGTTCTTGGAGTTTAGGGAACAAGAAGTTTGAAGGAGTGACGAGATCAGGGATATAGGGTAGATGGGGTAAAGTTTTCCAACAATTATCAGAGGACTACACTTGCTTCCCTCAACGGTGAGCAGGTGAATTGTCATTGTGGAAAAAATGTCTCAGCACAACTTTCCTGGCCTTTTTCTCACCAATGTAGTTAACAGTTTTCTTAGAACTTCTTGTTGCTAAGTCCCCTTGTCTCAAAAGACAAAATCTATCAAAATTACTTCCTTGAATAAATAATAATTTAAAAAATAGCTTCTGTAACCTACTGAGCTGACCTCTTTGCCTTGAATGTAACTGGCTCAGCAAATTCCTCCAGAATTCATGATTTTTGATCGGAGTTTTTGATTTTGGTTTTTTTCAAAGCACCCTAATGAGACGAGA
Source organism: Echinops telfairi (assembly GCF_000313985.2). Classification (NCBI taxonomy): domain Eukaryota; kingdom Metazoa; phylum Chordata; class Mammalia; order Afrosoricida; family Tenrecidae; genus Echinops; species Echinops telfairi. The sequence goes on from NW_022111310.1 coordinate 9,259,008, forward strand.
CAAGTGTTTTCCTGAAAGACCTTGTCTGCAGCCATCCCCTGAACTCAGACTTATTTTGATAAAGAGTTTGTTTGGAATACACCTGTCCATGCATGAAAATGAAGACTTAGCAGAAATACTTTTCACTTAGCCTTCTCCATAACTTCAGGAGTCCTGATAATGCTGTGGGTTAGATGGTGAGCTGCTCCCCACAGTTCAAAGCCACTAGCCTTTCCTCGGGAAAGAGATGAGGCTGTCTGCTTCCAAAAAGATGTACCATCCTGAAAACCCTGAGTCAAGCCGAACTCAGGGCCAGTGGGTTGGTGGGTATCCTAGCTCGTCCTGGGGGAGACTCAGCCGCTTTCTAGCCTCATTTCCTCCCACCGTCCCACAGTCACCTTTTCCCATTTCCTTTTTTTTCTTTCTTTCTTATTACAGACTTTTTTAAATTCAATTTTGTATGTTCCTTAACCAATTTCAATTTTTTAAAAACATTTTATTAGGGGCTCATACAACTGTTATCGCAATCCATACACACATCAATTGTGTAAAGCTTATTTGTACATCATTCTCAAAACATTTTCTCTCCACTTAAACCCCCGACATTAGGTCCTCATTTTTTTTCCCTCCCTCCCCGCTCCCCCCTCCCTCATGAGGCCTTGATAGTTTATAAATTGGTATTTTGTCATATCTTGCCCTGTCCGACGTCTCCCTTCACCCACTTTTCGGTTGTCTGTCCCCCAGGGAGGAGGTCACATACAGTTCCATGTAATCAGTTCCCTCTTTCCTACCCACTGTCCCTCTACCCTCCCTGTTTCGCCACTCACACCACTGGTCCTGTGGGCTCATCCGCCCTGGATTCCCTGTATTTTCAGTTCCTATCGGTACCAGTGTATATCCTCTGGTCTAGCCAGACTTGCAAGGTCGAATTCGAGTCATGATAGTGGGAGCGGGGAGGAAACATTTAGGAACTAGAGGAAAGTTGTATTTCTCATCGTTGTTACATCACACCCTGACTGGCTCATCTCCTCCCCGAGACCCCTCTGCAAGGGGATCTCCAGTGGCCTACTAATGGGCTTTGGATCTCCACTCCGCACTCCCCCCATCATTCACCGGTTCCTACTGAGACTTGATGGCTCTGCCGAATCTTACCTTCGCTAAGATAGCCTCATCAGCTTGGCTGCTTCCTCTGAGCATCCACAGCACCAGTTCATACTCTGCCAAAACAATAAGCAAACTATGTTGAGATGATCTATTTGTTTATATTTCTCTGAAGACCTTTAACTCCTTAAGAAGAGTCTTATAGCTTATTTTTTTGTTGATGCTCCAAAAGCTAGCAAAGAACCTTCCTGGTACAAAAGAGGTGGCCTTCAAATGTTTCTGACATGATTTGTTGTACATCAGTGAATATTTGGGTTCAGTAAGACTTGCAGCGTGCTACAAACTGTCAGAATCTCCAAAGGGAAGCGTGACATCCTACCAAAGACAACAAGCCACGTGACCTCAAGGTGGTCAATCATCCAGTGAAAACCCCAAGAGTTCTCAGCAACCACAACCTAGATATTCATCAGTGACTTGGTCCTGAGGTCTACATCCAAGTGCAAGTTGCTCTTCCTTGGATAGGTCGTGTTCACTTGGGACGTTCATTGTTTAGGAGATAAAGGCATGACATTTGATGATTTAGGGGATGCATTAAAATTCACTCAAAGTCATGAAAATGTGGAGCAGGTGGAAAGAGACCCCTTAGCCTTTGTTATCCTGAATCACTTAGCTTAGTAGCCCTTTTAGGAAGTACAAAGTGCTAGTATGTGGGAATTGGCCACTCTTGGTGCTTCGGGCCTGCTGTGCCCAGGAGGAATAGATTAATTTGAAATGAGGGCAACATATTGAAGATATTAGAAACCTCCTCTCATGAGAAGTTGAGCAACAGGTTTGGTTGCCAGTGGAATTTTAAAAATCCCCACCCTGTGAGACATCTCACAGCACGGCGGGTACCCATGTGTTTGAAGTATCGAAGGTGATGGAATCATGGTAGTAGTGAACAGACGACCTCCGGAGCCTTTTTACTACAATTCTGAGGGCCAGCAGGGGGCAAACGAGAGTATTCTTCTCACATCTGTGGCACATGCACCTATCAGTGCTGAGCCTCAGCTGTGCCAGAGAACAAGCCGCAGCTGGTACCAGGCTAGCAGCCTATCCCCAGACTGCTTTTGTGTCCGTTGTTCGTCATTGCTTCCCGAAAATGAAGTTCCCCTCTTCCAGGCACATGGGCTTCTGTGTTCGAGCACACACTTTTATAGCCTGCCTGGAGCAAGAGCAATGGATAATTGGTGGGATGTGCAGGGAGAAGTCCCATGACTCTGTGAATTCAACAATGTAACTTGTCGGCAATTTCAGCCAAACCGCCAAGCCCCAGTTTCCTTTCCCAGCAGATGGAGAACGGTATACTGATCTTCATAGACTGCTTAAGGATGAAGTACTCATTCCTTCTCCACTGCTTGATTTCTTTTTTGAAGCACATCTCTAAGTTTGCACATTATGCTAAGTGTATTGTGGCAAAAATAATCTAAAAGGTAATTCTAAAGATACATCGTTTCTCCCTGAACATAAATGTTATATAAAACAGTAAAGAAGGGTTTGGGAAACTAGGAAAGATGAAAAACATCTCCCATAATTTCACTGAGCTAAACCAACAGGAGCTAACACTGAAATACCTATTACTGGCTTTGACGGGGGATTACCTGGTTTTGGCTTGGGGCGGGCATGGGGGTTGTCATGTTTCATGATCTGTAAGTGTCCACTGTAAGCTGAGGATAATAATAAGGTCTGCCTTAGAGAGTAGGGAAGATGGACAGAGAGAATGTCTTCAGTGCTCTGAGCATGTATTTGGAGCACAGTAGATCCTTCGGGAATGGTAGCTTTTACTCGACAGTAATGCCCGCTGTTCGTTTCTTCTTAAGCTGTTTTGATGTGTCGCAGATTTGCTTTTGTCAGGCTGTTCGAGCTTGTCGTTTCTGGTTTCCTTCTTCGCTTTTATGATCGGCACGGTCTTCCTACCTCAGATCAACCAGTTTCTCTATTTCCCTGAAGTCCTTTAGAGGTTTCCTATCTTTAAAGCACGTAACATTTTTATTGGTTAGAATCTCTTCAGACAATCATGAATTAGTGAAGGATCCATCCTTTGCCTGTGGTGAGGTGCCAGCTTCATCATGGCCTAAACTCTTGGATCTCGAACTCGATTTTCAGGCTGCCCTTTCCAGCACCCTCCCCCCATCTGTGCTGATGCCAGGGCTGCAGCACTTCATGACGCTGGCTGTGTTTCTTTCTAGACCTCAATTGTTTTATTTTTGAGATGCATTTCTCTCGTTCTCATTTTTAAAAGATGTCTTATCTCCACCATCGGTTGACTTTTAGATGATGCTATAGAGTGCAGGAATGGCAATTAATTAAAATGGAAGCGAACATGCATGTAACACTGTGTGTCAGGCCCTGCGCAGGCAATGTCGCCTCACTAGAGTCCTATTTCTTCTACTCCTCTTCGCTCTCGCTCCCAAGATCAGCATGGCATTTCATGCCCAAAGCCTTGAGCAGGGCTACCGAACGCAGACACCTTCAGGGCCAGTTGCCGTGTTGTGACCGAGAAGCAGCAGGATCTAATGCCATGGGGGATGGGGCGGGCTGTGAGAAATTAGAGAGTTCGTGCTTCATCTAAAGAGGGCAGTCACTATTTAGCTCTGCTAGACTGTTGCCATGTGAGAATTTATAGTTTCTAGCTCTTCCAAAAAAATTTTTTTTAAGTCAGAAGATTTGGGGTTCTGCCCCAGGAGGGAAGCATATAAACAGATAACTCTGTACTCCAAGAACCATGAGAAGTGACAGCATAAGAGAAAGCCACCAGGGAGGAGGCTGCAGGTTGCAGATAAAACAGCACGGCAACCTGATGCCATTTATTAGAAGAGCACACGGCCCATCCGTACCTCTGCAGCTCTTAAAGCCTCTCCGAGTGGTGTTCGTGCAGTACAGACATTCACAGTGATGAGCTGAAGGCATCGAGGAAAGCTTCGCTTATAGTTCATGCACTATGACACAGAAGAAGCCCTCGAATGTTAGAAAGGATTGTGTGTGTTTTTCTAAGGATCAGCGTCTTTCAAGGACCAAAAGTAAACCAACTAGAAAGCTCTTTTTATTGTATCAGGGCTTTTGTTGTAGTTTTTTAATAGCTCCTATTTCCTTGTGCTCCGTCTCCATTGCAACCTCATCAAAGCCCTGGATTTAACTGTGGAATGTTTTCAAAAGCTATGCTTTGACTATGCTTGATTGACATCTTGACCAAGTACGCTTGTTTGTTGCTGAAAATGAGTGTGCTTCCTTTTGCCAGAATGCATACACAGCCACCGCGATCAACAGCACCAACTTCTGCACCTCTGCAAAGGATGCCTTTGTGATTCTGGTGGAGAACGCTCTAAGAGTAGCTGCCATCAATACAGTGGGGGATTTTATGCTATTCCTGGGCAAGGTAAGACCAAGCGCTCGTGTATTATCTGAGACAGACTGCAGCTTTACAAATATACTCGTACGTGTCTATCCTTTTATGTTCAAATGCCCGTCCCAGCCAGGAAGAGCCCTGGTAGCGAAATGGGTTAAGCATTGGGCTTCTATTTGCAAAGTCAGCAGTTCAAAGCAGACCTTTTGAGGGAGCAAGATGAACCTGTCTGCTCCCTTAAGGGTTTACAATCTTGGAAACGCACAAGAGTAATTCTACTCTGCCTAGGAGTCGGAATCCACTCAGCAACAATGGGTGGTATCCCAACCAGTACATTAAAGTGAACGATATATACTCACTGCCATTTAGTCAATCCTGGCTCCTAGTGACCGGAAAGGGCAGGGTAGACTGCCCCTTGGCATTTCCAAGATTGCTAATCTTGATGGAGATCGAAAGCCCTCTCTTTCCCCTGAGGCGAAAGGCCCACCAGGACAGCTAATATGTTGGGCTGTCAGGTAAGCACTGGACCGCGAACAGAAAGTGTGACGGTACACACCCACCAGCCACTGAGTAGAGGCAGACGGGGCTGTCTGCACCCACCCAGCTGGACAGCCTCCAAAGCCCTGTCAAGGGCCCTCGGAGTTAGAGTGGGCTGGGTGGCAGTGTGTTGCCGCCACTGTTCTGGGCGCTTGATGTGCTGTGTTCATTGAGGCCTCACAACAAACTTCTGAATTCTACCATTGCCCTCCTTTTACAAATAGGGAAACTAAGGCATAGAGGTGAAATAATTTGCCCAAGATAAGGTACCCACTTTTTCATGTTTCTCCTTAGTTTTGAGCTGTCGGGATTTAGGCAACAGTCCAGCTAGGAGTTACGGTTACTGTGTTTGGAGCTAGACTGCCTGGGTTTAAATCCTGGCTTTCCTACTTGCTAACTGAGGCTGGGGCAGGCTGCATAGCTAGCCTGTGCCACAGTTAGCTCCCTGATAAAACTGGAGGAATAATAGTCCCAATGCTTCAGAATTGTGAGGATTAGATAGATGGGTTGCTATTATGAGTGTGGGGTGCCTGGGACAGTGTCAGGCATTTTGTAAATGCTTGCTAAATGTCAGCTGTTGTTATTCTTGTGATTGTACAGAGCTGTGTATAAACCCCCTTAAAATGTAGCTGTTTGGAAGTAAAAGTAACACCTTCCTCGAAGGGACTCAGAACAAGAGTTTTAGCCTATAGCAACAAAGTCTATAATGAACACCTCCAAGCAGAGACGTCTCTGTCTATTGAGAATATGGATGATTTTAGCTCCCCCATCCTTTCTTTAATGAATAGTAAATAACATGGTAATTGAATTGCATTGTAGCTGTATTTAAAATAATAAAATATTCAAGAAAATTCAATTCAGGAAAGAAAAACTTATAATTTATAGTCTTATATCTCTTATTATGTATATGTATTGCAACCTACTTATCCCCTCCCGCCTCTCCCACCACATAGAGGGGGACGTGCGCAGCAACACTCCATTATTAAATGGAAGTGGTATATATGAGATCGGGCCAAAGCAGGACCTGAAGGGACAAGTAAGCTGCATGAAGAAGTGGCCCAAATGCCCACAGTCTCCACTCCTGTCACATTACCTTCTTTCTCCCAGTCCAATTTCTCCTTGTTAATCAGGATCAATCATACCACTCAGTACAGTGCCACCCTTCCTGGCCTGTTGATCCAAAGGCATGAGAAGCCCAAAGTGACCAGGGGGCATTCTCAGCTGCCGGTTCAGTAGGATCCGTGCTGTTTCCAAGTGGGAGAGTTCCTTCCTTTGGGACCAGGACCTCCAGGCCTGAGGAACACAGGGTTGTTGGGACAGGAAGCAAAAATGCTGCAAGTGGATCACTAGGAGTAATAGTGAGTGGTGCCACTGCAGCTTCCACCCCTTGGTTCCTGGACCCATGAATTCTGACTATTGGAGACACAGCATCACTATAGTCTTATATCTCTTATTATTTATATGTATTACAATCTAGTTATCCCCTACCACCTCTCCCCCCACATAGGCTTATATTTCTACAGTCATCTCATAGCCCCTAATACCTATGAAATCCAGAAATCCAACCCCACTGCCATTGAGTTGATTCCAACTCATAGTGACCTTATAGGAAAGAGTGGGATGCCCTTATGGGTTTCTGAGACTATAAATCTTTACAGGATCAGACAGCCTCACCTGCCAAGTAACTAATGGTTTCAAACTGCTGACCTTTTGATTAGCAGCCCAACACGTAACCCAGCACACCACCAGGGCAGATCAGTTCAAATGTGGTGAGATGAGGCTTCGCAGAGTGGATTAGATCATATACATATTCCTATTGCTATGGTAATCTTCATAAGTAGCTATTATTGTGATGGTTTATTAAATGCTCTACTTACTACATTCTCTTTCCTACCAAACACTGAGATGGTTCTAACCACTGTGCTTTTTAAATGTTTTTGAAAAGAAAAAGGAGGCTTGAAAACTCTGAGTGACTTGAGGTACAAAGGTTCTCACACAACCTCACCCTAAAATAATTAAGAATAAAACTCTAAATATATTTCCAAACTATGTAGTTGACCTTATATATTGCCATGGTTGCATTTATTTCTGTCATCTTTTTAAGTGCTAGAAATGTCTTTATAGTAAGGATTGAATACGTTAATCTACACAAAAGGTTGAGAGCTGTGTTTGGCACCATGTTAGCATTGATATACTGTATGGCTGATACAAAAAAGGTCTCGGAGTTTTTATTTTGTTTACATATTTTTAATTCACTCCTACTGCTAAGAAAAGGAGAAAGACGGAGCTTTCTACTCTAGGAAGCAGACACAATCTTGGAAATTGACAGGGCAGGTCTACTCTGTCCTATGGGGTCGCTGTGAGTCGGCACCAACTCAACAGCAGTGAGTGAACTGAGACGCCCAGGCGGCAGGTGTTCAACCACTCAGCTGCTAACTGACCTGTCAGTGCCGGGAACCTTCCAGCCGCTCCACAGTCGGACCCTTGGAGATCCTAGGGGGCTGGGCTACGAAGAAAGGTTTGGAGCAACATAAAATAAAAGCAAAGATAAACAGAGCCATTGAAGAAAGAGCTGTTGGTTCATGCATCAACTTGGAATGTGCCGAAGGAAAAAGCCCAGCCCCGGAAGAAGATTATATACTTTATGATTTCGTATATATAAGATTCTTGAAATGACAAAATTTTGGAAATTGATTCATGATTGAATGGAAGTGGGAGAGTGAGGCTGAGGGTAAGAGGGCAACAGGAGACCCTTGTGGTAGTGAAAGTGTTTCGTGTCTTGACTAGTACAGTATCATCATCATCTATATAAAATCTGTACATCTAAAATCACTATAGAACTATAGTGTAATCAGGATATTGGCCTATATTGTCCTATCATTTTACAAGATGTTATCATTGGGACAAGCTCCATTAAAGGTACATGAGATCTCTCTGTATTTGTACAGCTGCATACACATTTACAGTATTTTAAAATCCAATTTTTAAAAAGGGGTGTGGGGAGGGAACACCTTCCATTTAAAAAGAAAAATTAACCTTGGGCCCCTTTCTATGGAGATGTTTTTCGCTGTTCATTGAGATTTGGAAGGTGCCTCGATTGTCTTCCTTTCTGTTACCGCTGGCAATAGTGTCCTCAAATATAATAAAGGAGCATTATAAACAATGTTCACAATTTTCAAGCTAATAAAAATTAGCTGTATATAAAGAGCCATGCTAAACAAACCCCCAGAATCTTGGGTTTCTTTGCTTCTCTGTGAAATTATTTTACTGCTGTTTGATAGTTTTTCTCCCCTGGATAAAATGTTCTGATTGACAGTTTCCCTGGCTTTAGTTAATGAAGTGAACCATGAATTCTTTTAGCGTTATTTGATTGCTCTGGCGTGCCAGTGCATGGTTCCAGCTCATCGTGGCTCACGTGGCAGTCACACGGCCCACCCCGCAGGGTTTTCTTGGTCTCTCCTGCCGAGAGCTGGGTGGGGTTTCAGCCACCAGCCCTTTCAGGTAGCAGCCAAATGCATCCCCACTGCATCGCCAGCACTCGTTATCAACCCGTTAGAGCATGAGGAAGGACCTCACAAGTGCAGGGTTCATGGTTGCAACAACAACAAATTAGAAAAGAAGCGAAGGTGATCAGTTAATGCATGACATTCGTCTGGAATTCTTATTTTAATCATTATGGGGAAGTAGGTGTCATTATGTCTTTTCTAAAGATGAGCAAATTGCTCAGAAAGGTTAAAAGAACTTGTTTAGAGTCAAAAGACTTTAACCTGTGGTTCAAAGGTACATCATGTTGACTCCCAAATAGCATAGCATTTAGATTAGTGGTGTCCTAACTTTTAAAAATCATTCATCCAATTAAGGGGGGGAAATTTAGCAGCGTTCTCCAATATCTTTATTTATTAACTATTTATGTATTTATTACCTGTGTTTTACTAATATGCATTATAAAGCATACTAAAGAAAGATGTGTAGAAATAGAATCTCAAGTTGTCCCCTCGGACACTCCTTAGGACATGTGTGCCCTATCATGGAGACTGCTGACCAAGGTGCTGATTTCTTGAAATGTGGACGTGAACACAATCGCTTGGGGGACTTTGAAAGTGCACATGACTAGACTTCATCCCACATCTGTTTCCATTCTCCCACCAGACGCTCCACAGCAGAAAGCGCCGGCCTTCTCCTCCTGTTAAGAAATAGGGTCTCAGAACCCCACAGGGCAGTTACCCTGTCCTACAGGGTTGCCACACGTTTGAAATGACTTGATGGCAGGGAGGTGTTTGTTTGTTTGTTTGTTTTCCATTTGGGAGCAAAAATTACTCACAAACTTTCCAAGTGATTCCTAGTCTCACTAGAGTTTGAGAAACTCAGTGTATCTTCTCTTAAATACAAGGGGATACCCCAAACCAACCAACAAACAAACATGAAAGGCTCCACTGGGCAGAGCTTTCGTAGTCCGCATTTTCCCCGCTAGGTGAGGCTCTAGCAACTTGCTGTGATTTCATGAACCCGTTGGCATCGCCTGGGAAGGTTCTCTCTGGTCACAGTGAATTTTTTCATAAAAGTAGTTTTGCGCGAACCTCAATTTTTGTGATGGCCAATTTAAGAGAACAGTGTGCTGCTGTGAAATTTTGTTGTCTGCTCGGGGAAAAAATGCCGCAGAAACTGTTGTGATGTTAAACACAGTTTCCAAGGACAGAGTTATGGGAAAAACTCAAGTGTACAAGTGGTTTTCTCGTTTCAAAAAAGGTGAAATGTCGATTGATGACAAACCTCGTTCTAGACTTCCATCAGCTTCCCAAATGGACGAAAATGTTGACTGGTAGTGCATTTGGATTTTGTTCCATCAGGTCACCCTGTTAATCAAGCTTTCTATTTAGAGGTTCTGAAAAGATTGCGTAACAGTGTGCAACAACAAAAATAAATAAAGTGTAGCAGACGGGGGACTGGTTTTCCCACCACGGCAATGCGCCTGCTCACACAGCCATCTCACTGTGCCACTTTTTGGCAAAAAAACCCAGCATGCCTCTCTTCCCTATGCACCGTACTCATCTGATCTTGCTCTGTGCGACATCTTTTTGTTTCCTCAAATGAAGAGGGACATGAAAGGAGATGAAGAAAAAAAATGAGGGAGGTGCTGTCAGCCATCCAAACTGATGAGTTTGAAAAATGTTTCTAAGAATGGAATCACAGATTTGACAAATGTATTAAGTGTAATGGAGAGTACTTTGAAAGTGATAAGGCTGTTTCGGAAAAAATTTACATAGCTTTGAAAAAAATTCCATTGGGGGGGTGCCCCCTCGTTAAGTAAATGTGCAACAGCTTTCCATTGTACTTGAAAGTAATTATTACATTTCTTGGACTTTTTTGGTTCACACCACCAGTTCTTGCAGTTGTTTCTCACATAATACAAATTTCAGCCTTCCCCGGCAGCATCTTTTTATCTCAATGTCTAGTTTGTGTAAACATCTAGTGTGAGCCACTAGATGTTTGCATAATTGACTCTGGTATTCACAGCGTGGTTTGAAGTTCAGTCGAGTGAGCGTAAAGAACCTCCATCCTGCAGACCCTGAAGAAAAGTTAAGAAATAAGCTTGTTTAAAAGCTGAAACCACCGTCATCAAAGAAAATGGGTGCAATTGGTCATCTGTGGACAGCATCCCACAAAAGAAGTTACTGGAAGAGAAGATTCTTAAGTGTTGCTACAAAAATAAACTGATCTTTCCAAGCTTGAGAAGACCTTGATTTGCCCCTAAAAGCATCTAAGAAAACATTTAATACACAACATAAATATAGTTCCCAGTTTAGCATCTAATCCTTATACGGAGTGAAGGCTGTCATCGTGCTGCTAAACAGCGGGAAAAGGAAAGAATTTGATCTCTCTGTCCGTAGCGCCTGCACCAGACAAGGCGAGCATTCTAGAAGACTCCTCTGTCACACCAGGCTTTGCTGGGCGTTCCCCCGGAAGAACACGGGCTGGTTGGAATCTTAAGACCGTTTCTAAAGTGACATCTGCTACTCATTTGCTCTGTGGCCTTGAGCAAGTTTACTGGCATCTTCAAGAGTTTTCCTGGTTTATAGAATGGAGACAACAGTGTTTGCCACACACCCTTCAGAGGGATATTGAAAGGCGGAAATGAAATGTATGGGCAAAAACTAACCAAAATTTCACATATTGTCTGTGAGATGATCAAGCATCCACGTAAGCAGTTCTGGAAAATAAGCAAATCGCTTTCTCTTTTTATTATTTTTAAATTTTTATTATAATATGGATGAAAATTCACCAAGAAATTTCATTTTCCAGTCAACAATTCATATGTTTCATTTTATGACAAGCTTGCAACCCTGCTTATGAGGCCCCGTACGAATCTTAATGCCCAACTCCTGCAGGTCAGATTATCGGAATGTCCGAATTCCATGAGTGAAGTAGTTTTCCCATGAGGACTTAAAGATTCTGAGTATTTCCTTTAATTTTTATAGCATGATTTCTTGGCAACCTCCTGTTTTCACAGTTCAAATCTAAACTTCACAGTGAATCGTTCTAAATTTACTCTGTAGTATATGTGAAGCAACACAAGACAGAAAAAGCTTTAAGAATAGAGATGCTTCTGGTAGCATTACTTATGTTTAAACACAATATAAATCTCTGAGATTAGGAGAATGGTTAAATATATTAAAATTACTCACAGAATGGGATTATATAGCTGAGTATTTATGAAGCATTTGAATGATATTATAAATACTAAGAGCTTTTAATGATTTCTACATATGCAAGGGGGCTTCAAAAATTTCATGGAAAATTCCATTATCTTTTTAAAAATTTATTTTAAAATATTTTTATTAATCATCTTATTTGGGGAGGGATCTTACAAATCTAAAGACAATCCATCATTCAGTTGTATTAAGCACACTTGTACATGTGTTGCCATCAACATTTCCAAAACATTTTCATTCTACTTGAGCCTGTTAGGTTTCTCAATAATGTTAGGTCTCTCGAGTGAGAAATACCTTGGTCCTTGGCTACGGGTGAGAAAGAATTCACGCTTAAGCCTGGTTTGTGATCCAAGTGAATTTTTTTTTCTAATCATTTTATTAGGGGCTCATACAACTCTTATCACAATCCATACATACATCAATTGTGTAAAGCACATTTGTACATTCATTGCCCTCATCATTCTCAAAATATTTCCTCTCCACTTAAGCCCCCGGCATTAGGTTCTCATTTTCCCCTTCCCTCCCCGCCCCCACCCCCATGAGCCCTTGATAGTTTATAAATTATTATTTTGTCATATCTTGCCCTGTCCGACGTCTTCCTTCACCCACTTTTCGGTTGTCTGTCCCCCAGGGAGGAGGTCACATATAGTTCCTTGTAATCGGTTCCCTCTTTCCTACCCACTCTCCCTCTACCCTCCCAGTATCCCCAAGTGAATTTTTTATAAAAGGTAGAAGCTGTCTCAGGCGTTACAGTAAACGGAGCACAGTGGACCTCGCGACAGCCACCCTGAACTGTGTAGTAGCCCTTGGGAGAGAGGGAGTGGTCTCCAAGTTTCTGGCTTTTTCAGATCCCCACTCCCCACCCCCATTGGGAGGTGTGGTCGAGGATACTGGTTAACCCCATTGGCTGAATTAAGTCCACCTGGCCTGGTTGGGGTCCCACCCAGGTTTACCAGCTTCCTGCCTCAAAGACCTGAATGTGAGCATGCCCTCTGGCCCTGAGCAGCTGCCAGCTTCTTCTAAGGGGAAGGGAGGCTTTGGCAGGTAGAAGGACAACCCCTAGTTCTGCCTCTAGCTACCTAACAGCCCTTGGTATCAGCTCTTCTTTTTTCCCTTGCCTCCACAGGCCTCCCACCCTCGTCAATCCTTGATTAATTATATATTACCTTATTTCATGTCTTATGCTGTCTACTGTCCCCCTTCACCCACATTTCTTTTATTCACCCCCCTGGGGGGTGGGCTATATATCCAACCTTGTCATGGGTTCCCCTTTTCTCCCCCTTCCCCTACCCCCTACTCCCCACACCTTCCACCTCACCATCCCCCTACCCTCATGATATCTCTACTCCCACTACTGCTCCTGAAGGTTTTATCTGTCCTGAATTCTGTGTATGGAGATCTCTTATCTGCACCAATGTGTGTATTGTGGCCTGGCCGCATTTGTAAGGTAGAACTGGGTCATGGTAGTACGGGGGAAGCATTCAGGAACGAGAGGAATGGTGTGTGTTTCGTTGGTGCTATACTGCACCCTGGTTGAATCATCCCTTCCATTAACCCTTTGGGGGGGGGGCGGATTTGTCAATTTTCATTTGATTTTTTCCACAAACTTTTTGAAGTCCTCTTGTATAATACTATTTTACACATGTAAAAAGACGTAGGAAAAACTCATAGAAATCCTCAGGTATATCAGTAATTTTCTTCTGGATGCAGAGTATGTATAATTTTTTCAAAACATGAATGTGCATTTATTTACTTTAAAAGTTAATGGTGTTTTAGGGAGCATCAAAATGAAACTATTTTAAAGTATAACTTTTAGTTTATGGTATATAGTACACATGTATACACGTGTGTAAATGAGTATATATGTTTCAGATAGATTGTACTTCCTAATTTGATATGTGGGGGCCTTGTCCAAACATGGGGAGACCTGGGGTTTATGGGGCGGTTATGTATTAGGCTGACATCCACATGGTTGGCAGTTTGAAACCACCCAGCAGCTCCACAGGAGACAGACTGGGCTTTCCACTCCCATAACAGTTACACTCTCGGAAACCCACAAGGGGTCGCTGTGACTCAGTGGCAGTGAGTTTAGTGTGGGGTTTCTACATTCTTCATTGATAACATAGTCTACAGAATTTGAAGCCTGTACGTGATGAAGGAGGGACAGTGGAGCTTTTAGAGCAGGCCATTCAGTGTGTCTCTGTTCTCTCGGCTGCAGGTGCTGATTGTCTGCAGCACAGGTTTGGCTGGGATCATGCTGCTCAACTACCAGCAGGACTACACAGTCTGGGTGCTGCCTCTCATCATCGTCTGCCTCTTTGCGTTCCTGGTCGCGCACTGCTTCCTGTCCATTTACGAAATGGTAGTGGATGTATTGTTCTTGTGTTTTGCCATTGATACAAAATACAATGATGGGAGCCCTGGCAGAGAATTCTATATGGATAAAGTGCTGATGGTAAGGACCTCAAATTCTCTCTACTGTTTTAGAGCTAAACATTCTATAAATATAATCGGCAACGCAGTCTCTATATTTCATGTCTAGTATACCAAACTCTGAGTGATTCGGAATTCGACTTGTAAAAGTCATAGATGGAGGCCCAGGGCACGTTCCCTTCAGATCCTCCAGACTGCAGCGGTACCCTTTGGGAGTCCTGAACTCGGAGAAATGTTGCCCCATAGCAGTTAGACAGATCTGACTTTCTAAATTTGCCTTGTTTGTAGTCCCTGACTGGAACCTAAGACCAGTGATGTTCCAAGTACATTTTCCTGAAGTAGGCTCACAGACTGAAAGCCATTATTTCAGTTAAGCATTGGATTCCTAACTTCAAGATCAGCAGTTCAAACCCACCAGCTGCCCTGTGGTAGAAAAGTGAGGCCATCTGTCTCTGTGAAGAGTAATTGTCTCGGAAACCTTATGGAGCCGTTCTCTGTCCTATAGGATCATTTTGAGTCAGCATCAGCTCAGTGACAGTGGGGATTGTTTGCTTGTTTATTTGTTCCATTGCCTGCTTACATTTCTCCATCTCTCAGTTTCTCAAATGTTCCTGCTGCCTTCCCTAGTTAAAGTCATCATCTGACCTGGGCCAGACCAAAGGGACAGTGTTTCTTCATGAATACAGCTAACAGGTCTGGGACTAGTAGATTATATTGTTTTCTACCCATCGAGATCTGAATAGTTACATGGATATTAAATTCAGATTCTTTACAGTTATGTTGCCTCTGCACCTTCTCTACATTACAACCTCAATTTTTAAAAAGTGTTAGGTTCAAATACATGTTAAATGATATAAAAATAGATATATTTTAATAATAATACTTTGTGATTAAGCTATAAGATATACCTACTCCAGCCTAGATAATATTGATAGACATTAAAATACCAAATCATCTCCCAAGAGCATATTTTGTTCAATTAAATCTAAAATATACTAGTAAATAGAGATATTTTCTGTTTGTTTTAATAGCCACATTTTAAAATGAATTAACCGACCTACCTGGTACTAATTACCTCTTCTGTTAAGAATATTATCAACTATGTTTTGGACATTTTCCTAATTGTAGTTTTAACTGGTTATTTTCCTATGGGAATTTGATCTATGTGAGCATTACATTTTAGTGTGTTTGTGGTTGAGACATATAGAAGATAGGCTTGCTTTTGTTATTAAATTTCTAAAAAGCAAGATGAACACTATAGCTTTTATCCTTTCCAGTTTTTGTTTGGGGGGGGTTTCCTGTAAAAATGATGAGGATATCAGTATTGCATAATGAAGAATTGCTCCACTAGCTTTGACAGGATAGAAATATTTCCTTTAGAGACGATTTCCATTTTTTAGCTACTTCTGACCTCATGTTCCAGTTGGTACCCCTCAACTTCCTGCTCCAAAATGTTCAAGTGTAACTGAAGTTTTTTAAAGGAGCCTATTTACGGTTTGATTACCAAAAAAAAAAAAAAGTAACCGTCTATGGTTAGTAGAATCAATCAGTGTTTTCTTTTGCCTTCTAGGGTTGTTTTAAAAAGGAGGCTTATGGACTAAAATGTTCTTGTTGGGAGAAAAGTAAAGCAATATCCTACGTGTAGGGGAAATAGCCTTTGAAAAAAATACTAGTTCTTTTCCCTTCCAAATGGGACTTCCCTTATCTCTCTGAGCCTTGGTGACAATGTCACAATGAATGGATGGGAAAAACTTCCCAGTGCTCTCTCCAACAGCATGGATCCTAACACTGGAACGGAAAAAGAGCTCCCACCTGTGGTTTGGATCCCTCCCCACAAAGCTGCCAGCTCCTGTGTGTGCTACTAAATATTATGTATTGTTAGAGTTTAGGTTGTTCATTGACAAAGCTGGAGTCTACGATGTCAGTGTGCTTTAGAATTTACCTACCACCTGAAGTCAGCAAAGGGCACAAGAATTTATGCACCTTGGTTCCTGTTTTGCAGGAGTTTGTGGAAAACAGTAGGAAGGCACTCAAAGAAGCTGGTAAGGGAGGCGCTGCTGATGCCAGAGAGCTAAAGCCGATGGTAGGTGGAGATGAGGAGGTGGCCACCCTCCAAGAATTTCACTTTCACTTCCTCTCTCTCTCTGTCTTCACTGACTGCACTTCTTCCGGGGAAGCTTTTGTTGTCTGTGTCACGCAGGACGTGCTGCTGTTTCTGTTTGTGGGCTTGCCCATCACTTGGATGGCAGAATTCTTGTCACAAATGAGACCATCTGCTGTGAAAGCAAGCTGAAAGGAACGGCCCCTTCTTCGGGGCACAAGGTGTCGGGGAGGGGATGGGGGAAACTTTGACCCCCACGGGAAATTGCAGGTTCTCTTTTTTATTTTTTGCCAGCTCTCAGTGTTTAGTTTTCACCAAACTGAGCGTTCGGTTGTGCATTTGACCCAATGATTTGATTGGCCTTTTTTTTTTTTAATCATTTCAGAAGCTCCTCATAGCAATTCCTTTCAGCTTGCTAAAATCATATTTTCCATCATTATTTATTTTTAAAATATTGTTCTGGCCATGTTGCTTTTTTCATTTGTGCACTTCCTCCTCTGCTGCTTCGATTGCACTTTCTTTGTTCCTTAAGCAAGCTCCGTTTTCTGTCGCAGAGGAGACACTGTGCATGAGTGTTCACCTTTGCACCCAGTGGAGCCACTGGCTCATCCTGCCCCAGCTTCGTTTTGAGAGAGTTGCATTTTCTCTGCTCCGCCGTGTGTGTGGATTTCTGTGTGAGAAAGCAACCTGAAGCTCATCGGTGCAAGAGCCTCGGAGCGGCTTTTCCAGTACATGCGCTCACCATAGCACAATGACAGTCATCTCTGACATACATTGATCCTGATCACTGTCCATTGTACAGAGAGTAGTTTTGCTTTAAAATATCATCTCATTGACCAAGGCCCTTAAATAGTTTATTTTAGACAACATGCCATCTAGCTGCTAGAATGTCCCAAAATGTGAGGACTTTCCTCTCTTTCTTCCTTAACATTTGAATAAAACATTATTCAATTATTATAAATTATTATAAATAAATCTATAATGTATAGATTTTCAGCTTAATATATGATATAAAGGAGCCCATTTCAGTAAAGGAAGTAGATTAACTTAGTCGACTGGGGATGGATGGATATATATGTATATGAAAAATACTTGCATATTAGAATAAAGGTTCAGCAAAATATTTAGATCTAAACCTTTTATAACTCTGTCTAGTGCCTGTTTGGTGGTGGTCTTCATAGTAGGAATGATTACACGGTTAAAATCCAAAGTTTCCTGTCCCCAGACACAGACCACTTTCATTAGGAGTGAAAAGATAAAGACTAGCACAATTGCTCTTAGATTGAACTGGGCATCCACCGGGGCTGGCTTAAGAGGGCGGAAGGGAGACGAGATGAGAGTCCCTCCTGCTAGATTCTTTGCTTCTCCCACCAATTTGCTCTGTGTCTCTCCTACTCCCACATAGGCTAAAGGCACGAGCCTTGGAAACTCCGCCTAGCCTTTGAAATATGGAGAAATAAGGCTTAGGTCCTTCCAGTATTGGATTGCCCGAATTGTTCAGCCAACAAAGGTTTCAAGCCTAAAATTGAAAAGAACATAACAATCTTACTTTGCAGACACACCTCACTTAGCGTAACTCATCTTTCCCACTCGCTTCTGTCTTTTCTGTGACTAAAGTGCCCCTTCAAGCATTCTTTAGGAAGAAGCACTCACAGGTATTTGAACATTTAGGTCTAACTACCCTGGCTATGAATTGGCAAGTGTTCTTGCGTTATTCTTCAATGCACGATAGACGATGCAAATGCACCTTCTTGCCAAATGGCTAATTTACAGTAATAAGATGAGGATGAATCGGGTGATGTGACATCCCACCAGAAACAACATTTCAAAAGAAAATGTCCCTGACACTAAGTTTTAAATTAATGGCCCTCGCCTCAGACAGTGCATCCAAATCTTCATTCCGTGTCTGTTCCTTAACTTATGCTGTTACTGCTTCGTTTGCCCTAAAATGTGATGTTTTAAATGGTTAAAAGTTTCCCCAAAAGAGAAGTGCGAAATATTGCTCATGGAGTAAGTTTATTTTGTAAGCCCAGCCGGACCTCTATTGCTTACCACTCTTTCACAGTATACGTGATTAGCGTTGGTCCCTGCTTCTGCTACCACTTGTTCACGTCTCTAAAGAATTACCTGCCAGGGTTTCCCGAAAGCTTGAGGATTGGTAGAATGTAGGGTTGCTTACTTGTATTTCCTCGCTTTCGTTCCCACGTTATTCCCCTGGAAGGTCTCTTTAGAAACACGGCCGTGTGCATTCACTGCCTGTCTTCTTTCTAAATGGGATTTCTTAATTTAGGATTTATTTTCTTCTTAGAGAGTATTGCTAGGGAAAAGTGAGGTTTGAAAATTTCATTTGGACAGAGGGACATTGAACTAACGAGAGGAACTTCTGGTTTTCCTCTGGAACTTTTTTGTTTGTTTGTACTAAAGAAAGCCTTGAAAGTTTGCGAGGTCATTTTACAGTCTACTGGGAGTTATTCTGGAGAGAATAACTTGTGACCAAATGTGAAGGCTAGTTTTAGGAAGAGCTAGTTTGAGGCCGTACAAAAGCCTGGGTTGGAGACGTGTGCTCTGTATGTCTCAAAGGTGAGCTCATGGGAAGCACAGTGTGACGCGTGCTCAAGGAGCACAGGAATCCCAGCCCCGAGGACAGATTCACCATCCTGCCGTGTTGCTGTTTGTGACCATATGTACACTTGTGACATCATTCATGCTCTTCCTTTAGTGGTCGTTGTCTAAGATTATACTCTGTGTGACTTTGTTTTCTAGGCTGCGGGAGCAAGTTCTGCTTGAACCTAGCCGACCGTTATGGAGCCCATTGACATTCCAAAACAATATATACACATAACTATGTATTTGTGTGTGGGTGGGTGTGTCTATGCATAGGTATATATACACACACACCTAAGCAGCCAAAATCAGAGAAAAGGAACAGGGATTTAATACCTTTTTTATGCTTATTTTTGTCAAACATGTACTCCTCCTTTCATACGGGTGGCTTTTACAAGGCAACTTCCGTCATTTAATGTTTTCAATTGTAATTGTCTTAATGGAAATGTTAAGATTCATATCTGATTAACATTTTTAATAACTTAGAGGAGATTTTAACTTTAGTTATTTAAATTAGATAAAAATTAGTGTACCAAATTCTTTGTTTAAAAGTTTTCAGGGGCGCGTCCCTGATGTGTGTACAAAATCAAGATCTTATTTTACTGATGCATATGGCCTAGTGGGACAAGACTAGGCTCGTGCGCTCAGATAAATAAGCACTCACTTCAGTCACTGTCCCCCAAGCCAAGAAGCCATGCCATTTTCCTTTTAGAAACATGCAAGTGGGCCCAATAGGGGAATTTCCATAGTAGGTCATAACATTCGTCAGCGAACGTTAAAGACTAACCAACTCCTCAGGAATTCGTAGTTTACCCTAATGCTTCTATAAAAGAGAGTAGGTAAAAAAGAAAAGGGTAGATAACCTTTCTTATGCAAACTGTTTTCTTATAGTTTGTCTTTCCTTTTTCACTGTGGTAGCATCCTCCACACAGTTGTGTGCCTGGTTTGAAAGGAAGCTGGGCACCCAGCAAGTGCAGCCTTTCCGTGTCTGTGTAGTGATGTGCAGAGTAAGTCATGCGAGGAGGGAAACGGAGGGAGAGGAAGGTGCTGGGGCTTCTGCTGTAGGGACAACAGTGACTTCGGGCTGAAAGGCCATTTCATGTATCTGCTTGCTGTCAACTCAGAAAACACACTGGCAGGTGCGCCTCTCCTGGGAACGTCACTCAGTATCTAGACTTCTACAATGTGTAACTGAAGAACTGGTTCATGTTTAATCCTCAAGTGTAGATTGTGCTTTTTGTTTGGGGGTGGGTCTTGGTTTTGTTTCTGTTTTTGTGTTTTTATTCCTGAAGCTTACCAGATATGAATGGCTAATATTTCACTGTTCCGCTTATTGTAATGGTGAATGCTTTAAGAAAAAAAAAAGTGTAATTTGCTAAGAATAATTCATGATCTGTTTATGCGATAACTCCTTTTTGTTACAATTTTTTTAAGAAAAGCTATTTTTGTTAATGTAAAGTAAATATTTCAGAGCAAATTTTTTAAACTTATTGCACTAAATATAGGCTCTGTACAAAAAAGAAAAAGAAAAAAAAAAGCCTCCGCATTTTATCATTCCATGGAAGGAGACTCTTTTGAAAGAAAGCATTGCCTCCTACCAGAATAAGACAGTGATTTAGAACGGTATTATAGGAAAGCGTACAATTAATGTCACCAGGGCTTAATAAGCAGCTGTTCGCTAATGTGCTTCCTTTCAAAGGGTTAGACCTTTAAATTGCTGCAAAAGGTAAACTGTATTTTTTTTTTTAAGTGTCTGTGTTCTTTCGGCGGCAAATTGCTAAATGCCTTGGTTTAATTTTCAAAGCTCATGTGATATTTCTGATTTTTCAGAATCTTTGCAATAACAGCCTCGGTTTAAAAATAACAACTCACACTTTAGAGCTCATGTCTTGGCATGAACGGGGGAAACACCATGGTGTGAGTAGATGCTCTGAAACAATAATTCTCCAGAAGTTACTATCTAGTGACACCAAACCACATCACTATACTTTTTTTATATCCTTTGAAGTGGAATCAATACAATTATGTAACTACCAGTTGTCCAAATCAGTGAGAGAGCAAGTGATGGAAAAAAATTAGAATACCATCTGTTTCATAGTCACCGATTTTGAACATTCCAAAACATGGGGAACTAAATTTAGAGTTGGCAAAAGTCTGGAAGAGGTGTTTCAGAAAAAACCAAACGAACCCAGAAGACATTCCA
Organism: Echinops telfairi; assembly: GCF_000313985.2. NCBI lineage: Eukaryota > Metazoa > Chordata > Mammalia > Afrosoricida > Tenrecidae > Echinops > Echinops telfairi. The sequence goes on from NW_022111310.1 coordinate 9,280,058, forward strand.
GGACCTAGCTCTTTGACGAGGTCTCCCTGCAAAGTGACCTGATCGAAGTCGGTGGGAAATTGGGTTCCGCTCACGGGGACATCCCAGCATCATGGACTCTTGCTGTTCCCTGTTCCACATGCGTGCAAGCTCAGCTATTTGGAAGCCACCAGGAATGCTTTCTAATCATCATTTGCAACCAGGACTGTAATCAGAAAGAAATTTTGTATTTTTGTATAACTTGATTGTGTGCCATTTTCTATAACAGGTCCTGTTTGACAAATAAATTTTGATTTACTAACATTGTGTTCACAAATTATGATCTATGTTTAACCATGTCATTTGAGTCTCAAATTAATTGCCTGAGTTTTTTCCCTAAGTAAATGTGTGTGTCATGCAGATATAGGCACATAGGCACATGTGGTACACAGACACCTACAGGGAGAGATTGGATATGTAGAATATCACTCTCCTATAAAACGTCATTCCCTGATTAATTTCATAAAGCCTCCCAGAGGCTTTGAGCGCTGTTTGAATGTGTTGAGCTTATGTTTTGGTATTCCTGCTGCCTCTCATTCATCGCAAAAGCATTCTTGAGCTAGCTCTGGGCTGCCTTACTGCTACTCGCTCACTGCCTCCATAGCCTACCCAAGTGAGAAGACTCAATGAAGAACAAAAACAAGCAAACAAAAATTGTCTGAAATGGGGGGTACCGGCATAATTTTATAAGCCATTGACTACATGTTGTGATTTTTGTCCTTCTCTGATGGATCTTCAAAACTGTGCTCATGACTCAATTCTAGAGCCAGACTTTGAGTTCTCTGCTCTCAGTATATTCTTATCATGTTTGCCATCCCATAAAACTACACCTGTCTAGGTTCCTGCCTTAAGTGTGACTTCGGATATAATAGAATATGGAAGGGAAAATGTTATGTTTCAGTGTAAGTCCAAGAGGACCCATCTTGTATGGGAGGCTTAGCGGCACAACAGTAATAAAACACTGGGAATCTAGCCAGGGCACTGAGATTGTATAATCCCTGAATGGGTGAACAGAGCTCAAAGCAGGACGTTTCTTTAAACCATTTAATGCGATGTTTAATGTTTAGGATTAACATGTCAATCTTACCCTATAGCAAAATCAAGGCCTAAGTCCCTGGGATTTAAGTAGCTTAGCTGTATATAGCTTCTCACACTGTTTTCCATAAGAGTGGAGGAGGAGGCAGCAATTCCTGGATGCATTTAAAACGTAGGCCAGAAATAGGTTTCCCTGTGTATAGATGCTCTCTTACTCGTATCCCCCCCCCCTCAAAGGGCGCGAAGTTACTGTCTGTAACCTCTTCCCAATATTGCTGACCTTGGTGTCTGTCAAGGGCGCCTTTGCTTTCCGGGGGGCAATTTCAGGATTCATCCCTAAAGTGGGATGTAACCCCCTCCTTAATCCTGGTCCTGAGCGGCTTTCCTCCCCTCTTCTTCCAAGCAGCTGTAGGAACAGCAGCCACCAAAGCTGTAGAGGCCGGGTCAGCTCCAGCCATTTCAAGCCCGCGCCACCTTATCTGCTTCCAGCTCTTTCATGGGGTCCCCCAGCCTGCAAAGTAGAATTCTGGGGTCCGTGTCAGAGCCACCAGTCAGGTGACTTGAACGTTTTATCTGAATGTCTTCTCAGTAGCCACCTTTGAATTTTTGGAGTTTCCAATAGCCGTAACATTGTCTCTGAGAAATCTGCTTCAGCAAGATCTTTAAGCATTCCTCTCTTAACACGTAAGTTCGCTTTTGCTTTTTTCTGGTAGTCGCTGCTACTAAAAAACAGCAACAAATCCCCAAGGTCTGGAGGCTTATCCATGCACCTGCCACAGTTAGGAGCTGTATTCTCTTCGTCATTTCACCGGACGGCTAGGTGTGCACTATAATGGCTTGGCCCGAGTTGCTAAGATGTGGTCTGTGAATATATATTGGAAAATTGTGGGCTCATAATAGGAAGTGCACATAGCAGAGCTTTGTGTATTATGTATTCATGGCATAGAATGCCTTGTACTTTGGATGCATATTCATGGATCCGGGTGCTAAGGAGTGCATGTCAGCCCTTTTGAAACATGGGCGCTGTTCATGCAGAGTGGCTGCTTTTGGAATTAACTCATCTTTGCTGGGTGGCACATAGCCCCCATTTCGAGAAAGCATGACCCTCGTGTGTGCTGAGAGAAAATTTAAAGCTAAAGCTAGCCTTCGCAGGGCAAAAACTAACTAGCTAACTAAACAGGCCATCTTTCTTACCGATTTTAAATAGTACACTTTCCACCTTCAAATTTTATAAATCTGAGGCAAATTCTTATACTCTGGATCTTTGAAAATACCTTTCTTAAAGAAAACTTCAACGCAGGTTTTTAAACGTGATCATTTCAGTGAAATTGCCCTGCTTTTCTATAGAACTATGACAGTGCCCTGTCTTGCCCTCCGTCTCCTTGAGTTTTTAATGCATCTTACAAGGACAGATGATGATTTGGCTTTCATATTCCTTGAGCAGCCGCAACTTTTAAAAATTTTATGGTCAAGATTTAAGTTTGATGTTGTCTAACAGAATTCACAAGTAAATTCACTAGTAAAAATTATTCACTAATAAAGGGATCAAAATGTTAGGGAATCAAATAGTAGATGACTTAGTTCCAATTTGACAACTCACTTGATTCCCTGAGGAATCAAACACCTAGACCAGGGAGCTCAGAAAAATAAAGTTTTCAAGTTCCTGATCTAGTGCAATATATCCTTGAAGATGAAAACATGGTCATTCCCAAACGTTTCCGGTTTCACTTGTATTTGCTTAGATAGGAGCAGAATTTAATAATGGATAGTCAAAAGCAGATCCTTACATTTTGAGGAGGTCATGAACCCCTTTGAGAATCTTATGAAGGCCATTCCCCTCGCCCCCCCCCCACGCCCCAACTGCACAGATCAGTCCTGTGAACCTCTTAACTGCGACCAGAGCCCTCACACTGCCAGCCTCCACACCGCTGCCCCCTCAGAGGCTTATGAACACAAATTATAAACCTGCTCTAAAGTCGAATTGGTAACATGTGAAATGATGGAGTGATTGGGCCTCCACAGAAGAAGGGTTTCAGACAATCCTTACCACCGCCTCGCCTCAAATAACTTTTATAACTTGAAGACTTGGTCTAATTGTGGTACCAACTGTGGAAATAGAAGCCATGCTAATCTGCATGAATAATGAGCTGGTCAACAGTGACTCTTCCAGTGAGTGAGACTGCCCTTGGGTGTGACAGGCGTATATCCCAGAGGGAGTTTCTGGCAAACTACTAAATTATTTACGGTGGCCAGTAAGTTGAAGAAGAAATGGATAGAGAATGTTCCGATTATCTATTTACCAAAATGATGATTCTGTTTCTGATAGTACATGTATGATGTCCTTTGGCATAGAAATAACAGTATTTAAATATATAGCCATTAACATGACCGAGAGCAGTAAAAAGATGATAAAGTAGCTAACTAAATGCAGTTAGTCCAGTGTTGACAACACCACACACACATACCCTTTTTTCCCCAGAGAGTTTAAGGGACAAATATCGGGGGAATAAAGTAAAATACTATTCTCCCTCCCTCATTAAAGCAGAGCAACGTTTCCGGTTTCGGGTGTTTTCCAGGCACCCTCTAGAGCAGGCTGGGACCACTCGCCCAGTGGAACTCCCTCTCCAGTGCCCACATTCACTCCATCTTTCTTCTTTGGGAGACACCTAGGTTTCTTCACGTCTGCACCTGACATTAAGGTGAGGGTCCTCCAACTCTATAGAAGTCTCTCAAGGCTCTTGAGAGAGAGAGAGAGAGAGAGAGAACAGGTCGAAATCTTGAAGTTTTTAGTTCTTATAAATTTTCACCCTCCTGGGCACATGACTTATAATAGGACATCAACGTACACTTCCCAGTTGAAGAGGGTAGTGAAACAGTGATGAAGAATGGCCAAAAAACCAGCTCCCTACCCCACCTCACACCTTTAAGAAAACCTTAGTGACCTGTCCGCAGCAGTAAATGGAGAGACCACCAGAGGGAAAATCTAGCTAGGAAAAGGGCCTGAGTCTGCATTTTTGACATGTTCTTTTGTCACAAAGTGGATGGCTTAAGGGAAAGTTCTGACCTTCCTCGATGACCTGCGCTCCCATCCCAACAGCCAGGAATGCAGTGGGAGTGGGCCATGTTTTGGACCAGCCCATGTGAGTGAAACGTAAGCAATAAGAAGGTAGGGGAATAAACAGGCACAGACCTGGGGGAAGCTGCTGCCCAGCTTCCCGTGGACCAGTCTCCTTGTCTTTCCACAATCTGATGCCTGATCATTTACCAAGGAGGCAGGGCAGGATCTTTTTTGTGAATTGTTTTCGGTATCTCACAGGAACATGCAATTACTAGAATCACTTTGGTGGCTCCTGGTTTTAAACAGAAAAATTCCTACCACCCATTTGGTTTCCAACAGGTCAGCGTGCTCAGGGGTTTTTTTGGTTGTGTGGGTTGGTTGGTTGGTTTGTTCTTTGTGGTGGTGGTGGGGGTGCTTAGTCTTGGTAGTTTTCATTTTCAATTATGTTCACTTAGGGAATGTCACCTTTTGTATTAATCTTAGTGTTCTTAGATTGTCTTGTGTTTTCTCATTTGTGAGGCTCTGCTCCGATAAAGATTTACAGTCTTGGAATCAATGCAGGGTCACCGGGAGCTGGAATTGACACCGATGGATTTAAGGGTTAGGGCTCCCAGGGGCTCAGGTGTTAGCTCTCTGGTGACCTAAAGGTCGGGAGTTTGACCCACCAGCTGCTCTGTGGGGGAAATACGTGGCAATCTGCTTTGTTTAAAGATTCACAGCAGTGGAAACCGAATGAGGCAATTCACTCACCCTCTATGGCCAAGTATGAGTGGAAATCAACTAGAAGGCCATGGGTTTGGTGAATATGAAAGGTTAAGGAGCCCTGATGGCACAGCGGTTAAGTGCTCAGCTACTAACCAAAGCGTTGCCCTTGCCAACTCACCTCCCACTTTCTGGAAGAGGGATGTGATCCCCTGCTTCCCTAAAGACAGACACAGGGATAGCCCCGCTCGGTCACATCGACTCAACGGCATGCCTGTTACATAAGGGTTACCAGCCGTTTTGCTGACACGGTCTCAGAATGTTCTGGATCACTGCAGGGCCTTGTGATAGATTGTGCACCTGTCAAGTAAGTTTAGTGACTTGACTTAATGATTTGATTAGAGGAAAGAAGGAAATTCGAACTCACAAAAAGATGAGGAGAAAACTGTGGCGGACACCCCACAAAATGACAGGGGCCCCGGAAAACAACCAAGAAGCAAATCATCGCTTCTGGAGACCAAAGGTCCCCCTCTTTAGTACTGGCTGGCACAGCCTTCCTGAAACCTTTGGGTTTAGAACCGAATTCCTAGAACTAGACAGCCACACTTTAAAGATCAGTTAAAGCAATAGGACCCTCTGTGGTCTCTCAGGCACTGTCTTCGTATCCCATGTCAGGCCAGCCCAGAGGACGGCGTCAGACGAATAGAAAACACAGTCGTGTGTCTCAGTTTCTTACTACTGTGCCATTGACATAAGAAGTATGTCGTGGTGCTACATACTTCTCAGTCTGATGCACCCTCCCTCCTTTTGGGGTCATTTCAATTTTTTTGGTGGGGGGGGTCATGTTTCATAGTAACAAAATGAATTTCTGTATCAAGTCTTGTCTGTCTGTTATTACAAACCATAGGCTCACCATTGAGGCGCCCGTGAACACTGTAGTTTGGGGTCATTTACCGTGGCATCATCACAGACATGACACTGCACTCACGTGGGGGACGCAAACAGGCCCCACAGACACGGTTGTGGCCCTAGTATTTGTGACTGTCGTGGTTGACACAGTGCAGGCTTTCCAGATGGAGTGTTTGTGCTCTCAGAGGATGACTTAAATATGTGTATTAAGCAATTAACTTTCTGGAGTTAACAGATCTTGCTGGGGAAATTACGTTCCAAGAGCTCTGAATTGGATGGAATTCCATCTGTCTTCAGAGTACAAGAGCCTATATGAAATGGAGCTTTGAAATGTTTTTCTTGTGCAGAAATATGAACTAGGAAAGAAAGTGCTGATCTAATGCTAATTTTTCTCTGTGTACTGACTCACTTGTCAGAATTATAATGAAAACTGTATTTTAGTCTAACAAATGTATAGAGTTTTTTATGTAATAAATAAAATTTTCTAGGAAAGAATGTGATTGTCTACTATGTTACAACACGTTCCCTTGCCTGGGGTGGTGACTGATAGCAGGTGGTTGTGCATAACATCTGTGTTCAGATCAAGCCTGCATTGCTACAAGTGTGCCCTGGAAATTGTTTAAGCTAGTCCTTTCCAGCATCTCTCAGTATGGTCTAGGATTCTTGGAGTATGAAATATCAATGTACTAAAACCAATTTCGGAAGTGCTAAATTCATCCACTGCTTGGCCAGGCTTAATAGCTGGAGTCTGAGTCACCAATTGAAAGCTAAGGTTGCAACTGAATCCAATCATCAGCCAGGGCAGAAAAGCCTCCGTTTGATAAGTCCACTATGGAAAGCGCGCTTTGTGCCTGATGCGATGCCCTGCACATCACCCGAAGGCTATTTTTACTGAATTGGAGGGTTTGTGAAATGATACGTTTTTGTCTAGGCAGGAGCTTAAATGTACCCCCGTTAAAGTTTCAAAGCGTGTTTAAAGCTTACCGGCGTTTTAAGGATACTTGGCTTAAAGTAGGAGACCCTTTGCAAGACCAATTCCCCCAAACTTTGTATTTGGACCTGGCAGTTTTGTAATTCTCCATTTTTCCCTCCAGCAAGGACCCTGTACAGAGTTGCCTTCATTAACAAATGTGGCTAATTCCCAAATAATAGCTGTGGTTATCCATGCCATCTTGCCAAAGGAGTTGTAGGATGTCTATGAGAGGTCCTAAAGCACTACAGATGTCTACAGTATTGAAGAATATGAACCAGCTTGGCCTTTAATTCTTGTTTTGAGCGACTACAATGCAGAAGCCCTGGTGGCACAGCAGTGCAAGAGCGGGGCTGCTGACTCAAAGGTCAGTGGTTCAAAGCCACACGCTACTTTGCAGAGGAAGACATACTTCCGCCCTTGCTGTTAACCTTAAGGGGACAGTAATTAATGTCACAACGCTAAATGTGTATAAATCGCTGGGTGGGAAGCAAATTTGCTGTGCAAACTTCCACCCTAATGACATTAAAATGTTCCAACAAGAGGGAGAGAAGATTGACAGCCTGGGAAACCCTCTGGGGCAGTTCTCTTCTCTCCTACAGGCTCAGGGTGAGCGAATCGCCTCCCTGCCAGCGGGTTGATCAATATTTGCACAATTTCTTGGATACAGCCACCGAGCTACCAAGAGATGGAAGAGCCGGTGAAAGGCCTCTCCCAGTCCCTGAAAGGAACCCTCCCGCACGATCTGTGTTTGCCTCTGGAAAGTGTAGTAGGCTGAACGCAATCTCAAGGTTTAGAAGACCAAAGTGGAGTCATGCAGGTTCTTTGAGGGGGGACAACCTGTGTGTCCGTCCAGGTGGATGTGTGCGCAGGCGTGAAATCTGAGCAGCGCAGAGCTCTTCCAGCTGTTGGGGGGTTTAGAAAGGAGCCCGCCTCCCAGGAGGCCCTTTGGCCGTAAATCTTTGAATGGGTGTCTCTTCACCTGTTGGTTGTGGAAGATTTTGTGCCCTGTTTATTCCAACCATGGTTTTCTCAAATCATGAGAAGCCAGCTTTAGAAAATACCCCTAGGTTACATTTTGGGATCCTGGACAAAGTAAAGCTGGGTATTAGGCCATTGGATGTACTGTCAGCAATTTCCAAAGGTGCCTGAAAGCCCTCGAGGAAGTTATAAGCTCCCTGGCAGCCTTCTCAGACCAGACCGTAGGGAGCTGCCTTCAAGGCCAAGGCCAAGCAAAGGGGCTTTGGTCGCCCTCCCAACTCATCCTGCCACCTCCCACTGGGGGACAGGATGTTAGAGGCTTGTGTTCGCTCTACTCTCTCCATCTTCCAGAAAAGATTCTCATAGCTTACACCAAAACTGAACAATTTACATATTTTTTTAAAAAGTGAAAAATTGAGAAAGAATGTTAGCTAGATAGGAAACCCTGAGCTGAGCATCGTAAGCACAAACACCAGCTTTCTGTCAGTTCAGGGAAAGAGGAAATGGAGAGAGGATATCGTTTTGGGAGGGACTGGGTTTTGTTTGAGTTTCAGTTTGGGGTGGGGTTTTTTTAAAATCATTTTATTGGGAGCTCTTACAGACGTCTTAACATTCCATAGTTCAAACACATCAAGCAGTATTGTACAACTGCTACCACAATCAGTTTCAAAACGTGCTTTCTTGAAGTCCTTGATATAAACTCCCCTTGATCCCCTCCCTCCCCCAAATAGATAGTTTTTAAAGTCTAATAAAAAGAAACATATTAGAAGTTCAACAGGAGGAACTAGAAAGGTATTTAAAGTGATGTAAATAGGATTTAGTGGCTTGGGATAATGGTAACAGTATACTTAGAAGAGCAGGAGATAAAGCATTGTAGCATGATCTCATTTTTATTAAAAAGATGATGTTCCAGTAGATGTTTTCTTATCCCATTTTGTAGGCACTTTAGTTGTTTTGTTCATAGAAAACTTTAGTGGTAGGACACTTTTAAAAAGGAAAAATTAAAAACCACTACAGAACGTACATAAATTCGCTGGGCAATCTTGATCCTAAGAATTAGTTCATTTTGTATGATTCTTTGACTCCTCCTCTAGTGTTACCTACTACCTGCCCCCCCTTTTTTTAATGAATCACACCAGCAATGGAAAACACATCCCCAAAAGTGTAGTAATAGGCGTTACCGAGTTTCTGAAGATGTATCTAGAATTTAAAGGCGCTTTTGAAGAGGCCTGAGTGGAGAGTCTATGCTTATGATTCTCAACAACAGGTCATTCGAAAGCAATGTGTTTAGCATCTTCGTCAATACTTTCCGTAGCCTTCCACTTCGTCTCCTTAGCAGCGACTCTCTTCACACGCCACACCGGGTAGTGACAGGTGGGTAGATGGCTGCTCCCAGTCAGCGGACTCGGGGCGGAGCTCTCCGGTCCGTCCATTCTGGCTCCTGCCCCCTCTGCGTGAAGAGGAGAAGGCTCCCGGGGGCTTCCCAGGCTGTGAGCTTTGGGAGAAAACCAGATCACCAGCCCGTCTTCCAAGGCAGCTCTGGGTGAGTGTAACCTTTCAGTTAATCGCCACGTATTTAACCATTTGTGCCAGCCAGGGACTCATTAACCACTGTCACTAGGGTTTTTCTGTTACAGCTGAAGACAGTCCTGCCATACTAAAATACACCATCCGAGGGTCATTGGAGGTGAGAATCCTAGGGGCTCAGTGGTTAAGTGCTCCACTACTGGCACAAAGGTGAGAAACTTGAACAGGAAAATGCGGCAGATTAATTCCATAAAGATTACAACCTAGAAAACCCTATGAGATTCTACTCTTTCCAGGTGTAGTAGGCTAAGCATGTAGTCTAACAAAGGAGGTCAGCAGTTTGAAACCACCAGCCACTCCATGGGAGAAAGATGAGGCTTTCTACTCCCTCAAGATTTACGGCAGAAACATACGAACAATTGTGAAGGTGGTGCAAGACAGAGCAGTGTCTTCTTCTGTTGCATAGAGTCCTGATAAGTCAGAACGCACCTGATGGCACCGAACCCTAACACACAGTGACCGTCTCAGAGCCCCACAGGGGCACTTAGGCCCTGATCCATTGGGGTGCTGCGACTCAGAATTGACTGGATGGCAGTGCCTTGGGCTTGGAGTCTTTTTTACGTTGTAATGGGTGAGGAGAGAGGAAACAACTGAGCTTACAGTTCGTTGAGTGACTGACCTTCAGCTTAGACTTGAGGGACTGCAGGAAGTTTAGAAATAAAACTGAGGAGCTGCCTCAGGTTCATAAAATCAACCAGCCATTAAACATTTAAATAAGGTTGTAAAAGCTTGAAGGTCTTTGGAATGGGAGTCTTCTGAATGGGGGAGGCTCTTTGGAAAGGAGATGGTCCTCGGTGATGTGTATCCCACTTGCCCCTAACCTTTTCCCACAAACGTCTGAGGTGACTGATCCGCTGTGACTTAACCATGAGATGTTTCCAGGGGAAGATTTTAGTCTCTGTTAATAACGTGGTATCCAGGAGGAGGAAGGCGATGACGGCCTTTTTCTACATCAGCCCCAAAACAACTGGGAGTGTTTTCGGAGACACCCACGTGTGGAAAAGCTGACTGGACTTCTATTTTGAAAAGCAACGTGTTGGTGTGGGTGGAAGGAGAAGCAATGACCACTGTGCTCAAATCGCTGCCGGGATGTTATGGAGAAATAGAATATTGGCAGCATTGTTGTGCTGAGCCCTCACAGGGTTCTCAGGGTTAGAAAGACACTTCTTTTCATCAGTCAGTATCTGGTGATTGTCCGCTGTCATGCAAACCAACAATTAAACCCCATTGCCCTGGAGTCAGTTCTGATTCATAGCACCCCTAAAGGACAGAGTAGAACGGCTCCTCACCTCTTTGTTTTCATTATTATTTGGGATTTACTGCATATAACACATCATTCCATATTTCGTTGACGGCAAGTGAAAGTGTGCAATGGCTGCCATGATCAGCTGCCGACCATTCTTTTGCTACATGAACTCCTGACGTCACCTCCCTTTTTAAGCCAAACCCAAGACCACACGCTCTGCCACCGATGCTGACGCACGGCGACCTCATAGGACAGAATGGCACTATGCCCGTGTGTTTCGGAGACTGTCACTCTTGAAGGGGGTAGAAAGCCAGACAACCTCCTTTTTTCTCCCGTGGACTGACTGATGGATTGCAGGTAGCAGCAGCCCAACTTGTAACCCAATAGCTACCAATGCTTCTGACCGTCAGTCAGTGGCTTCTTCAAGAACTAATGGGGAAGGAGCCCTGTGGGGCCCATTGCTGGGCAGAACAACAATGGTTCTGTTTATGAGGGAGGCAGCAAGGGTATATAACGCATTGAGGAACTAGTAGGCAGTGATAGGAGCCCCGGTTTGTTCGTTGGGCTGCTAACGACAGAGTCAGAAGTTCAAAGCTATGAGCCATTCTTCAGGAGAAAGAGGAGGCTCGCTACTGCCAAAGAGAGTAACCCCCAGGAGCAGTTCTACTCTGCCCTGCAGGGTTGCTGTGAATCCCAACTGACTGGTTTCCATTGGTGTTTTTCGTTTTGTTGTTTTTTTAAGAGGTAGTGAGTTACAAGCTGGGATGATAATTGCCAGGTCAGCTGTTTGAACCCACCAACAGCTCCATGGAAGAAAGATGAGGCTTTCTACTCCTGTAAAGATTGATTGTCTCAGCAACCCACGGGGTCAGTTCTACTGTCTCCTTAAGGTCAGTATGAGATTGAACACACTCAGCGGCAGTGAGTTTTTCCCTCTTCTTTTTTTTAAGATCAGACAGTGGAAGGAACCCTGGTGGCAGTGGCTTCATCAGGTAAGGGTTAGACTTCTAACAGCAAGGTCGCTGGTTCAATCCCACAGCCACTGCCTAGGAGACAGATGAGGTGGTCCACTCCCATAGAGATTTACAGCCTCTGAAACCATATACCGGGTTGCTATGAGTCTACCTCGACTCCATGACAGTGGATTTGCTTTGGTTTTATCCGGCAGTTAGTGCTAACCCAAGGCTGTCCCCTCCCAGGTTTCTTGTCGTGCTGAAGGGTCAGCTGGCCTCAACCTTATGTGACATAAACTGACGTCTAGGGATTGAAAGGAAAGTTTTACCCCCCTGACACTTGTGTAGGTGTGTTCTCATCCTTGCCCCCCCACCTTCTGTCCTGTCTGGAATGCAGTAACCTTACAAGTATGAACAAAACACATGCAAAAGGCGGAACAGAAAGACAGAAGGCACTAGGTTCTTGGGCGGCGCCCTTGCACAGGTTCCAGACTGGGACTTGGTGTCTGCTGGGCTTCTTGTGACATAAGGAAAAATAATACCGGCCTTGTTTAAGTGACTGCGGTCACAGTTTCCGTTAGATGCAGCTAAGATACAATCCTACCGGGGCACTGTGGTAGGGAAAGTCTTTGTGACGGAGCCCCCGGCCTTTCCTGTTGATCAGACAGGATGGAAAGAACTTTCCCAAGGCAGGAGCAGTCCCGGGATGGACTGAGTCCTCCCGGGAGGAAAGGAGCCTGGAGGAACGGAGGAACGGATGCCGCAGGGGCTGGGTGGCCCTGTTGGATGTGAAACAACATCGAGTCCACATTGAAGAGTTGGATTCAATAACCCTTAAAGCGCATTCTGGTGCACTATTGTTTTTCTTCTCGTGGTCAGTTAGGAAAAAGACGTGGACTCAGAGTAGAGCACCTTGTTTCCTGGACAGGGCGTGGTCCCAGCTGTAGGAACCTGCATTGCAAAGCACATGGATGCATTTCCTTGCCGGTTTCAAGGAATGCACGCTCCTTCGACCCCCCGCAGGCATCCGTCCGTCGTAGGATGGCAGTTTTAGATGTCTAGTGGAAATGTAGTTTATGTTTTATTTGCGGCAATATCATTTATCCCACCTTTTTACGCCTGGGATTTTTATTTATCTTGGATTCACAACATTACCAGAGCAGCACAATGTAGACTCAGCAGCGTTTTGATTTTCAGATACTGACGGATTTATTATTTTTGGTTGCAGCAAATGAGATTCATTCCACTTCTCTGAGTGGAATGTTTTTGACCTATAAATTTACTTAAGGGATCAATATATGGCAGATTTCTGTAAATATATGAATGTCCTTTTTAGGAGGCAGGGGCTGTTTTGTCTGTCATCGGAAGGGGTCTCTCTGATGGAGTGGATATCCATGTGGAAAGGCTGACTGGATTCTCCCTGATTGATCACTTGGATGTGGTCCCAGTTCTGAGAGAGAGGGTTAGCGGGCGGCAAAGAGTTAGGGTGGAGTGGACATCCAGTTTTTACTGACTACGACTTGTTATCATATAGTCTTCATGGGGGCACATCAGGATGTTTGGGGACCCAAAGGCAGGCCATGTGTGGATGAGAGCACACGTGTTTGCTTGCATGGCAGGGACATTATCACAGCAGACTCCCTGTCACCCACTGTAGACACACTGACACAGAAGTTCTGCACCTTAACCACTTCCCACCCCCACCCCACCCCAGACCATTTTTCTGTGTGATACTCTTTGAGGACTGGTCACACGTACAGTGGCTGCTCTGGCTGAATCTTCCCTGGAGGGCAAGACTTTGACCGAGAGGAGGCCGGAGTTCCAGGTGGAACAGTGTGATTCATGGTGACTCCATTTGTACCGATAATCTGTTCTCTGAGGTTTTCAGTGGCTGATTTTTTTAGAAATAGGTGGCCACGCTTTTCTTCTGAGGGGCTTCTGGGTGGAGTGGAAACCCCACCTTTCTGTTACCAGCTGAGTGTGCTAGCTGTTGGCACCCCTCAGAGCGTCTGATCAACTCAGAAGGAAGACTGTCACCTATGTGCTTGTCTCTAGCGACACCTGCTGGTGGGAAGTGACAATTAGCAAACACTCCGCCCCTAAAATGACACATCTGTTTTCCCTTATGAGGGCCTAACACGCAGAGGGTACTACATTGTTAGCTTCAGAATTCTACACAACTGTGAGTAGACGCATCATCAGGTCTCTGAGAGATACCAGGCTTCAGAGTCCACTCTCTTGTCACTAGCTATCAGGTAGAGTCAATATTACAGACAATTATCCTTTAATTCCACGTTTCTTAGACCCAGTGCCCCTCTTTGGAGCTCTTTTGAAACATTACCAACTTTGGGATTTCCTCTGCAAGGGTTGCCTTGAGCCCTTCAACTAGGGAACTCGCTATTTATGCTCACTTTAGGGAAGTAATGGGCAGCCAACTCTGATTTCCCATTGAAGACCCCAGGCAAGAAAACCGTGAATGAGGTCTTGGGAATTTCTAGAGCAATCGGTTCCTTTTCTTCACTGAGCAGCTAGCAGCTGCCTCCTTCCCAAGGCGTCAACAGCCCAGGGTGGGAAGGGCGCAGGTGTGGTCAGAGAGTGTGTGCCAAGTGTAGACACGGGACAGGACAGAAAGATACTTTCCCTATTGGGCAAGGAATTCGTTCAGGAAATAGGGTGCAGCCCAGAAAGAATTGCTTCTTCCACGTGCTGCACGGACATCACTTTGTCCCAGAGAGAGGCCCTGCGTGTGCGGAGCCCTTGAGCGGTGAGAAGGCCTTTGCATAAGGAGCCCTGGCACTGTCGTGGTTATGCCTGGGCTGCCATCCGCTTGGTGGGCAGTTCAACACCACCAGCAGCTCTGTGGGAGAAAGACTGGGCTTTGTACTCTGGTAATAATTACCATCTTGGAAACCCAGGGGAGGGCGCTCTGAGTCAGCACCGGCTCAATGGGGGTGAGCTTGAGTTTGGGGGCATCCACTCCCTGATGGTTTGCTGCTGCCAAATGCGAGGGTGGGCGTGCTGGGAAGATGAGGCCTGGGAGTCTGCTTAGCCAGCTGGACCCATTGCCAGCCTAGCAGGCTGGACTTCACCCTCTGAGTGGGAGGTTATCACTGACACGTTTACGCTTTAAGTCCGTCCCCTTCACCTTGTCTGTCTCCTGGACATCGGTGCACAAAGTAGCTCGCCTTCTGGTTATCTGAGAGTGGGCCCTGGTGATGCGATGGTTTACGTGCTCAGCTAAGCACCGAAAGGGTCACCATTCGAACCCTCTGGTCCTTCCAGGGATAGAGATGTGGCAGTCTGCCCCCGGGACAGATTGACAGGCTGGGAAACCCTCTTCTGTCCTGTAGGGTCATCCTGAGTCCAATCAACCTCATGGAAGCAGGCTTTGGCTTTTTATCTGACAGTGAGTCAAAATTCTTGATGAAGACTCTTGTGCATTGGTTGAGAAGGTCATGCTGATTCAACACAAAAAAGTCCTGGTCCCTTTGGGAAGTCTCTTAGCATCCATGGTGATCAGGTTTGGCTCGTGCATCCCAACAAAGGTCTCTTTCATACAGATATTTGGCCGAGCGGAATTTCTCTGCCATTCACTTCCTAGGACTTGCTGCACTGCCTTCCTTGCTTCCACAGCGGGACCCCCAGCCAGCATGCCCCTTGGGCTGACCCCAGGAAAGCCTTCCAGGTGTCCTGTTTGGGGACTGGAGCAGAGCCCTACTTCTAATTCTGAGGCCTGACATGTAATTCATTGTTGAGACTATGCTGTGAATGGTTTTGCACCCTCTTCAAATACAAGGTGACACCGGATATAAGTGCCTGCAGCTTGTTTCCTCCCAGGGTTAGCTGCTTGCAGGGGGTTGATGCTACCCCATCAAAACGTCCTGAGAAAGATGGATCAACTGAGCCCCTCCCTTCTCCTCCCTCCTCCCTCCTGCTTGGTCAGCAGACATGCTGTGAATCCCCTCACACAATCAGACTGGTGGAAAGAATATGGGATTTGAAATCAGAGGGACGTGAATTTGAATCTTGCCTATTCCACTCGCTAGCTTTATGACCTAGGCAAATTACTGACCTTCTCCCCTTTTCTTACTTGGCAAAAGATCATTGATATCTTCCCTATAGGCTAAAGGTGAGGCGATAAAATGTATGTCAATATATTGAGAAAATGAATTGATCCCTGTGCTTAATATCTAACACACACACACACAACACCAGTTGCCATTGAATCAGTGCTGATCATTGACCTCATATAGGTCAGAGAGTGGCATTCCCATAGGGTTTTTGGTGGCTTGTTTTCAGGAAATAGTTCACCCACCCTTTCTTCGTCGGCATCTCGGGGCAGCCGCAAACCTCGGCCCTTTTGCTTGGCAGCCCCGTGGCCAGGCTTTAGCACACACACACACACACACACCCCGTTCCTCTGGGGTGCTCCTCAATAAGCGTGAGCTCCTTGTCCAGTGTTTATCTTCTTGATGCCACGGAGTCATGAAACAACCAGGATGCACACAGCCTTTGCATCGCCACAGTGCTCCGTGGTAAGTGCCCTTGGCTCTTGTGCGCTGGGGTTTACTCTTGAAACAGGTGGATGAAATGAGGTGCTTTGCGTAGCTTACCCTCTTTCTGTCTGACTCTAAAGAAGTTGAGTTCTTGCAGGTGTGGAGTCCGACAGTCATTAACCAGAGACTCACCCACCTAACTCTGTTGCTCTTCCGAGAAGATTCCAGTCCCGTCAGTATTTGCTTATCTCTGGACGTGGGCCACCATCCTGAGGTAATTCCCAAAGTCAGACTCTCCCGCTTGCGCAGTTCAGAGCTGATTCCTGATTGGCCCAGCCCTAAATCAGGAGATCCTCTCTTCTCCACCTGGGCTCAAGTATGATTTTCTTATTGGGATGTATTGCATAACAGGTGTGTGTGCGGGTGGGTGTTGTTGTTGTTTTTGCCTATGCGCCAAGTCAGGAGCCTAAGGGCCATGACTTTCCAAGATGCTGTCCAAAGTTCATCTTTTACTCAGAGGGACAACAATTTGGGGGACAGCCCCCATTGCAGATATTCTATTCTGTTGTACCTGTCTATGTCTAATAACCCCAAAGTGCTGACATGTTGGCAAATGATGACCGAGAAAATCTTGGCGGCGGACATAGCACTCACTAGAGAGCCAAGTGGCAGAAAATGGAAAAGCCACAAAAGAACAAAACCCACAAACGGAAGAACTTTGGTGTTCATGTGAAGACCCGGAACAGCACTAAGAGAAATGCCTGCCCAAGGGTGGCAGCAAGACAGCTGGTGACCAATCTGAAGACACAATGATTATCATGAAACATCACTCTGATGTCGTTGGACTTGAAAGGTTCTAAATCCGTTCATCACGTTTACTGGAGTGTTAAAACAGGAAAGGGAACTGTGCCTTCACTCCAGCCTTGCAAAGGGAGGGTCCCCGGGAATAATACCAGTCAGGGGAGAACGCCTTTGGACAGACCCCAAGTCCCAATCTGCAGTATCAGTTTGATCATCCTTTATCTAGAGAAGGGCCTTGTTTGCTTTGAACACTTCCAAGTGCAACCGACTGTTACTTATTAATAGAAAAGTAAGCCTTTTACTTTCTACCTTCTGATCAATTCAGAAGACCTCTTCCTAGCTAGCAGCATGTTACCATCTTGTCTACTTGGAGGGTTAGCTTGGTCACAGCCTTGCACCTTCATATAGTACTCCTTGCTCTGTCTTCGGGGACAGCCAGTGCCTGCGCTGCCGAGATCCCTCCAAACGGTTCACCAGAGGTCCCTTTTGTCCACCATAATTCAGAACACACGCCGCCATGCACACGGCCCAGATCCTCTGACCCAGGCAGCATGCACTCAACTAACCCCATCACTCCCACCTGGGCTTGGGAGGAAGAGAAGACAGAGGCTAATTGTCTTATTTTCCTTATCACACTCCCTTGGAAGAGGGAGGAAGTTAAAGCGTTGGGTAAATAAAATGTACGGGTGGTCTCTAACATGCGTTATTCATGGAGTGTTGGCCTCCTATTGGGCATAGAAAAGTAAAGCTATCATAACACCCTTCGTTATTTATCGAGGAAATCTATGTGCCTGGTGGAGTGTCAGAGAGGGTCACAAAAACTCCCTTCCTTCCATTGGCACCACATGTCCCTTTTTATACATTGCTTTCTTTTCTTCCAAAGTCAGGAAGTGGATGGTTTGCCAGAATGTTGAAGCTGATGATGAGTCCGTGCCGTGCTTGTCTAAATAGGAGGGCCCAGACAGTGCTGTGGTGCTGCCCAGACATTTGACTCGGGAGAGCCTTGCGAGAGCCCATTCAGAAAGACAGAGGAATAGCATGAGTTTGGTAAACACAAGTGCCCGGCAGCTGTTGAATAAAGTAACAAATGTCAAGAGTTGAACAGAAGAACTGAAAACCAGCCAAACTCACAGCTGTCAAGTTGATGCTGATTCGTAAGAGGCCTCAGAGGACAGGATAGAACTGCCCCTGCGGGTTTCTGAGATTGTAACTCTGTTTTTTTACTTTATGGGACTAGAACACCCCATTTTCTGCTGCAGCACGGCTGATGATTTTGAAATGCTGACCTCGTGGATCACAGCTACATGTGTACCTCCTATGCCACCAGGGTGCCTCAAGAGTTCCACAGGCTTAAAATATATATATAATTTTTTAAAGGAATTTCTTAAGATTTTTATAGTTGCTTTACTTTAAAATAACATCTTTTCATTACAGATCAATACCTGGAAATGTTTCCTTCAGTTTTCAAATGTATGATCTGATGCACAAATTACATTAATAGTTTATTAATTAGATGTGCTAGATTGGTACATCTTGCCGCATGACAGCTGCCATTTACTGAGCACATACTTAGTGAGAGCCATTGTGCTAAGGGCTCTGTGTGCATTCTCTCCCTAAGTCCTTATGGGGACCACAGAGAAGTAAAGCGTTTCTTCCATTTCGATGATGAGAACGCTATGACGCAGAGTCTTAAATAGCTTAATAAAGGTCAAAAAATCTCTAGCATGTGACTTAAATAAACGTAGAGCCACTGCCATTAGCAAAACTCTGGGTAACAGGAATGTGTAGAATAGCCCATGTATAGTGGGTAACTCAAACAGTGTCAGTTCATATACACATGGGTTTATTCTAAAGAAAATGTGTTTAAACATTGAATGGTAAATGCTAAAATATGTCTGTGATCAGTGGATGACTGAGATGATTCGGTGTACACATGTCAGGATATCTTATTAGGGTACGGTAAAAAACAGTCCTTTTGTTGCCATGGGGAAAATGTTTTTAAAGTTAGTGATAATATCCAATTTTAAACAGATCTTAAGTGGACTTTTCCAAGTTGTTGAAGGTTTGCAACCTGTTGAAGGGAATGCTGCCCCACCTAAACAAGTTTTTGAATCAATTTAGCATTTTACGGAAGGTCTGGAAGACCTCAAAGGTGAGCCTGGAGAGGAAGATCATCAACTTTGGTCAATGGTGAAGCTGGGGTTGAAGTCCAGAGACTGGTAGAAGAAGATAATCAACTTACCATTGATGTGATAGTTACTGAAGTTAGGATCTACAGGGTTTGACATTTTTTATTTGAAGAAAACACCTTGCTTGGCCTTTGGAAGCTTTTGGCTCAATGAATTCCAGTGTGCTATGCAAAGGTCAGCTAACTCCAAGAGCTGATCTTTCCATCAATCTTTTAAGTAAAATTAAAGCTAATGAAGTTTAGTTTTATGGGATGAATTGTAACCAGGGGCAGGTTTGGGATTTAGCAATACAGTTGAATGTACCAATATGATCCAGAGAGCCCGATCCAATCCAAGCAGCAACTGCCAGGAGGATTTGCTGAGGCCGTTGCATTGAAGGCAGAGAGGTCAACTCAAGGGGTTATGGTGACTGTGTGGGTATTCCAAAGGAGCAGTGCTGATTGATCTTCTGAAGAACACAGTCAATCATTGGGGCTTATTATGAAGAAACAGCCAGGAAAGTTGCATGAAGTTTCAACAGTGCACCTGCTCATGTTTTGAGGGTAGAAAAAGCGCTCCTATGACAGTAGGTGGGAAACGTCGCCCATCCACTCTCAGCCCTCAAATAGACCCTTCGGACTGATGATTGTTCCCCAAATTAAAAACAAACAAACAACAACAAAAAAAAACCCTTAAAAGGACCACAGTTTGAATTCCTCAAGGAAGCCCACGCTGTCTTTCTGATAAGATATAAAATAAAGAGCACAGTATTCTTTGGGGAACCACGACAGAGGGGAAGACTGCCCTTAGAAGTGCAAAGACCTAGATGGAGCACACAAGGGGTACCCCCCCAAAATGGAATTTTCCCCTCAAAGGTATGTATTTACAGTTTTTTTTTAAACACAGAACAACCATTTCACCTTCAAAGTACTGTCCATTGCACTTAGTACATTTGTAAAATCTGCGATTCTATTCTTGGGAGCATTTTTCACTCTCATCTGTTTGGAGGACTGACAGCCCCTCCCTCTTCTACATCGTCAAATCACTGTCCTTTCTTGTCCCTCTGCATTCATGAAAACAAAAGGAAGTTGTCAGGAGTGAGGTCAGGTGAGTAAGGTGCATGGGGCAAGAAAAGCATACTGTTTTTTGCCCAATACTGGCACATTGAGATGGCTGCATAAGTAGGTGCATGGTTGTGGAGGCAAAATGAGTCCCCCATCTGCCATAAATCAAGCCTTTTGTTGCTCACTGTTACACAGTCTTTTCAGAACCTCTAAATAGAAAGCTTGATTAACAGTTTGACTCAGTGGAATTAACTCCAAATGCACTATCCCCCTCACAAAAACAAAAACAAATGAGCATCATCTTGATCTTTGATTTCAGTTGATGAGCCTTTTTTTGGGTGAGGTGACGATGGCATCTTCCACTGGCTTGATTGATGTTTGGTTTCAGGTTGTAAGAATAGCACCATGTCTCATCACCAGTAATGACCTTGGGGGAAAAAAGTCTCGGTCGCTTTGGAACTGTTCTTTCAAACCACAGCATGTTTCCACTTGACACTCTTTCTCCTGGTCAGTCAGAATCCGAGGCACAAATTTCGCAGTGACCCTCCTTCCAAAATCTTCCATTAAAATTCGCTGAACAGAGCTCCAAGATAGTCCACGTAACTCCCTTATCTCTTCAATGATGCACCATCGTCATCATCATCAGTCTTTGAACACAATTGCACGAAATTTCGTTGACATTTTTGTTCATTTGGGAAGTTGACAGACATCCAGGAAAAGGTTTGTCATCAATTGACATTTCACCTTTTTTTAAATGCCAAAACCACTCATACACTTGAGTTTTTCCCATAGCACTATTCTTGTAAGCTGTGTTCAACATCCCAACAGTTTCTGTGGCATTATTCTGAGCAGGAAACAAAATTTCACAGATGCACACTGTTCTCTTAAATCAGCCACCACAAAAAACAAGGTTCGAGTGAAACTGCTTTTACAAAAATTCCCTGTGACCAGAGAGAACCTTCCCAGGTGATGCCACTGGGTGCACTAACTCAGAGTGAGTTGCTAGATGCTTGCTTAGTGGGGGAGGAATGCATACTACAAAAGCACTGTTCCACCCTGCGAATTCCGTTTTGTTGTTGTTGTTTTTGTTGTTCTTTGTAGGGTTCCCCATCATATGTAGAAAAATAATATCTTTCCATTTTGATGTTTTTGTTTACTAAAGGTTTCTCTGGTTTTATCTTTATACTTATATTTGTACAACCACACACACGAAAAGGAACAAGATTCATAATTAAGTGTTTTATTGGGCTCATAATACTCCAGGAAACCAAAACAAAAATCGAACCAAACGCATTGCTATTGAGGCTTTTCCAGCTCATGGTGCACCTACAGGGCAACGTTGAGCTGTTCTGTTGGGTTTCCAGGAGCCCTGGTGGTGTAGTGGTTATACATTTGGACAGATTAGGAAACCCACAGGCCCATCTTACTTTGTCCTTTACGGTCAGTATAAGTCAGAATCAACTCGATGGCATTGAGTCATAGGCTGTAATAGGTCCATAGGCTGCACTTTTTATGGAAGCAAACCAACCTATCTTTTTTCCACAGAGGGACTGGTAGGTTTGACACATAAACATTTTGATTCTCAGCTCAGAATTCTGAGGTGCCCCTAAAACTCCAGTAGTCACCATGTAATTCCTTCAGCACACAGATACATCCTCATTCTTTTCTAGCCATTCATAGGTCCTAGATTGCTCGTTCACATTGAACTAAACTCCTGAGTGATGCTGAGTCTTCCACCAAATGCCAAGGGGTTATTGTTCTTGGTTTGGACTCTCCTTCCCTAGGTACAAGGATAAAACAAGTCCACTAGCTTCTGATTTTCCTTTAGCAAATTCCAGATCACATCTATTGCCTTCAAGCAGATGTGACTCATAACCTCACTACATAGAATTGCTGAGGCTGTAAACCTTCACAGGGGCAGATAGCCTCATCTTTCTCCTTTGGAGTGGCTGATGGATTAGAACTGCCAGCTTTGTTAGCACTCCAACCTTACCCGACAATGGTACGTGTCAGAGTTAATTGAAGCAATTTAGATAGTCAAGCCAAGTAGTGTGAACCAGTACTAGTTACTGTCCGTTCTGACCGATGGTGGATATAGAACCTTGCGCAACAGGAATTTCAGTGACCGATATTTTGGAAGTGGACTGCCATGCTTTTCTTTCTGACCACCTCTGGGTGGATTCAAACCTTTAACTTTCCAGTTAGCAGCTGCACATATAACCATTTGCACCCTCTAGGGATCCCCAAGAAATATGAAATTCATTCTCCAATCTAAGGAGCATGGCTGAATCCCATGTGCACAAAGTGCCTTTGCTGCTGTGTATTCCTGCCCTGAACTGGGGTCACCTGCTCCCTGCACCTGCATTAGCTGCCATGGACAGACAGACCCTTGGCTACAAAAGGCCTGGCTCATTGGCTGTAGAAGTGATTCGTTCATTTGCTAAGGGGTAATATTTGTACAATATTTAAATAACTCAGAGCAAAAATAAATGCAACCTTTAGCTCATAGCAATAAATGGCAAAATGTGGCAAAGCCCAGAAGAAAGGTAAGTCGTTCTGCTCCTTTAAAGAGTGATAGTCTTGGGAAGCCGCAGGGCGCAGTTCTGCCCTGTGCTGTGCGGCTGCCAGGAATCAGAATCAGCTTCATGGTAGTGAGGGGTTTTCGTGACGAAGCCTGGTGTCTGTGTCCTATTTGTGGTCTGCACAAACTTAAACATTTCTTTTTCCAAGCTCTCAGTGATGCAGCACCAATCTAAATGCAGTAGGAGCTTAACTCTTCTGGCCTAGTATCCAGAGCCAAAGAAGTCTGTGGATAGGATTTCCAAGTCACCCAAGTTCAAAACTCCTGAGCCTTCTTTAGCTCTTTCCTTCCTCTGAACATCTCCCAGCCCCCAACAAGAAACAAAGCTAGATTTATCGGACTCTGTGTGGGGCATTGTAGCTACTTGACAAAGTTGAGTTAAATGGCCAAAGGAAAAGTAGAAGAAAGGGAGACTTAGAATTTGAGCATTCAAAATCCTCCCAATGTTAATCATATGAAGAAGAAATTAATTAGATCTTCTGAAAGATATTGGAAATGGGAATTTAAATATACAGAATGTACATTGTCTTTAGCCCAGCAATTATGGATGCACAAAGAGATTTTGCTACAAATCAGTGTTGATCCTAATCATTAAATATTGCAACTAACCTAAGTGTCTATCAATAGGGAACAGGGGACTGTCCAGCCCCTTGTCTGTCCCATCTCAGTAAATGTCACCACTATTAGACACGTTGCTTAAACTAGAAAGAAGTATTCATAAGTTTTCCTCCTCTCTCAACTTGACATTTCCAAGTCATATGGGCTTCCAACTATGTGAGGAATCATAGTATAAACGCATCAATTTAAGCCAGCAGTAGATGCCATCAAGCTTAAACGTCAATGTATAAATTAGTGGTTTACTTACCACTCACCACAGAAGAACATACATTGCTCAAGTAGCCAAATCACTTAACTTCCTAGCATGGCCATAACAAATGTGGATGGTCGAAGACAACACAAACACGTAGTGTCTCTCAGGTCTGGGGGCTAGAAATCCAGCATCAAGGTGTTAGCAGGGCCGTGCTCTTTCAGAAAGTTCCCAGGAGAGATCCCTCTGCTAGCCTGGGCATCCCTTGGTTTGTGGCAGCCTAGCTCCCATCTCTGTCTCTGGCTTCCTTGTGTGTCTCTTGGCTTTTATAAGGAAACAGTCATAGTGAATGAGCACCCCCCACCAAACATAGGCTGTAATTGGACCCCATGTTAACTAAGAATATCTTAAAATGACACATCTCCAAATAAGGTCAGAATCACCAGTGCCAGGTGTAGGAATGTGACGTATCTTTTTAGGTGACACCATTTAAACCCATAGCATCAGATAAGAGGGTGATGATGATTATTCAATCAACATTTGGGAAGATGAAATTCAATGAACTGTTATCTATAGATGAATATGGAAAAGGATGAATTAGCAGAAAATTGTCTAGGATTGTATACATAAAACGTAGTTATTCGATCTGAGAAGCTGGGTTGTATGAAGAAGAACATGAAATCAGGATTGGAGGTAGATTTCAATATACAGATGACACAATTTTGCTTGCGGAAAGGCAGGAGGGCTTGAATGAAGCACTTGCTGATAAAAATCAGACTTTACAAATAAATAAATTTTTAAAAAATCAGACTTCACACTTCAGTATGGATTGTAAAGAAAACACAAAGTCTCACAACCAGACCAATAGACTACATCCTGATAGATGGAGAACAGACTGGAGTTATCAAGGATTTCATTTTTCAATTTACAATCAAGACACATGAAGCCGCAGTGAAGAAATCAAATGATGTACCTGTATTGCATTGGACAAATCTACTGCAGAGAACCTCTTTAAAGTGTTAAAGATCCAAGATGTCAATTTGAGGACTGAGGTACACCTGATCCAAGCCATGAATTGCCTCATATGCACTGAAAGCTGGACAACGAATAAAGACCGCAGAAGACTAGACGCATTTGAATGATGGCGTGATGGCCTGCCAGAAGAACAACGAAATCTGTCTTGAAAGAAATACAATCAGAATGCGTCATCGAAGTGAGGTTGCCAAGACTCGGTCTCAGGTGCTTCAGACATATTATCAGGGGCGACCAGTACCTGGAAAAAGACATCATGCTTGTTAAGCAGAGGGTCGGTGAAAAAAAAGAAGACCTTCCACAGGATAAACTGACACAGTGGTTGCCAACAGGGCCTAAACGTACCAATGGAGAAGATGGTTCAGGACCAGGCAGTGTTTCATTTTGTTGTACGTTGAGTCAGAGCCAACTCAAAGGCACTTAACAACCATACAGAAAACGTCTGGGCAGCACTGTATGGTACAGTGCTGTGCTGGAGACAGATGGGGCTTTCTACTCTTGCAAAGAGTACACTCACGGGGGCAGTTCTACACTGTCCTAAAGGGTTGCTATGAGGTGGCATCAACTCGATGACAGTGAGTTTGTTTTTTATTTTAATTGTTTTAGTATGTTTTTAATATACAGATATTTTATAGATAGCCTAAAGAGATTTCTCAAAACAATTTTGATTCTGTGTCATTAGTACTGCCTATATGAGGGAGCACCCCTTCCCAAAATGGATTTTGTTCCAAAGTTATGTATTTCAATTTTTTTTACAAAATAACCATATCACCTTCAAAGTACTCTCCATTACACTTAATACATTTGTCAAATCTGGGATTCCATTCTTGGAAACATTTTTCAAACTCATCTGTTTGGATGGCTGACAGCACCTCGTTGGTTTTTTTTTCTTCACCTCTTCTATGTCATCAAATTTCTGTCCTTTCATATCCCTCTGCATTTGAGGAAGCAAAAAGATATCACAAAGAGTGATTAAGGTGCACGGGGCAAGAGATTTATGCTATTTTTTGCCAAAAACTGGTGCACTGAGATGGCTGGGTGATCAGGTGCATTGTGGTGGCAAAACCAATTCCCCTGTCTGCCACAAATCAGGCCTTTTTTGTCGCACACTGTTGTGCAATCTTTTCAAAACCTTTAAATAGAAAACTTGATTAACAGTCTGACCTGGTGGAACAAACACCAAATGCACTATAAGTTAACATTTTTGTTCATTTGGGAAATTGAAGATGTCCAGAACAAGGTTTGTCATCAATCGACATTACACCTCTTTTGAAATGAGAAAACCACTCTTACACTTGAGTTTTTCCCATAGCACTGCCCTTGTAAGCTATGTTCAACATCACAACAGTTACTGTGGCATTTTTCCTGAGCAGGAAACAAAACTTCACAGCTGCACACTCTTCTCTGGAATCAGCCATCGGAAACAATGAGGTTCAAGCAACACTGCTTTTAGGAAAAAAATCACTATGACCAGAGAGAACCTTCCTAGGTGACGCCACTGTCTGCACTAACTCGGAGTGAGTTGCTCCGTGCTCACCTAGAGGGAACAATGCATACTACAAAAGCTCCTCTGCCCCACGGAGCTTTTATCTGTTTGGCAGGTGGGTGGGGTGTGGGGGTGGTGCGTGCGAAGACCCTGAGCACTGAGTGTTTTCCCAGAGCCCAAGATGTCTTGAGGGCTGAGACTCCAAGTACACACTTGGAGTCCACATCCTCCCCCATGTAGTAAAAAAAATGTCCAAAGCCTCTTTCCCAAAGCCTGCACAGGCCTGTGACTGACAAGTGGTGTAGATGGTGCTTAGACTTGCGGGTTGGGGTGGCTCTTGAAGTGTGGGCCGGAGCAGGGGGTGGAAAGAGAATGGTTTGTGGTCCTTTCATTTGTCCCCTTGCTTGAGACCTGACCGATGTCAGCAGTCCTCCAGAATTCACTGGACCTCTAACCAGCTCCTCCACCCGACATAACCAGACATTGTGTCTCAAAGCCACACCACTTCAAGTCTCCATCCTCTTGTGTGGATTCTTGCAATCCTCCCCTAACTTGGTCCCTGTCTTCCATTTTTGTGTCCCTTTCTTCTACATGGGGTGGCAGAGTGAGCTTTCTAAAACAGGTCACTGTACTCCCCTGCTCAGGCAGAGAAGGCCTCCGGCTCTATTTGTCCCAGCCAGACTAAGTAAGAACCACTTGGCGCTCACTTTCCTACCGTCTTTTAGGTCACTTTGCAATTTCTAGGACCTATTTTTAAATTTCTACCTTCAAATATGCTGCTGCTTCGACTTAGAACATTCGTTCTCAGTTTTCTATGTGCAAAATTCTCCTTCCTTAAATCCAAATTTGCTTCTCTTCCTCAGAGACTTCTGTAATCACCTGAATTTTGTTGCTTTTTCCTCTCATGGAATTTTATATTAAGTTATGCTTATGTGTGTATGTTAATATTTTCCTCTCTTTATTTAATGTCCACTTCCTCAACAAATTGTAAGCTCCATGTGCAGTATATCAAGGCTTAGCTAACTGTCTGGTACCTGTGTGCAAGTGATTAGCTTATAAGACAGAGTACCATGTAGTCAAACAAAGTAATGCTTTAGATGAGTATCACTGACATAGAAAATTGTACGTGATATAATTTAAGATGAAAAAAGGTTATAGAATGTAATATTCCTATTTTTGTTTTTAAAATGCAAATATGTGCTACACATGCAAGGGCTTCCAAAAGTTTGTAGAAATATTTCATTGTCTTTAAAAATTATTTATTCCACTATCTTTTAATTCCATTTTCCATGAACTTTTTGAAGCGACCTTTTATATATAATTATTACATTTATATGTAAAAATTCTTTTCCACATATGTAAAAATTCTTAAGGTATTACAGCAGTTATATGTGCTGGGAAATTGTGAGTGTAGTTTATTTCTTACATTTGCATACAATTTAAATACTAATTATGCTACCTTTGTAATAGGAACATGCTTACATTTTAACTACTAAATAAATATGCTCAAATCTTCCTGAAAAGAAACTACACTGGAAATTGATGTTTTCCTTGGAAGCACTCTGAATATCCAGGATTACGGGATACTGAGAGAAGACAAATCACAATTTTTTAGTAAAATGTCATGCAGCCATTAAAGATCATAGTGGAGACTGTAAGTGCATGGGACATTGTAAGAATATAATATTCACTTTAAAAGCAAGCTAATATTGGGTTAAACAATAAAAGTAATGGAAGAGTATATTATTGCTTTGCAGTCTTAGAATTATAGTGATGATTTCTGTTTGCCAAATTTCCTGTAACATCATTTTCTACATTAAATTTTTTATTTTTAAAGTAGTGTCTGAAATTTTTATGTATACCCTCATCTTGTTGCAAGCTAATTAATTGGAAGAATATTGTATCATTTCAACTCTAACTGCCTCGTAACAAAATCTCAAATTAAAAAATAATCATAATAAAATTTCAGGTATAAGGCATCATCAGAACAAAAAATCTTACCATAGTGAATGATGGAGGGGAGTGCGGAGTGGAGACCCAAAGCCCATTAGTAGGCCACTAGAGATCCCCTTGCAGAGGGGTCTCGCGGAGGAGACTAGCCAGTCAGGGTGCGGTGTAACAACGATGAAAAATACAACTTTCCTCTAGTTCCTAAATGTTTCCTCCCCGCTCCCACTACCATGACTCGAATTCGACCTTGCAAGTCTGGCTAGACCAGAGGATGTACACTGGATAGGATAGGAACTGGAAATACAGGGAATCCAGAGTGGATGATCCCTACAGGACCAGTGGTGTGAGTGGTGATACTGGGAGGGTAGAGGGAGAGTGGGTTGGAAAGAGGGAACCGATTACAAGGAACTATATGTGACTTCCTCCCTGGGGGATGGGCAACAGAAAAGTGGGTGAAGGGAGACATCGGACAGGGCAAAATATGACAAAATAACAATTTATAAACTATCAAGGGCTCATGAGGGAGCGGGGAGTGGGGAGGAAGGGGAAAAATGAGGACCTAATGCCGAGGGTTTAAGTGGAGAGGAAATGTTTTGAGAATGATGAGTTCAATGAATGTACAAATGAGCTTTACACAATTGATGTGTGTATGGATTGTGATAAGAGTTGTATGAGCCCCTAATAAAATGATTTAAAAAAATAAATAAATAAAAATTATTATTAAGAAAAAAAATTTCAGTCTCCAAGGTGTGCAATGCCTCAAAGGTGCCGAAAGGTGGTGCTGTCACAGTGCTAAACAGCATTCGAGATCTTGGGTTGCTCAGTGATAGCGTGATTCCTATCATTGCTATCACTTTCATGTTTTTTCCATCTTTGATTTACACTGGCTTTCATATCCTGAGAAGCTAACAGATCTCATGGCTTTTATTTGAAGTGATGTTAATTAATTTAGACTTATTAATCTTACAGAAGATATGAATGCATATAAACTTTCTGTTCCCCATAATTTCCTTCCTCAAGTTTTCTCATTTTTAATAATAATCAAATTTTTACAACGGCTCCTTCTTGAGCGACTTTAGTAAGTGAGTCATCATGCAGGTCTTTGTACACATTCTCTCCTGTGTTAAGACTTTACGCAGAGCGGGCGTTGGTCATACCGTTTTACAGATAAGGAAACAGATAATGAAAGATGATTGGTAATCTGTCCAAAGTCACACGGTTACTAACTGCCAGACTCTGAACTCAAGCCCAGTCTCATAAGTGGACTTATTAAAAGGTAAAAAGGGTGAATAAATAATTAAGAAGCTAGACATAATGACAATATATAGGAGAAATAAATCAACATGCTGAAGAAATGCCAGCTGCAGAAACAGTTTAAAATAAAACAAAATAGGAAGTAGGAAAAAATACTTCTTATAAATCAAAGGCGATTGTCACATTTCTGTTTGGTGAGTGTGTATCTTTTTATTTATCTACATACTGATATTAGATGTTAGATAAGATTAAGGAGTTGTCGGCTGCTAACCAAAAAGTTGGCAGTTCGAATCCACCAGCCACTTCCCAGGAGTCAGATAGGTGGTCGTTCTGTAAAAATTCTCGTCTTGCGAACTCTGTGGGCTGTTCTACTCTGCCCCATCGCGTCCCTGTGAGTTGGAAAGGGACTCGGTGGTAAACAAGTCAGCTACCTATTAAATGCATTCTGCTTCTGTTTCCCCTTAATATACTATAGGAAAATATCCCCCACACTATTAAAATTTCACTGAAAACAAGATTACTAAGTTTTGTATTATTCTTTCATTTGAAAGTATTTTATGCATGAAGTCTTGGTGGCGTAAGGTTTGAGCTCTTGCTGCTCACCCAATGGTTGACAGTTCAAACCTATTGAGGGGCTCCACAGGGAAAGAAAATACGCACATCTGCTCCTGTAAGGAGCTCTGGTGGTGCAGTGGGTTACACATTGGACTGCTAACTGCAAGGTGAGTCGTTCAAAACCACCAGCCGCTCCACGGGAGAAAGATGATGCTGTCAGCCCCTGTCAAGATTACAGTCTGGGAAATCCCCAGGGCCAACTCTACTCTGTCCTGTAAGGGCGCTATGAGTTGGAATCGACTTGATGGCTGTGAGTTTACAGTTAATCTGCCCCTTAAAAGGTTGACAGGCTAGAAAAGTGGGGTGAAGGGGTACTCTGGCATATGGGGTTGCTATGAATCTAAATCAACTCAATGGAACCTGTCAACAATAACACATTTCCTGTGATTCACCTGCTATTAGTAAATTTAGCAGGCTGCTCCTCCACATTGAGGGATTAGTAATTTTACAGTGATAATTTTTCACAGGAATCTGTCTATTTTGTTAAAGATACAGTCCTATAACTTGGATGACTGGATTGCAAAAGAGTGAACCCTTAAAAGATTTTTGTTTGTTGCTTTAATTTTTAGCATTGTTATAAAAGAAACACATTCTTAATTTCAAAATGTAGCAAGTATTTCCAGAAACGAGTAAGAGAAACAGTTCCATATTCCGCTACCCAGAATAACTACTTTTATCATTTTTGTGTATTTTGTTCTAGAGTTATGTATACACGCATACAATATTTATTTACATATAGGTTACTCTTTGAGTAAGGCTTAGAAGAGTTAGGCTAGAATAGAATTCTTAGTTGGCAGTTCTCTTTCTGCACTTTGAAGATGGCATTCCACCGCTTTATGGCCTCCATAGTTTTGGATGAGAAATTGGGATAATTTTATTGAGACGCTCTTACAGGTGGGCCATCTCTCCCTTGTTGCTTTCAATATTTTCTCTTTTGTCTTTTGACAAGTTTGATATCTTGCCTAGTTGTGATCTGAGTGTATCCTAATTAGAGTTCATGAAACTTTGTGGATATGTACATATATATATTCATATTCATCAAATTTGGAAAGTTTTTAATCTCTTAAATAGTTTTTCTGCTGTTATCTCTCCCTCCCCTCCGTCAGAGACTTCCATTATGCATACGCCGGTACACTTGATGGCATCCCACAGGCCACTTAGGCTCTGTTCTTTTTGCTTCATTGTTTTTTTCAAACTGAATCTCCTTACATCTACCTCAGGCTCAAGATGAAGCTGTCTGCTCCCGTAACTAGTTAGTCTTGGACATTCCAGAGAGGCCTTCTGTGAGTATGGAAGAAGGTTGGGGTCATTGTTAGATCAAAAGCCCAACATGAGTTCCACTGGGCTAAGGCTGAGGCGTTAGCATTGTGTGTTCCTATTTGGAGACTCTAGAGGAAACCTGTTTCCTTGCCTTTTGTCAGCGTCTAGAAGTTTCTCACTTTCCTTGGCTTATGGCCCTCTCCTTCCATCTTCCAAGCGAGCAAAGACAGCCGGGTTCTTTCCACGCTGCCTTTTCTCTTCCACTTCTTCTACTTTTCAAGTCGCACGAGGTGGCTGTGAGTTGGAGCAGACTCCGTGATAATGGGCTTCATTTGGTATTTTGGGGTGCTTAGAGTGGACCACCTAGATAATCCAGGGAATGCTCCCATTTTAAGATCAGTTGATTAGCAGCCCTAATTCCACCTGCTGTCTGAACCCCCCCTTTCCATGTTCCCTCTTATGTTCCATTTCCAGAAATTAGGGGGTGCTCGCCTTCAAATTAATCTGGTAAACACTGAGCATCTACTCTGTCCAGTGCACAGTAAAACAGCTTTGATTTGAGGGTTCTTATTTCTTGGCTTACTACCAACATCAATTTGCAAAGTTACCCATGACAGTAACGTGACTATCGACATTACCATCATTGCTAGGTCTGAAACAGTCTAATGATGACTGTAGTTTTTGAACAGTTTATTATTAGACAATAATTAACCAGTAGGCCAAGCACCTGTGCAGGCCACTCCTAGTTAAAGGTAATAAACATCTTATCATGTGTGCACCTTACAATCCTCCTTTTTTTTCTTCTTCTTTGTATTGAAGGGGGTGCACCTGCAGGGACTGATAAATCTCATCCACACCTCCAGCCGATTATTAACATAGACGCTGTAAAGAAGGGGGGCAGAGAGAGTGTTTCTCTGGGCCTGGATGATTCACCCCGTTTTAGGAATGAAAGCTTGGTTGCCACGTGGTCTGGGAGAACAAAGCCCCAGGCACCGCAGAGGCCAAGACTGATCCCTCTCTTCCTGTTTACTGACTCTGAACAGCCTCCAGGGGCATTCTATTGCTTCTTTTTGGGACAGTGCAGTCGTGATGACAGCGGGGACAATAGGCATCACCCTAAACCCTGGAACCAAGATGCTTGCATGCTGAGCTCAAACTCTGTTCCGCACAAGCTCTGATGCTGTGTATTACAGCCAACCCAGAAAGACAGCCCACGCTTCCCAATGAAATCTCTCCTTTATGGACTTTCCCCTTGATGTTATCAGACGGAATAACTTCTAGCTAATCAAAAGATACCATGGAAAGAGAGAAAGGGTAAACCACACGTTAGATGAAGGGATTTCTAACATCCATATTTGATCAGGGACTTATTTTAAAAATTTGTAAAGAAATTCTTCAAACCAGTGAGAAAGACGGTCCAAATGGGTGAAAGATTTAGACAGGCATGTCACAGGAGAGGATCGCCAAATGGCCAATGAGCATCTAAAATGACGCCCAACATGATTAAACTTCAGGGACTTACAACTTAACACCACAAGGTGATACCCCTACCCACCCACCAGAATGCTTAAAATGAGAAGTGTTGGGTAGGATGTGGAGTGACTGGCACATTCAGACCCTGCTTATGTGGAAGTGACTTGGTAGGAGCACAGTGGAGAACTGTTTGGTGACATCTATTAAACCTAAAATAAGTTGTACATATGCCCTAAGGCCCAGCAAGTCCTCTCCTGGATATATACCCAATGGAAGCACATTCACCCGTGTACCAAAAGATATGCTCGAGAATGTTTTCTGGCAGGAATATTTGTAATAACGAGCAAAAAGAGCCAAAACCCCTCAAGGGCTCACAGCACTTGTTTGTTTTCGTGTATCATCGAGGGAGTCTGACCCATAGTGATCCTGTAGACGAGAGGACACCTGCCCCATCGTGCTTGCTAGGATGTGATCTTTTAGAAGCCGGCCACCATACCTTTCCACCTGCAGAGCTACAAGGGGTGAACCGCTAACCTTTTCATTAGGAGCCAGATGCTTCCCACTGGAATAACAGGGCTCCTTCCACTAACAGTAGCAGGCATGAATCAGTTGGGTATGTGTACGCAATGGCAATATTACAAAGATTTTTTTTAAAGACTGACAGCTGACTTATATATAGCTTGAGCATTATAAATCTTATAGACAATGATGCATACAAAGCTATACACAGAAGAGTACACACCGTCTGATTTGCTTTATAGCAACTTTAAGAACAGGCAAAACACATCTCTGGTGATAGAGGTAAGAAATGTCATTACTCTGGGGGAGTGACTGTACCTGGAGGGGAAATAGAGAGCCGTGTTGGTGCTGGAAATGTTCTATATGTAATATCCAGATGGTGTTACATGGATACATACATATGGCAAAATGACTAGCTACATACACTTAAGTATTCCAGAAACCACCCCTCATTCTGGGTAGCCAAGCAGCTGCCCCTTCTCATCCTCCGTGGACAACTAGAGGGGATTCTCTGGAGAAAGTGGAATAGGATTTAGGGAACCTCATAAGCAGGGAGCCCTGGTGGCATAATGGGTTACGAGTCAGGCTGCTAGTTGCATAGTCAGTAGTTCGAAACCACCACTCCTTCTGCTGGAGAAAGATGAAGATTTCTGCTCCTGTAAAGATTTACAATTTCAGAAATGCTCAGGAGCGATTCAATTCTGCCTCAGGGGGTCCCGATGAGTTGAATTGACTTGATAGCAGTGACGTTTTGTTTGGTTTTTGGTTGGTTGGTTGGATGGTTGCTAGCTGGTTTACAAACGGGTACCAAACTAAACAGGGGGGGATTCATTGGGAGTCTGCATTCTGAAAGTGGACTTAAATTTGGGACTGTATCTTATCACCTCTGCTTTTTCGGCAGCGGCAGTGTGTGCTTCATTTTAAAAACCACCAAACCTACTGCCCTGAGTGACTGCACCCAACAGAGCAGAGCTGCCCCCGTGTTTCCAGGCCTGGGAACTTTGGGGAAGCAGACTGCCTGCGCAGCTCTCTCCCGGGCGCCTTCAACTTGCGCGATAGGAAGCTCAGTTAAACAAAGATGGAGTGTGCTCGTTCAATAGACATGCTCGTTTTTCTCTCCATCCCAGAGTGTTTTTGATTTTGGGGGGGGGGGGTGTTAAGAAATCATTTAAAACTTACAAAAGACAGAAATAGAAAGAGTGGTACATAGAGAACTGCAGACTCACATCATACCTGTTATGAATCATTTTGCCTTACTTGCTTGATAGCATTCTCTTTGAGAGGTAGATGGCTAAGTACAAATGTATATGAATGTAAGTATAACTATTTTTTGAATCATTTGTGAATAATACATGTACATCATAGCCCTTTAGCCTTAAATACTTGACTATTTCCTAAAACTAAGACTAGCTATTCGTTTTCAAAGCTATAATAGAATATGTAAATGTCAGTACATTTACTCAATAACTTAAAATTTTTTGAACTGAACTATGGTAATAGTCATTATTCTAGTACATCCTGGTCCTGCCAACAGTCACAGCAGTGGAAAATCCAGTTTCATTTGACTTTTAGACTTGGGTCTTTGAGAGTCCGAGAGAATCAGACTTTGTAGATTAGCTTTGAATTTGACTCATAATGGATTTGTTTGACTCAGTTGCTCAGATATCCTAAAAAAAACCAAAACCTTTTGGTCAAAGAATAATACTAATATTATTAGTATTATTAATAATATAAATTAACAGCAAACAGTAGCATGTCTTACTATGTGTCAGGCAGTATCCTAAGTACATTTATTAATCCATTTAGTAATCTTCACACCTTTACAAGAACATATATGACTCTCTTCTTTATGCACATGGGGAAATAACAAGTCCGGAAGTTAAGTGACTGACCGATGAACACAGAACTGATCCAGAAGTAGAATCTAGATTTGAACCCAGACTCTCAGACATCTTTTTTATTTGTACTTGACCTTTTTTAAATGTCAGTACCTTCTATAACTATTCAGTATCTTATCTAACTCCAAGCTATTTCTTGTTATTGATTGCTTATTGTTTCACATTCGCCTAGGAGATAAGCATTCATTTTCTTGACATGTTTATTTTTCAGCTGAAGAAAAGGTGACTGGTCTTATGAGCCCGGAAGAATGAACTCAAGAGCAGTTGTTTACGCTCGGTTCTCCCACTCACCAGCTGCTGAGAACTTGTGGATGAAAGAGCAGGATCTTATCACTTCCATGGAAGCATGCGACGAAGATCCCAAACCACCCACAGCCAAGTGGCTTTCGTAGAGTGGGGCTGCCTAACAAATAATTAATCAGAAATGTTTGATAAAAATCTTTCTTACAGCATTATCTTTCCATTTATTGTTGCTTTCTTATCCAGTCTAGTGTATATACTTAATTAATCCTCCCTGCTTCTCACTTGAGCCTGAAGGTTGGGTCCAGAACAGAAGAATATTTTTCAGGCTGGGTCCATCCTGTTTGGCTCTGCTATTTAAAGAGCCAGAGTGGGAGCATAGCTAGTACTTCTTGAATACCAGTTCTGTGCCAAGCATCAGCGGGCTGCTTTACATATATGTAAGCCTACAGCCACCCTGTAAGGTTGCACCTGTTCTCTATGTTGCCCAAGAGGAAATGCAGGCTCAGAGAGGCTATGTGCTATGTGTATGATCACACAGCGGGCAGAGCCATGACTCAGATCTAAGTCTAAAACGCACCCACTCTAATACGGTTCTTTTTGCATTATCGCTCCAGAGATCGCTCCTCCATCACACCGTCACTGCCTTCCTCTTCAAAATTGGGTGGGATGGCAATGTGTGTGTGCATGTGGTAAGGGTCTCATAGGGAGAGTCACAGGGAGCATTTAGAGTTTCAGAAAAATCAAATAATTATTTTCGAAGAGAAATCATATTAATGTTCTTTTAGGTCAGGGGCTGGTAAACTACAACCTGTGGATTAAATCCAGTTTCCAACCTATTTTTTTAAAATAAAGTTTTATTGGAACACAGACATATGCTGTCCGTGTCTTTTCTTTCTGCAACGGCAGAGGTGCCTAGTGGTGAGAGCATGTGACTCAGAAAGCCTAAAGAATTGACTGACCTTTTCTGGAAAAAAATTTGGCTGACTCCTGTTTTGGATGACTTAGGAAGATCCCAACGTTTTCATTAAAGCATACACACACACCTACCTACTACTTGCAGACTGATCATGCTGTGTTCTAATGGTGGGAAGGAGTGATGATAGCTGAAGGATCTGATCCGAGAAGGGAGGGCTCATGGAGCACAGAGGGGAGGACTGGATCTCTCAGTTCCCAGTCAGCTATAACCCCTAGAATCATCGCACGCATGCGCTTGCTAGTCCTCCTGCCAAATCACCTTTCCTAAAATAGCGCATTGCTGACAGTCAAGTGGCTTCCCATTTATGACATGCTCAAATCCCAACACCCTGGCCTGGAATTCAAAGAGCCTAACAATCTGTTCCCTTGTAATCTCTCTATAGCTCCATTTTTCTTCTTCTATTTAGTGATCAGGAAGTCATGCTAAATTCTAATGTATTCAAAAGTCCATTTATTTCTCTCTGATTTGCCTTTAGGTAAAAAGAAAGGAACACATGGCCCTTGTAGGAGTTGTGTTTGATAACAGGAGGCTGGGCGGAGCACATCGTAACCTGGGTGGCTTCAAAGAGTATGTGGGGAATCCCATTCTTTCTATTCCATCTTCCTGTGAGCTTTTTCAAGCCCCCTCGGATGCCACTTTACCTAAGGAACAGTGGAAACAAAAGAAAAACTTTTTAGTAGGAAATGCATTATTTTCTCTACAGAAAACATTATCCAGTAGTATTTAGAAAATATATTTTAGCTACTGCTTATGAGGGCTGAGGGGGTGGGTGGTATTTGCGGAGTGGTTATGAATTGGGCAGCTAGTTACAAACCACCAGTCGCTCCTCGGGGAGAAAGGCTGGGCTTTGAACCCCCATAAAGAGTGACGGTCTCAGAAACTCCCAGGGGCAGGTCTGTGCTGCCCTGCGGGGTCACTAGGAGTCGGCAGGGAGTTTGTGGGTTGTTTTTATCTGTCAAAAGCTTTCTCCCGAGTTACTTTGAAAATCAGCTACGCTACATAAAAGTAATCTTTAACGATGCAGGATATATATATATTCTGTATATTTCCAAGTTTTCGTGACACCTTCTCACTTGTTGGTCATCAGAAGTTGTCCTTGACACTTCGGTTCCTGCAGAAAACCTCCGTTCCCTGGAATTTGCTTTGTCCGTCTTTTTCCAGGCTGTTTTCTTGGCTTGGAAAGGACGCCGTCGTCTCCTCTTTTTGTTTGCTTGTCCGAGTCTTCCATTTCAGCTCTTGGCATCACTTTCCTGCCTCCAAAGCATATTGCCATGGCAGAGGCCAGACTGACCTTCAGAATCAGGGATGGATTTCAAGAGGCTGCCCTTGTGTCGCCTTCACCTGGGTACCAGCAGCCTTGCAGTATCAGACACCAGTATTTCCTGGTGCCGGACTCGGAAGGATGGTTTGTTTTTAAAAAGAATTATGATAGGTATCATGTATTATGCACAGGCTACATGTCAAGCATTATTCTAAGCACTTATGTTAAACCATGATCTCCCTGGAGGCATTAGGATCTCTGCCTCATAGGAGTTGGTTTGGGCGTAATGTTGAGTTTGATTGTGTTTCCCCTTTGGGAAGTCCGAAGAAGACAAACATCACCCCATACCACTCTTACTCATGGCTTGGGTCAGGTCCCCTTAGTCCTCCAAGGGACATCTATGTTGTTGTTTTAAGATTTTTATTGAGCTATAATTGACATAATACAATTCAATAGTTCAGTCCTATCAAGGAGGGTTGTGCAATCATCGGTTGTATCATAAACTTTGGGACATTTTCTCTCCCTTCTTGTACCCATGGATGTTGACTCCTCATACCCCACTCCCTTCCCTTGGGCTATATTAATTCAGCCACTGCCTTCATAAATCCGCCCATGCCTGTTTCCCTATACAAAGAAACATACAAACCACGGGCAAACAAACAAGGACCCAGCAACAATGACCATATAAAAAGAGAAAGACCTCCATCTATTAGAAAGCAGAAAATTAAAAACTTAGAATAAACTCACATTGGGTCTACAGCAGCAGTTTTCAACCTGTGGGTTGCAACCCCTTTGGGGGTCAAATGACCCCCTTTGACAGGGGTCACCCAATTCATAACAGTAGCAACATGACAGTGATGAAGTAGCAACAAAAGTAATTTTATGGTTGGGGGGCGGTCACCACAACATGAGGAACTGTATGAAAAGGTCGTGGCATGAGGAAGGTTGAGAACCACTGGTCTAGAGGGAGATCACATGACAAAGTGTTACATGCTAACCTAAGTATAGCTGCTAAAATCCACTTTCCAGTGTTCTTTGATATGTGTGCTGTTAACCTTCCTAGTCTATGGGCATTAGGGATTCACTGCAGACTCAATCCATGTAGGGACCCTGCAAACTGATTTTGGGCTCGCACGATGACCCATAGTTTTCCACAAACGGAGTATTTAGAATTTAGACACTAGTTCCATTCCTTCCTCCGGGTCTGGATCTTATTATTTGCAAGCCTTGGATCACATAAGCTTGTGTGCTTTCTCCATGTGGACTTAGTTGACTCCTCAGTTAGATGGCTGCTTGTTTTAAGACAAGTCTTTAAGACCCCAGATGCTATTTCTCATGATAACTGGATATCATTTCTTCACCACACTCTGCTAAGGCTCCCATGTCTTTAATGATCTCATGGGGACAAGGACAAGGGTAGGGCCATGTCAAAGTGATATCTTTAACATCATAAGGGGGTCAATTGCCCAATGCAATAAGTTGTTTTATTTCTTGACTGGTTCTTCCATGAGCATTCATTGTGGATCCAAATAAAATGAAATCCTTGATACCTTCGATCTTTTCTCTGTTGATTGCGATGTTTATGGGTTCAATTGTGAGGAATTTTGTTTTCTTTACACTGACGTGCAATCTGTACCGAATGTTGTTGTGTTGGATCAGTAAGCGCTGCAAGTCCTCTTCATTTTCAGGAAGGAAGGTGGCGTCCTCAGCATGTCACAGACTGTGAATGCCTTTATGGTCAATGAAACACAGGACAGACCTCTCTGCTTTTAGCAAAGATCCATCTGGCATCAGTAATGATGCCCTTCATTTCACACCCGCTGCTGAATCTAGATTGAGTTGCTATTCGGCTTTCTTCCGTCATCATTTTTTCCAGTTGGTTTAGCTTGTCTGCATTCAAGAGCAAGCTTCAGAATCTCTCCTAACATCTACTTTGGTACTTCCTTCCCTGTCTTTTTCATGAAGTTCGGCTTCTTGATGTGTGGTTTTCTGGATGGCAGCCCACAACTCCTCTGTGCTTCAGTCATTAGTGTTGGGTGTGTCAATGCCGCTCTTGAGATGGTCTCTACATTCAAGTAAGATATCCATAAGCCATTTGTTTGTTCTCATGGATTTCTTTTCATTTCCTTCAGCTTCAACTTGAGCTTTCATATGAGCGATTAATGGTCTGTTTCAGCTTGTTTTAGCTCATGATATTGAGCTTCTTCATCTTTTCCTACAGATATAATCTATTTGATTTCTGTGTAGTCTAT
Organism: Echinops telfairi; assembly: GCF_000313985.2. Lineage (NCBI taxonomy): Eukaryota > Metazoa > Chordata > Mammalia > Afrosoricida > Tenrecidae > Echinops > Echinops telfairi. The sequence continues at coordinate 9,319,654 of NW_022111310.1, forward strand.
CTGGAGGTTCATGTGGATAGTGGCCATTTATATTGTTGAAGAAAAATATTTCCAATGCCTAAATTGTTGATCCTGCAAAATTCTGTTATGCAATCACTGTGTAAGTTTCTATCACCAAGGCCATATTTTCCAACCACTGATCCTTCCTCTTTGTTTCTAATTTTCACCTTATTATTACCAGTAATTAATTATCAGTGAATCTTGATTACATGTTTGATCAATTTAACCTGGAGAAGTTGGTGGAATTCCTCAGTTTTCATCTTTGGCTTGGTTAGTACATACATTTAAATCCTACTCCTATTGACCGGTCTTCTTTGCAGGCATATGACTTATCCTACAATAGAGAGCAGTGTAGTTCAAATAGATCTCGGGATTTTTTACTATGAATGTGACACCATTCTTCTTAAATCTACCATTCTCAAGCATAATAGACTATATGATTGTCCTATTCAAAATGGTCAATTTCAGTTCATTTCAGCTCATTAATGCTTAGGCTATCCATCTTCATGTGTTCTATTTTATTGTTGATGACTTCCAATTTTCCTAGACTTATACTTTGTACATTCCATGTTCTGATTTATAATAATCTGATGTCTAATAAATGTCTGTAGCTACTACTTTTTGTTTTGAGTCATGCCCCATAAGAAAATGAATGTCCTGAAAGCTTTGCTTCGTCCATGTCTGCCTTATGCTGGATTATCTAGTGAAACTCTCAAAGCTTATAGATGTCTGCACATACACGCACGTATACACACACACACACACACACACACACACACACACACACACACACGAAAATGGCTCACATGGTTGTAGAAGTGGGCAAGTCCAAGTCCAGGTAGGTTCCAAGTCCATGGGTCAGATGTTAGGCCGGGGGCGTCCTCTGATTTGAGTAGCTGTGGAGGCTGTTGAAGCTGAGACTGGCAGGCAGATGGGCTGCGGCTGCAGAGGTGAATGAATCCAAGGTTGCCAGGGTGCGTGTCCCCAACACTGGAACAGGTTCTTAGGAGCAACTTTGCAATTATGGAAAATAAAGACAGGTAGCTAGCAGGGCACAGGGGTTTCCTTGCCCCCATGTCAGGACCAAGAGACTGAATGTATTTTCCAATGGGAATATATAATGGGGCTTACAGAGCTTTGAAAAGGCATACACGTCGTACAGGGAACACGTAACATAATCAATGGGTAATATCACAAGCAGGAAACATACTAAACAGGCAATGAAAATGACTCAGCATTTTGACCTAATGCTAATTGACCTCTAACACCCCTGAGACCTCCCCAGGGGAGCAATCTATCATGCATGTCATTAGAGAGTTTGCTACATTTTAAGGTGGGCTGGGCTATCAAACCTTATTGCTCTTATCTACACATAACCTTAAGGCATAGTGGACAGCCAGACACAGGAATGATTCATCTTTTATGTAGCTCCTTTATAACAGTTCCTTTATGGGGGGGTGTGTAATTGGAGACACTGTGTTCAGTTATGAGAATGTGTACTAAGATGATTTATATCTCATAACTGTGAGGGTCTTCCTCCACTGGGCTCAGCTTTCCAGATATGTAATTATGAATGTAGAAGATTTACCTGCGTTACATTCTCATCCAGCTTCTCAATTTACCACACAAGGTTAGCAGGTCAGATGACAGGCAACTGATGACTCTTGGGATTAGCAGGGACTTTGACAGGATGTTGGTTCAAAGAATTGAATGTCAATGAGAATCCAGACCCAACATAGAACAAGGAAGCTTTTCTATAGTATCTACTTATATTAGAAGCAGGTAATACCCCTCAGGGTCCTGCATCCTATCCTAATCTTCGTACAACTGATTGGCTGCTCATAGGAGACCCCATTATGCAAGTGACTACATTATGTTAGGTCACATCCCGGGGGATTACCAGATCTTAACTGCCAAACCTGGCCCAGTCAAGTTGACATGACCTATCACAAGGTCATTAAGGCCAAGGAAGAAGTTCCACAATCATATTGTGAGGCCCTTCAACCTGAGCTGCTCATCTCCCAACACTGTATAAGATAATGTTCTGTTGCTCTCATAAGGTTTTCAGCGGCCAATTTTTCAGAAATGATCTACCTGCCCCTTTTTCCTTGTCCGTCTAAGTCTGGAAGCTCCGCTGGACGCTATCAAGCATGTGTGACCTCTTGTTATTTGAAACAGCACTAGCCTAACTTCCAGCTTAGCAACATGGCAACCACCACATTCTGACAAACTGACAGATGAGCGGTGGTTTTAAGTGCTTTCCTATATGCTAAACATTGCCCTAGACACTTTACACGAATTATCTCATTTAATCCTCTCAACCCCTGGCAGGTGGAACCGTTATGACCCCTATCCTACAGCCGAGGAGGACTTCAGAGACCTCCTGGACTTAGGCGAGGCGTGATGAGTTGGAACTTCAACAAGAGGAAACCTCTGGCATGTAGCTAGTGATGCTGCTTCAGAAAGGGTGGCACAGAAGGACATGCCGTGTACCAGAGTAATAATAGTAACAACTACCATTTGCTTAATGCCTACTAAGCCAGGCATTTTACATACAAAGTCTCCTCTAATCCTCACAACAACTCTAAGAGGGAATTAGGACAACTGTGCCATGAGCACTGTGTTGAAGCTTCACAGGGTTAAGTGGCTGGGCAAAGGCTGGAGAGCGGGGAAGCAGCGGTGCTAAGATTTAAATCAGACTGCTGAGTGGATGCCCAGGACTTTATAGTGACTCCTCAAAGGGAAGAAGGTGGCAACACCTAAGGGGATTCCAGAATTTCAGAGTCTGTTCAGGGCTTCAGACAAGGCAGGGCACCACTCACAGGGCAGAGGGCCTGGTTCTGGGAGACAGTTTTGCAAAGCTTACATCAGCATTTCTGAGGCTAGTCTATCTTGGGATGTCCTCACCAAATGGTTCCTGGAAGCTTTTGTCAAATAGAAATCTGTGATTGCGTAGGCTATCTCAGAATCAGAGGTGTACGTGGGAAAACACATCTGCTTTCACACCTCTGTCGTTTTTAAAAATCTATCCCCCCTCTCCCCTTGGCTCAATCGTTCTCAGACTTGAGTGCTCATCAGAATCACCTAAGGACTTATTTCTGAGGCAGCAGGTCTGGGGATGACGCCGGAGAATGTGCACTTCTGATGAAGTTTTCAGAATAACAGTCTCTAAGTTCATAAACATGTTTTAAATA
>NW_022111310.1:9322947-9325587 GCF_000313985.2 Echinops telfairi
GCTCGGCAAGGAAAAAGCCAGCCTCTGCTTGGATACTTCCACTCATGGTGATCTCACCTCCTCCCAACAGTGCGCCCAGCTCAGTCCGCCCGCCCAGCTCTGTGGAGCTCCATGTGATGCTGACTCAGCTGGCCCATGTTTGAGAACAACTGCTTTAGTTTATTAATAAAGCTACATTTGAAGCGTTCCAAGCCAACTTGGTGGGGGTGGGAAGGGGAACCAGTCCAGAAAAGGCAAAGGGCAGAAGCAGCGGGGGTGTGATGAGGCGGGCAGGCATGGTGTTCATCTAGGTCAGTGGTTCTCAACCTTCCGAATGCGACCCCTTAATCCAGTTCCTTATGTGTGGTGACCCCCCCAACCATAAAATTATTTCCGTTGTTACTTCTTAATGGTCATTTTGCTACTGTTATGAATAGGGCGAGCCCTGTGAAAGGGTCGTTTGACCCCCAAAGGGGTCGTGACCCACAGGTTGAGAACCGCTGATCGAGGTGATAATCTATCTGGAGAACCTGGGTGGGCTGGGAAAGGGGGGCTTCTCAGCAGGGGGACTAGTTGTCCCTGGACGTGACTGCTGGGAAGAGGAGGGCCCAGGGTGAGTGGGTCAGGAGAGTCCGCGTGGCCAAAGTGCCAGGGATCTGGGGAGGGCAGAAGGCAAATGCGGTGAAGTCAGAAGCTGCAGGTTCCTGACTGGGCTGTCGGGAGAGCGAGGGGAGCACAGAGGCTAAGGAGCCAGGCATGAGCTCCTGGGGTATAACCCTGTCTAACGATCACAGTTCAGCTGCAACTGCTTCCCGAAGCCCCTTTGACCTCCTCTTGTGGTTGTGCCCATCAGTCAGGATGCCAGAAGTTGCTCTCTGAAAGTAGTGAGGTGAAGTCCCTACAGCCAGAGGGGACAGGCCAGACACCTTTCTTTAGTGGTAGGCAGCGCTGGAAAATGTGCAGTCAGGGGGTCAGAACCGCTAATATCCCACCTCCTTGGCTGCATTGCGCCCTCACAGGGGAACTGACTCAGGACAGTGCTACTGAGGAAAATCTCTCACCCGACTTGGCTGCAGCAATAGGCTGTTGGCTGGGCACCTGGCTGCTCTCACTGCTCCTCACTGAATCCGGGAGGCCTCCCTTTTCTGGGCAGCAAAACAGGGGCATCTCTGCGCAGGGCTGGGCTGGGCCTCCTTTCAGATAGCGGCACCAGTACACACAGACTCTGCCTGGACTCTGACTCCAGACCAGCACTCTCCACCCAGGCTGAGCAAAGCTCTTGCCATTCCTTTTGTGTCCAATGTAGTACCTGTCTGTCTAGGTAAAGATATATATATATATTTAATGAGAAACCCTGTGGCAGGGACACAGGAATTAGTCAAAGAAGTCTCTTCCCTCAAAGGAAGGAGTGTCCTCAGGGAGATGCAGGTGTCTAGAGAATAACCAGCACAGCGGGGTAATTGTTCTTTCTCCGACAGCTCATTCCCTGCACAGGGACTTTGCACTTGCTGTTCCTGCTGAACGGAACCCCAGATGTTTGCATGGCCCACTTTCTCTCTGTATCCACTTCACTCTCACGAGGGGCCGTCCCCTCCCTTCTTTTGTAAAGCAATCTTGGGCTCTAATAGGACCCCCAAAATAAAATAAAAGCCCACCACTGCCATTGAATTGAATCTGACCCATAATGACCCTACAGGACAGAGCTGACCTGCTCATCCCGTTTCCAAGGCTGCATGCCCATCTTTAGAGAGGCAGGCTGCCACTTCCTTCCTCTATGGATTCAGCTGGTGAGTTTGAACCACCGTATTTTCCATTGGCAGCCAAACACTTAACCTAACCAAGGCTCCTCCCCTGTTTTATACACCCCACATATATCTATATAGAAAAATATATATAGCACCTATCAAAAAGGCAGGAGTCCCATGGGGGGGCACAACCAATAGTTAAGATTACTAACAGGAAGGTTGGCCGTTCAAATTCACTCAGAGGTTCTTTTAGGTAGCTAGAAGCAGAACTAAGGGTTGTCCCTCTAAATGCCAAAGCCTCCCTCCCCTATCACAGGAAGTTGGAAGTTGCTTAAGGTTGGAGGGCAAACACACAATCGTGAAGTCAAGGACCAAGGTATTTCTCCCATTGGAAGAATGGCCGCAATCTGCTTTCAAATGGTTACACACAGCCTTGAAATCCTTGGAGGAAGTTCCACTCTGTGACTCAGGGGGCACCACGAATCGGCGTTTGAATGCACAGTAGCTGGTTTGATGGTTCTAACAGCTTCATATTATGTATTCGATTATTTTGTTAGCCTTTCCCAGTTGATTGTAAGAGCAATAGATTGTAAGGGCAATCAGGGCAGTGACTTAATCATGCTGAATTCTCATTCGTAGCATTGGCAATGTAATAGGAATATGTACATAAGAAAGCAAATCCTCACTGCCATTGAGTGGATTCTGATTGCTAGTGACCCGAGAGGACAGGGTGGAACTGTCTCTCTGTGTTGGGAGGACTGGAGCTCTTTGCTGGAGTGGTAAGCCTTGTCTTTCTTCTGTGGCGCACCTGGTGGTTTTGAACTGCCTAACTTGTGGTTGGTTAGCACTCCAATGTGTAATTACGACTCTACCAGGGTTCCTGATACATACATACACAGGAGCTTCAAAATGTTCG
>NW_022111310.1:9325687-9331782 GCF_000313985.2 Echinops telfairi
CCATTATCTTTTATTTCCATTTTCCCTCGAAGTAATCAGGACCCCACTAGGGTTCCTGATACATGCACAGGGTGGGGGGGGTGTTTCAAAATGTTCGTGTGTGGGGGGAGAACCCCATTATCTTTTATTTCCACTTTCCCTCGAATTCTTGGAAGCCCCTATGGATTTCTCCTTCCATATCAGTGACTAGCCTCTCTCACTTTTCCCAACCTCTCCAAAGGCAATGAAATGGAGAATGAGGCCCTTCTGCAGACGAGCGCTTTCAGGCTGGACGGCCTGTTTCCAACGCGTGCATTGCGCCCTCGGCCCAGTCTCGGACACTCTGACGTCTTCACTGATAACAACTACGATTTACTGACCGTTCACTGTGGACTGGGCACTTCAAATACATGATTTCATTCTCACAACAACTAAAAATGAGACGGAGGCTCAGGGAGAGTGGCTGCCTCGAAATTATAAAGGAAGCTCAGAGTCAGCAGGGCTGCGGGGAAGGCAGGCCAGGTCTCAGAGTGTACATTTCCACGTCCACCTTTCCGCTAGGAGTCTCCCCATCCCGAGCCGGTCCTCCAGGATGGCACCAAGTCCCAGTCTCGGCCCTTCCCTACATCTCTTCGACATCTCCATCCCAGCCCTTTCTTTTTTTCTTTTTCTTTTTTTGTAATCATTTTATTAGGGGCTCATACAACTCTTATCACAATCCATACATACTTCAATTGTGTAAAGCACATTTGTACATTTATTGCCTTCGTCATTCTCAAAACATTTCCTCTCCACTTAAGTCCCCCCCCCGGCATCATCCCAGCCCTTTCACTGCCTCCAAGCACCCATGCCCAGTCACAGCCAGTGGTTGGAGGTGCCCCAGAGGCGTGCAAATGGAAAGGGCGTTGATCTCCGGGGCTCGAGCTGCCCTTCCCACGGTCAGGCAGCAGGATGCTCAAAGGTCCATCCCAAAGCCTGGAGCTCTGGCGCGCGCCGGGGGTGGAGCAGAGGACAGGGAGGTTGCAGCCAGGGTCGCAGGCCACTGAAGGACGAAGGCCCCTCCTCTACACCACTGCCTCCTGGGCATCTCGCGCCCCCGCCCCGCCCCGCCCCGCCCAACCCTCGAGCGGGTCCCTCCGGCGATAGCGCGCAGGCGCGGGGCTCTCTCCTTGCCCCCCCTCCCCGCGAGCCGCCCTTTCACCCTGGCAACCGCCGCGCGACAACAGCACCGCGAGGGCTGGGCGCGGACGGGGAGGGGCCGGGCGGCGGCGCCAGTGCGGACGGAGGCTCGGGCAGCTGCCGCGGTGTCCCATCGCCCTGCGCTTCATCACCGGTCTCAGCGGCGCGCTTTCGAGCCCGGCGGGCCCAGCCCCGAGCCATGGACGCTCAGAAAGTAAGCGGCGCGGCGCGGCGCGGGGCCCGCGGAGGACGGGCGGCTGGGGGCCCGGGGCGCGGGCCTGGCGGCGGTAGAGGTGGCCAGGCCGCCCAGCCGATGGGCTGGTGGCGAAGAGACCACCGCCCGGTTACGGGGGCCGCGCCCGGTGCCCCGAACTGGCCTCTGCCCTGCACTGCTCCCGGCTCCCGGCTCTGGCTTTCTTAACCCGTGGTTTTCTGCAGGGCGCTCGGGCCCCCTGGGGCTCCGGTAACCGGGTAACCAGCGTTCTGGGCGGGTCCACACCTGCCAGCGGAGCAGGCCACCTTGGTACTGCAGCCTGGTTCGGGCTGCCTCTGTGCGGACTGGGGGACCTGGCGCTCTGTCCTCCACCAGGTCGTGTCCCTCGGCGCGGTCCATGCTCTTTAGGTCGCGGACGGCATCTCTTTTGTACATCTTCTGTGGCTCCCCGCCCCCAGCCCGTGGCTGGATCTCAAGCAGGTCTTCGTGTTGGTTGGATCGAAGGGAAATGTTCCTAGTTGTCAGCACAGGGTTCCACCCTCTTTGGCCAGCTGGCGTTGCTGGTCACAGTTACCTAGTCGTTGTTTGGGAATGTTTTGTTTTTCCAAACAAGTAGAGGAAAGGATAGACGGAAGTTGCCTTTTGAATTAAGAGTTTGTTACTGATGTCTTGACTACAGGTAGGAGTTATGAATATTCTAATTCTTTTGTAAAAACCAAGCGCCTTGTTCTCTTTGTTAGCTTCTAGCCTAACTGAAACAGAGATGACTATGTGAAGGAAAGCACGTGTTCTTAATAATATAGAAAAAATATAGAAAAGGGCGTATCCAAGAAACCAGCCTCGTAGGTAGAAAGCACTGGGAAGCTGTATTGGAACAACCTTGTCTCAGAATTTTTCCCGGATTCACTTCCTTGGGGATATGTGAGAATAGTAATGTCTTAAGTGTTGACTATAATAGTGTTTAGCAAAAGTGCACATGATTTCATCTTCCATTTTCACAGAATGCTGAATTTTGCTTGATGAATCTAACTGCCTCTGTTAGTGAGGAGTGTTTTGCTAATGTGGAATATGACCACATCAGATCACAAAATAGAAGGTAATCACAGCGCCATAGTCTAACTGCCAAGTGACAACATTACATACCTGCCAAATTCTGAGCATGGTGGCCCAGGCAAGTTAGTCATAACCATCAGAACCAATGTTACTCTTTGCGCTCAACTTGGTATCCATGACAGCCAGACACGTGTTGTTAATGCACAAAAATCATAGTTTTTTACCATTGTCATAAATGGCAAATGTTACATTAACAGCCGATAAGTGAGGAGTAAACGTATTTTCCAGGTTACTTAACTTTTTAACATAAAAGTCCTAGCCTCTCTGCACGGATCTGGGTCCTGTGGTCAAAATGGTCCCCCAGGGCTTGGGACATACTCGTAGGAGCTGAATTGCTGGGTCCTATGGCGGCCAGGGCAGTGCGTGAAGAAGGCTCTGTCTGGTGATCGCTGTCTCGGTTGGGTTCTGTGGTGTCACACCGGCTCATAGGGACTCTGGGTCCAGCAGAAGGAAACACCGCCCAGTCCTGCGCCCCCTCCCCATGGTCCTGTCGGAGCCGCTTGTTGCAGCCAGTCTGTCCAAGCCTCTGGGCGAGAGCCCTGCTCTTGTTCGCTGCCCCTCGACTCGACTGAGCAGGATGACCTTCTCCAGGGGCTGGCCTCTCTTGATAACGTGTCCAAAGGACATGACAAGAACCATCTTTTCTTTTCAAAGCAAATCCTTTTTTACTTAAAAAAAAAAGAGAGATAAAAGTCCTGGGACCCCTATGTGGATATTAGCCAAAATTAACTGGAAGAACAAAATCTTGAGTCCAGAGGCTTGGATTCAAGGCTGATATCGACCAACTCTGTAATTTTGGACCAATCACTTAACTGTGGCTTATCAGTTTCCTCATCCGTGCAGCAGAAGTAAGAATTGTTACAGGGTTATTGTGAAAATCATATAAAATAATTCATTATGAAAACATCATGCAAAAAACAAACGAAAGAAAACACATCATGCTTAACATTTACAAAGAGTGTACAGTGAAAAGGTGTCATTAAAACAAAAAGGTGTATTCATCTGGATCGTAATCTGTCAGGCATGCGTTACACCTTACTTTAATGAGAAATTGAGTTGGAGGTTGTGGTTCCTGCAACGTAATGCAGGATAAGATTTGAAACCAACCATTAGGATAAGATTGGAAACGATTTAGTTTCGTCCCAAATGATATATTTGAATACCTTATACAGTGCCATATGCAGTTCTTCCAAGGCCAGCAGAGAATAGCTGTTGTGTATTGTACTCATGTATCGTATTTATGATAACTTTGAGAATCAACTTCTCAGTGTTAGAAAATGTGTTGAATTTCACTTGTGGTATCAAATTATCTAATGGGGGAAAAAACTGCTTTTTGCTTTCGATAGTTTATGGTGCTCATTCTTGACTGATTTAGTGCACTGAACTGAAGCTTTATTTTCTCTTATGATTTACGGCAGTATCAGTCGCATGCCCCAAATTGTATTGGACTAATTGTTTCATTGTTTTTAAAATAGAAACCTTGCTTTTTTGAGACTACTTCCTGTTACAGAATGTTATACTGAAAATGACAGCCAGGATTGAGGATGACCTGAATATAGGTTTCTTTGTCTGTATTGGGATTTGGGCTTTAAATTATTAAGAGGATGATTCTGGAGTTAGGTCGCCAGCCCTGCTATTTATTAGCTGTATGAGTTTGAGTAATTGTGCCTCCATTTCCTCATCTATAAAGCAGAGGTAATAATTGTACTTACTTCAAAATGTTATTGTGAGGACTGAGTTAATTTTTAAAAGTCAATTAATAGTGCCTAACAGTCAAAAGTACTATCTAAGTGTTACCTGTGATTATTGGTTTCATAATCCAACCTGAAAATAACTTTGCCCTGTTGCTAAAAGTAAAAGTACTTTTCTATCGCAGTCTAGGCATTTTACATCTGTCCTTAACATTTTAAGGTTTCTTTCTGGTTCTTCGGTCAGTGGTTTCAAATGATGGTGCCAAAGCGTTGCTAAATCCTCGTCGCAAGAGGATTGGGAGTTCTGACTCATGCAATCTGACAACAGAGGTTAAGTTAACAGGACAGCCTTACAGAGGCTTAATGGTGACTGGTCAGCAAGTGGATTAGCTTGACCAGCTGCTTTTTTGTCTGTGAAAATAACTTGGGCTTCAGTGGTGTTTTCGCAGCAGATGCTCTGTTGGAGTAGAGGAAGAAAACATCATCGCCGTGGGGATGTAAGGCCCACTGTTGGACACAGAAACTACAGCGTTATCTCCTAGAAGTAAAGAGAGGGGTTTTGTTTATATCGAGTTTCTGGGGCGCTTTTTGTGAACAGGATGTGTTATGGATAGGGGTTGCTACTCAAACCTTTTGATTATATCCTTAAGTGGTTTTAAGATAGAATCCCAAAGGTTTCCTGCCCGGGTGAAATGTGCATGCTCAAAGAAAACATTGAAACAAATAAGACACTTGTACCTGTCTGAGACTTGGAGCTTGGAATTTGATAATGTACATCAACTTTTGTACAAGAGATCATTCACCTTCATGAGGCTTACTGTTTCTAAGTAAGGGCCATTCTGTAGAAATAATAAAGGTGGTGCAGGTAGGGATCCTGCAGAGGGAAGTCACCAAGAACATAGCTTGTCACTTGCTTGCTTTTCCACCTTTTTCTTGCAGGTTATCTGCTTGGGTAGGGGTTATGACAGATCAAAAAATCAAACCAGACTCACTGCCATCGAGTCAACGCCGATTCATAGTGACCCTATTGGGCAGGGTAGAACTGCCCTGGCAAATTTCCAAGACTGTAACTGTCTATGGGAATAGAAAGCCCAGCTGTTCTCCTGCAGAGCTGCTGGTGGTTTTGAACTGCTGACTACGTGTATCGCAGCGCAATGAGTAACCACTACACTACCAAGGCCCCTCACTATGCCACCGCCATGATGCTTAAATGTCCAACACTGGAGCCACGTAGATTGAGGAGTTTGAACTGACTGTGTGAGGTGTCTGAAGCATGACCACATGTTTCGTGGACACCTGTAGCGAGTGACACATAACCTACGCCTAGCTTCTTTCTCCTGGTCTCTTCCTCTCCCTTGGTATTTGGTGTTTAGTGACTTGATATTATACCAGAGCAGTTCAAAGACCCTACCAGAAATAACCTGATAACCAACCAATTGTCCCATGCCCCAGAATGACTTCTTCTCAATCAGAAAAGGGTTTCCCTCAGGAAGGAAAGGGAAGTGGATTTCGAGCATTATTCTGCATGCAGTGTTGTGTTGGGCTGCGTTAAACCTCCATTACAGTGCTTATTCCTGTTGCACAGGTGAGAAAGTGATGTTCCATGATGTGAAGTGAGTGGTTCGAAGTCACACACAGGTAGCTTATGGTAGTCTAGCGTCAAGCAAAGGTCTGTTTTCACAGCCTACGTTTTCATCACTTTAACCACTTCCTGCCTGAATCCTTTGCCTCTAGATCAGCCGACCCCCCTGGGGGTTGGATGACCTTTTCACAGGGGTCACCCAATTCATAACAGTAGCAAAATTACAGTTATGAAGTAGCAATGAAAATAACTTTATGGTTGGGGGGGTCACCACAACATGAAGAGCTGTATTAAAGAGTCATGGCATTAGGAAGGTTGAGAACCACTGATCTAGATG
>NW_022111310.1:9333847-9360936 GCF_000313985.2 Echinops telfairi
TCTCCCGAAGCTGCAGATTCAGTGCCATCGTTTGAAATATATTCTTCTCAGGGGAGGGGCAGGCATCCACTTAGTATTTGGGGCTGGGACCAGCCCCCTAGACCTCTCCACTGATTCCCTACTCCACGCCGGCATAAAGCAATTGAAACTTAAGATGCTCTTAGGGATATGCTCCTATCAAGTTTTGTTTTATGACATAGTTAAATCTAGTGGGGGGGGGGGTGGGGATTTAAATTAAAATCTGGAATTTTGATTTTCTGTGCCCCAAGTAAAATCACTGTTTTTCTATAGTATAAGAAAAGGAGACTGTAAAAAGTTTGTGGCTCCTGTTTGGACCAACTAAGGCACAGAAAGGACTGTAGAGCTGACACGACGTCCTCTCACTCACCCACAAAGCTGCAGGGACAGCACTGGAGACACAGTGTGGGAATTGTGCTGGTCCGACCCCCCTACACCGGGGCAAAACATGAAGGGAGCATACCAGAGCAGCAAGGGGAGCAAAGCACTGAAGTCACCGAGCAAAAAATAAACTTCAGACTCGGAGGGCAGGGCTTGGCACCTCATCAGACTTGATTGGAAAACATTCATAAGGGTAAGCAGACATCTGGAACTATTTCTAGGCCCTTTTCTCCCCCCCACCCCATGTCTATATATATAAGATAGGCAAGATAATCAATCTCGAGGAGAAAACAACAGGACTAATGGTTCCAGTGGGACAGGGACAGGGACAGGAGGTGGGAGGGTGGGAGGGAAGGAAGCGGGGAGCCAACAAACTCAGGAAGAAGGGGACAAGAAGAGATCTAAAATCGATGGTGTAGATGCCTGGTGGGGCTTGATCAAGTGCAGTGTAGCTGAGAGGAATTATTGAGTGCCGAATGGTCAAACATGACAGTGGGATAGGAGGAAAGTAAAAAGAACTAGAGGAAAGAACTAGGAGGCAAAAGACATTTATAGAGGTATAAATACAGACATGTATGTATGTAAATATATTCATATAAAATGATACGGATATAATTCTATGCACACATAGTTATATGTTAAGTATCAAGGTAACAGATGGACACTTTGTCCATCTCCTCAATCCTCAACACAAGAACACTTTGTTCTAATAACCTGGCATTCTGTGATGCTCACCTTCCTGACATGATTGCTGAAGTAAAAAAGGGTGCATAAGCAAATGTGGTGAAGAAAGCTGATGGTGCCCTGCTATTAGAAGATATAGCATCTGGCTTCTTAAAGGCTTGAAATTAAACAAGCAGCCATCTAGCAGGGAAGCAACAAAGTCCACATGGAAGAAGCACACCAGCCTGTGTAATCAAGAGGTGTTAACAGGATCAGGTATCAGGCATCAGAAGACCCAGAAAAAACAATCATATCATTTGAATGAGGGGGTCAGAGTGGAGACCCAAAGCCCATCTGTAGACGACTGAACACCCCTCACAGAAGGGTCACAAGGACGGGACAAGCAAGCCAGGGTGCAGTAAAGCACCGATGTAATGCACAACATTCCTCTAGTTCTTTAATACTTCCTTCCCCAACTGTCATGACCCCAGTTCTATTTTAAAAATCTGGCTAGACCAGAGTATGTACACTGGTACAGATAAGAGCTCTGAACACAGGGAATCCAGGACAGATAAACCCATCAGGAATACAATAAGGATAATGATACCATGAGGGTAGGGGAAAGATTGGGTGAGAAGGGGGAACTGTTTGCAAGGATCGATGTATAACTCCCCCCCCCCCTCCAGACGGGCAACAGAAATACGGGTGAAGAGAGACACTGGATGGTGTAAGATATGGAAATAGTTATAGTTTATAATTTATCAAGGGGTTACAGGAGTGGGAGGGTGGGGAGGAGGAAAAAAGAGAGGAGCTGATATCAAGGACTCAAGTAGGAAAAAATGTTTTGAAAATAATGGTGGCAACATATATACAAATGTGCCTGATACAAATGATGCATGGATTGTTGAAAAGCCCCTAATAAAATGATTTATTAAAAAAAAGTTTGTGGAAAATAGAATTAAAAGATAATGGAATCTTCTCATAAACTTCTTAAAGGGCCCTCAGTAACTGCTCTCTTCCTTCATGATGTAGCATGTTCGTGTTCTCACGTAGGCTTGTGAGCCAGAGTGAGAGTGCCGTAAGGATATGATCGGGATATTGAAATGTAGATGTCTACATACTTTAAATAGAATACTTTTTACCTAGAAACATAATGGAGCAGGACTTTTATACCTTTAAACCATGCTTGTTTGCAATTTACAGCTGACTCTAAGGAGTTCTTGAATAACAAACACATATTGAATGCTTGCCCTCCTAATAGAAATTCGGGATGTAGGTTCTCAGGTAGCAAACACATATTAAATGTTTGCCCTATTGATAGGAGTCCCACTCCATCTGCAGTGGCTGATGTTTTGAAGTGTGTGAATTTTGTCCCCAGCTTTCTTTTATATGTTTCTCATACAAAGAGTCAGTGATTCTTCCCAGTCAAAAGATTCTGACGAATGGGTTATCAGGGATCAATACTCGTGGAGTAATACCTAATTATGTTGTGAACTAATTTGCAGTAGCTTAACCAGTTTGTGCTTTCGAAAAAGTTTAAAACTTATTCTTGTAGTTTGGATGAAAGTTTAGAGAACAAATTAGTTTCGAATTAAACAATGTAGTTGCTGACATTCGTTTTGGTCCCCACAGTTCAGACTTTCCTCCCTGGCTGTCCTGGTTTCCAGCCCCCCACCTCTCCTGCCCCTTCCTGCCTTCTGAACTTTTGGGGCAAAGGCTGCCCTTTTGGCCTCTAATGGTTCACTGTTCTGAGGAGCACATTCCTCAAGGGTGTTATTGTTCAGTTTACAGGCCTGCTTCTTGTTTGTCTGAGAAGTGATCTTGGGGTAGATTCCGGTTCAGGTTCGAAGGGTGTCTAAGGGCCGTAGTCTTGGAGTTCCACGAGTCTCATGAGGCCAACGAGTCTGGTCTTTTTTTTAATGATCTTTATTTTTGTTCTCCATTCCGTGTCCCTCCCTACCCACCCCCCACCTTCACCCCTACCCCAGTCCAGGAGTCTAGGATCTTGTACGGTCCTGTCACTGCCGTCAGTAGGAACAGACACTGTTTAGTTCCACTTCTTAAGGTCTCCGGCTCTGGGAGGCTGTGGTTTCTGTGGCCCACCCACCCTTTGGACTAATTTTTTCCTTGCGTTTTTTATTTTCTTTACTCTTTCTTGCTGCAGATGAGAAGAGACCGCTAGTCATATCTTAGGTGACCACTCATAAGCTTTAAGCACCCTGGCACTGTTCATCAAAGTAGGATGCTAAGCATTGCCGTTGTGGGCAGTATTTTCCCAGTTGACCTAGATGCCCGTCAAGAATTGCCCTAAAGTGGATTGTAGCAGATGCAGTTCGATTAAAACCTAGCACCTTATCATTTGATCTCCCCTTTGACCTAAATTTGTTCTTTTTAAGAATAGTTTCTACTTTTCAATGGAGGTTTTTTTCTGTTTTACTTTGTTATTGTTGTTAGCTTTTCTGGGTAAATAAATGTTTTTTTAATTTCTGGTATGTTTTTCTGTACATGAAATCCAGGATAGACAAACCTATAGTGACAGTAACTGGATTAATGGTTCTTGGTATGGCAGGGAGCTTGGTGAGGAGATGGGGAGCTAATAACGAGCACCAGAAAGAAGAAAATGTGTTCTATAATTGGTCAAGGTAATGATTGTACAACTCTCTGTGATATGATTGAATTATTGAATGTATGCTCTATTGATTATATGCCAATAAAAGTGCTTTAAAAAAAAAAAGACTATGTCCTAAGCCCTCAAGCTACAATGATTCAGCCCCTCATGGTGTTTGTTTAAGGCTAAGAAGTTTACATAACACTGCCCCTAAAAGTTCATGGGAAAATGGACTGAAAAGACACTGGGCTTTTTCCGTGAACTTTCTCAAGCCACCTCATACCTGGATATATTTGAAACACATCCAAATATGTATGTAGAAATATCTTTTCCAAACCTACATATGCTCAAGGTATAACGCCATATACCCTGTCCCCCTGTTCAGCTTCATATCTGTCTGTGCACATTGTTTGCCTACCGGGACCTTCTAATGTTCTCTCTTTCAGAGCAATTGATGGTTGCAGCCAGATCCTGGCTAGTTCTTCTGGCCTCAGGGTTGTGTATACTACAGTGTGGCTGTTTCCATCTTTTTGCTTTTGTGAATAGTGCTGTAATGATCGTGGGTGGGCATATATTTATTTGTGACATAGTTCTTATTACTCTAGGATATCTGCAGGTAGAGTAATCCGACAGCCCCACTCCCTTGCTGGCTGGCTCATACGCTGTTTTATTCCCAGCTTGTTAAGGAAGCTCCGTGCTGCTGTCCACAGTAGTTGTAACACCTTTTAGTCCCACCAGTATATGAGGCTTCGGTCTCTCCATTACCTTGCCAGCATTTGTTGTTTTCTGGTCTGTTGTTTGTTTGTTTGTTTTGGGGGGGGGCTTTGGTATTAATCTTGGGGTGTGGTGACAGCTCAGTGCTTTGATTAGCATTTCTCACAAGATTAATGAGCATTTCGTCATATTTGTTGGCTGCTTGAATGTCTTCTTTGGTGAAGTGTCTGTTCATGCCCTTTGCCCATTTTGAAAATAGTTTATTCATCTTTTTTTTCTTGTGGCAAGTTTTTCTAATATGTCACTGACATTTTTCTCCCTCGGTCTGTGGGTTCTCTTTTTACTCGCTTGGTGAAATCTTCTGATGTCTCCTTTTAGAGAGGGCTCAGTCATCTATTTTGTCTTCTGATGTTTGTATGTTCTTCACTGTTTTGATAGTGTATTTTTTTCCAGGAATAATGACGCTGTTTATTAACATTTGGTGATTAACATTTCAAAAGCAATTTAAATAAAGACTGTGCAAATCTGAGATGGATCCCGAGGTAATGATCGGTATGGAGCAGAACAACATTCTTTTGAACCTGTGCAATTTTTAATTTTTTGGAAGGTAGCTATCTGTTTATGGGCCATAAATCAAACCAGACCCCCAGACCCCTGCCCAATCCCTGTTTAGGATGAACACATCCAGGGCCACTCTAAAAAAATGTTTCTTATCTGAAGGCCTGGACACCGCTGGCTTTCCACCGGTGAACCTCTCTCCTCTAGAGAGTCTGCTAAAGCAGAGAACAAAATCCATTTCTCGACAATCAGTGGAGCCACTTGAGTGTGTGGATGCTGCTGGTACAAAGGCTTGTTTCATAACCTTCCCTGTGCTTCCCAGGTGCCGCTGCGGCAGGTTGTGTTACGGCTCCCCATCGTTGAGCTGTGTGCCATAGGGATTCCAGTGACTAGTTTTTTTAAAACAAATCACCAGACTTTCTTATTAGGTGCCTCTGGGTGGACTCCAACCACCAACCATTCAGTTAGCTGCCAAGTGTGTTAGCCATTTGTGTCACCCAGGAGTTCCTGCCCCTGGAACTTTTGAATAGGTTACCCTATAGAGCAAAGCAGGTTGGTGGGGGGGGGGGGAATTGCAGCTGTGGTTAAGTCAAGGATCATAAGATATGAAGAAAATCCAGGCTAATCCAGTTTGGTTCTAGATACAAATACATGTAGAGAAGAAGATAGTATGGTCAGGGAGGCAAAAACTGGAGTGATGAAGCAACAAACCAAGGAATGCTGGCAGACACCAGAGAAGCTGAAAGAGGCAAGGCATGATTCCTTCCCTAGAGACTGTAGAGGGAGTGCCCATCTTCCCAGTGATTTCCAATCCAATCAAACTGATTTCCGACGTCAGGCTTCTAGGACTCATGTGCATGTGAAAGTTGGACGTTGACTAAAGACCAAAGAGAAATCGATGCATTTGAATGATGGTGCTGGTGAAGAATTTTCAAAGTTCCATGGCCTCGGCCCGCTTGGTGGTCCACGTGGAGAGAGGGGGAAGGGAAGGAGGACAGGAAAGGGAACAAGGGAGAGAGGACAGGAGAGGCGAGGGGGAAGAGAGGCGACAGGGAGAGACTGGCGAGCGATAGTGTATTTATGCCATGTATAAGTTTACCCCTTTTTTTTTTCACTTAGGATTTACGTATAGTTTCAGATTTTACATTTAGGTTCTTGATCCATCTTGAATTCATTTTTGTATTAGGTGTGAGATATGGTTCCTGTTTCATTCTTCTGAAAATGGATAGCCAGTTTGTTAACCACAGCACCATTTGTTAAGAGACGATCTCCCTTCTATTTCATGTGCTTCAGTGTTTTGTCGCAGATCAGCTGTTTGTAGATGGGTGGATTTACTTCTGGGATCCCAGTGTGTTCTACAGGTCTACCTGTCAGACCAGTACCAGCCTATTTTTTTAAAATCATTTTATTTGGGGCTCGTACAACTCTTATCATAATCCATACATCCACCCATCCTGTTGTGTCAAGCACATTTGTACATTTGTTGCCCTCATCATTCTCAAAACATTTGCTTTCTGCTTGAGTCCTTGGTATCAGCTCCTCATTTTTTCCCCTCCCTCCCCGCTTCCCCTTCCTTCAGTACCAGGCTATTTTAACTACCATGATTGTGGAGCAGGTTTTGAGATTGGAAAATGAGGGGCCTTCTACTTTCCTACTTTGTTCTTCTTTAGTAATATTTTGCTTATTTGACGTACTTTTCCTTTCCATATGAAGTTGGCGACTAGTTTTCCCATTCTTTAAA
Organism: Echinops telfairi; assembly: GCF_000313985.2. Taxonomy (NCBI): domain Eukaryota; kingdom Metazoa; phylum Chordata; class Mammalia; order Afrosoricida; family Tenrecidae; genus Echinops; species Echinops telfairi. Next base: position 9,340,531 of record NW_022111310.1, read on the forward strand.
GAATGATGTAGGAATCTGGATCAGGATTACATGACTGGGGAGTATTGATATGTTCACAGTGTTAAGTATTCCCATGCATAGATAGTATATTCTTTTCTTTAAGTATGTCTCTTGGTTTCTTGTAGTAATGTTTTGTAGTTTGTTTTGTAGAAGTTCTTTTGTTTCTCTTTATATTTATTCCTAGGTATTTCATGTTCTGCGTGGCTGTTGTGAGTGGTATCATTTTCCCAGTTTCCTTTTCAGGGCTCGCTTTGTTCTTGTAACAGAAACCAGTTGGTTTTGAATGTTGATCTTGTACCTTGCCACACTGCTGAATCTTTCAATTAGTGCCCATACTTTTCTTGCAGATCTTTGGAATTTTGTATAGGATCATATCATTCGCAAATAGAGAATGTTACTTCTTCTTTGCTAATTTAGAGAGATGCCTTTATTTTTTTGTGTTTCTTGCATATAATTCTAAGATTACCAGAACAGTATTGAATAGCAGGGGTGCTAAATGGGAGTCCTTGTCTGATTCCCACTTGCAAGAGGAATACTTTCACTCTCCATTGAAAATCATGTTGGTTCTTGGTATTGTGTATATGCCCTTAATTATGTTGGGGAATTTCCCTTCTGTTCCTATTTTCTGAGCTTTTGTCAAGAATGGGGATTGGATCTTGTCGAGTGCTTTTCTGTGTCCTTTGATATGATCATGTGGTTCTTTTCCTTCATCATAAACCTTTTCTTGGCTTTTTGTGGTAGTGGTCTCATACACTATTCAACTTGTTGTGCTTGATGTATTTCATCCAGCACACCGGCCTCCGTGCTTAGAGATGCTTGGTGATATATTCTTAAAAGTCTCGGAAGCCCACGGGCCGTTCTCTTCTACCCGATAGGGTTGTGATGAGTTGGAATTGACTCGAGGGCAGTGAGTGAAAAGGGCTAATGATGGTGAGCATCTCTTCATGTTGTTGTCGGCCACTTCTTTGACGTGTCTGTTCATATCCTTTGCCTATTTTTAATTGGACTGTTAGTCTTTTTTGGTGCTGAAGTTTTGATGGTTTAAATTAGTCCCTTATTAAATATGCTGTGCCAAATTGTTTCTCCAATATATATGGATGTATATATTCTTTTATATACATCCATGTTCACTTAAGGTCCTGTTGTCTGGTTTATCATCTTCTGTTTATAAATTTTTAGTTATTTTTGATAGTTACTCCATAAATTGGGGCCTCTGTTTGCCCCCATTTTTTTGTGTACTTGTGTGTGTGTGTGTGTACTTTTAGTTAAATTATGAATAAAAGTTAGTTGTAGGAAAATAGGAAATATCAATATATTAAAATAAAATTAAACTACCCACAATCCTGACACATAGTGATAACCTCTCTTAAAATGTGTGTGTATGTCTAACGATGCAGGTATTTTTTTAATAGAAACTTTAAAAATAATGGTATCATGTGGTAACTTGTGTTGTTGTTTTAACCCAATGCTGTGAGTGCTTTCCCATGTTAACAGTAACACCATGAGACTTTCGTGATCCGGCAGATTCCTCTGTATATGTGTTAGATTTGATTTGATTTAGTCTCTACTTTATGTTATAATGAGGACTTCAAAAAGTTCATTGAGAGATGGAATGAAAAGATAATGAAACTTTCCCATGAACTTTTTGAAGCCCCCTTGTACCTTTGTGTCACAGTCTTTTAATGCTGTAAATGACGCTTATGTTATAAATATACATCCTTTTAGATAGGTTTCTACTTACACTCTTAATCATTTACTTGGGGTAAATTAGTAGAAATAGAATGACTGAGTCAATGTGTATAAATTATGTGTGTATCCACACACATATGTCAATGTTTTATATATATGGCCAAATTACCCTTCAGAAAGGTTATGTCATTTTGCACCTCTGCCAGTGGTACCTGTGAGTGCCACTGCTTCTTCCCCACCTCTATACCCTACGTTAGGGGGCAGGATCTCGGGTTGCCTTGGAAGATTAGACGCCTCTTAGCCATCACTGGGCAGAATAACCAGTTCAGCGGCCATGGCACAAGGTTAAAGCTGCTTTTTCAGCCTGTCATACACTTTATGAAGGGGCATTACAAAATTTGCGGGAATGTGGATTAAAGGATAATGGAATAATGGCAGTAGATTGCTTTTTGTGTGAATCATTTCCATTGCTTTGGTGTACAGGCAGCATTGCTGCTTCACTAGCTTTCCATCAATTAGCTATTTTATGACTACCAGATTCTCTATTTTCTCAACCATAGTTAGTTCTTCTCTGTTAGGACCTGGCATCCCATCTGGGCAGCATGCTCTTGTTAGTTCTGCCATAGTTAGGGGCCACTGGAGACATAACAGCTGGGTAGAACTTCCTGGATTTCAACTTTGTTATCCGAGTCAAAGTCGAGTTATATGGACTTTGCAAGTAGTATCATTGCCGGTGGCATCTCGACATCTGGGACTGCCATGGGCCGGTTTCCCTGAACCCCTTTGCTCTTGTCGCGGAAACCTGATGGCCTTTGAACAGCCTGGGATAGTGTGAAAGCACAGAGTTTGGAGGCAGCCTCGTGAATTTGAATGCTGACCGCCACTTGATAGCCGGGTGACACAGACGAGTTTTCCTTCCACTTTTTAAGTTTCATTTTCTTCAACAATAAAATGGGAAGACTAATACTATTTTTGTTTTCTATCGTGATGATTGAAATGATACTTCTTGTTGTTACCTTAACACAGTTCCTGACACATTGCTGTTGTTAACTACTACCAAGCCACTTCAGACCCATGGCGACCCTCTATTCAGCAGAGCAAAACACTGCCCAGTTCTAGGCCCTCCTCACAATTGTCGTCACATTCAGGACTGTCTTTGCAGCACTGTTGTCATTCCATCTTGTCAGGGGTCTTCCTCTCTTTCTCTGCCCCTCCATTTACCTGCCCTCTGCTGATAAGGTGTCCACAGTACATGAGTCGCAGTTTCTCCATTCTCCCTTCTAAGGAGCAGTCTGGCTGTACTTCCATGCAGATTTGTTTGTTCTTTGGACAGCCCATAGCACTTTCAGTGTTCTTCCCCAGCACCATCATTCAAATGCATCTATTCTTCTTTGGTCTTCCTTATTCAGTATCCAACTTTCACATGCATACGAGGTGGTTGAAAGTACCATGGCTGGAGTCAGGCACACCCTAGTCTTCAAAGTAACATCCTTGCTTTTCAACAGATAGACACAGAGAATGATTATTAACTATGAATCAAATTGGCTCTACCAAGTGTGCTCCCTCAGCTTGCAGGTCCAGTAGTAGGGTTTGCAGTGGTTCTAGGTTAGTACATCGTAGCTCTCTGGAATACAAATAGCGAATTGCACTCAGAAACCCTCTCCTGATGTGAGTAGATACTGGTGGGATGACAACCATGTGTCACAGTGTTTCTCTCATTTGGACCACATGTTTGTGGATGTCCTCTGGCTCAGGGTAGTATATGAACCTGGCTATATTGTTTTATCCCATCTGGTTCTTAGGGCAGAAAGCCTCTGCACCATTACCTTAGGAGCTGGATAGTTGCATTGGATAGTTTCCAGATAAGTAGCCCAAGTTGGCAGCATTTTCGGTTGGAGACAGCAAAATTAAGATTTACGTTTGAATATGACATTGGCACATATTAGACTGAAACCATTGGGACCATGCTATTTCAAAAAGCCATCATGTTCTCAGAGTCATGAGAAGTTCTGCTTGGTAAGAGTAGTGGCTGCTGTTCTATTGAGCAAGGGTGGTACATGTTTCAACAACCTGTTGATCAGATTCAATGTTTTCCTCTCTTGGTCTTCATGATGCCCTCAGATACGCTGACCTCTTTTCATAAACTTCTGATCTTTATCTTATTAAGGACTACCTTTTCATTGTTATGAGCACAGACTCAGGACTCAGACTGCCTTCATTTGAATCCTTGTTCCACCACTTACTACCTCTGAGATCTAGGGAAAGCTACTTAAACACTTGTTGTATTTCAGTGTATCCTCTTCATAGCTTTCTTCAGAAGATTAAATGAATTCGTATATAAAGGTAAAGGTAGCATTTGGCACTTAAGATTATGTCAGTGGTAGCTATTATTCTTTGGCTTAGATTGGGACTTTGAACCAGGTTGTTCCATTTTTGCTCCTGCTGAGACTGCATTTTTGTCTCAGATATATACGGCATCAGAATCAACAGTTTACCAAGATCCCTAGGTGATTCCTAGGTAGGCATAAGAGCTGGGGATCTTGTTAGAGTGTCGATTCTGATGTAGTATATCTGAGATGGAAACACAAATTCTCAGCAGGGGGACCAAATTAGAACGAACGGGTTCAAACCCTGCGTCCGATTCCACGGATTACCTTTGCTTCTCCTTCACAGATCTGTCCTTACATTTACTGTTAAGCACTCTGAGGAGCTCGGTGGTCCTGTCTACACTAAGTGTTGGACTGCCAGCCACAGGTCGGCTCTTCGAGCATGTCAGTCACCCCACAGGAGAAAGATGAGTCTACAAAGATTTAGAGCCTCAGAAACCCCACGTGGGGTTGCTGTGATTCAGAATCGGCTTGATGGCTATCAGTGGTTTGTCAGCTTGTCACACTGTAATGGCTTGTGTGTTGCTGGGACGCTAGCAGCTATGCCACCGATAAATTTCAAATGCCAGGAGAGTCACTAGGAAGGTGGACCTGGTGCTTTATTTTTAGAAAGCATTGGCCACTGGGACCCATATGCACAGCAGTGGAGCATTGTCTGACCAGCGCCAGAGGATGAGTCCCTTGGTTAGAAGGGCATACCAAATGTGACTGAAGAAGATTTGCCTCCTCCAAGTAGAGTAGATGTTAATGTGGATGGAACCTTTTGGAACCTTCATTTGCTGATGTGGCCTGACTCAAAATGAGAAGAAACAGCTGTAAACATCTATTAATAATTGGAACTCGGAATGTAGGAAGTATGAAGCTAGGATTGACCCAATAGCTGCACCGATGGGTGCAAACACTCCGACAAATGTGAGGATGGCACAAAACCAGGTAGTATCTTGTCCTTTTGTAAAAAGAACTCCTACTACGATTCCAGTTCATATATATATGTAGCACCTGTTTAAGTACGTCTCTGTGATGAATGAATGACTGCAGACAAGTTCTCAGTAATGCACTTGCCGTAGTTTCATTAGGATGCCTTCAAAAAAGGGTGCCCTGGGGTAGAAATAAAAGATTTTGAGGTCAGGGCTAATATCAAATTTTTAACAGAACTCAAGTGGACATCTTTCTAAATCATTCAAGCTTTGTCACAAGTTTTGGGGAATGCTGTGCCATATAAAACAATGATTTAAAAGAATAATAAAACAATGACTTTTAGATGGATCAAGCATTTCAAAGAAAATTGGGAAAGACCTCAAAGATGAGCTGAGAGCGGGAAGACCACGGACTTCGGCGCATGAAGAAGCTGTGGCTGAAGTGCAGACACAAGTAAAAGAAAACCGTAGGATTACCATTGAAGAGGTAGCTTTAGGGTCTCACATGGTTTGACATTTTCAATTTTGAGCAGGCATCTTGATCTCAGCCAGCTTTTGGCTTAGTGGGTGCCAGAAGCATCACACAAAGATCAGCTGGCTCGAAGAGTTTTAGGCAAGCTCTCGGATAACGAATCATAACGAGGAGAGAAGTCTTGGTTTTACCAGTACAATCCAGAGAGCAAAGTCCAGTCAAACAGTGACTTCGGAAGGGATCTGCGGGGCCAGTTAAATTGAAGTCGGAGAGGCCAGCTCAGAAAGCTCTGGCAACTTTTGGGGGGCTCTCAAAGGATAGATTTTCTTGAAGGGCACAGAACAATTTCAGGGAAATTTAGAAGAAGTTGTAAGAAAATTGAAAACAATGTTAAAAAAGGTTTGGAAAGTTGTCTTGAGGAATTTCTTTCCATCCTGACAGTGCATCTGTTCATTCTTCGAGGGGGGCAAGGGCTGTCCTACTATGAGAGTTTTGTTGGGAAACGTGTGACCACATCCACCCTACCTTCCTGATCTTGCTCTTCAAACTTCTTTTTGTTCCTAAAACTTATAGAACGTGTCGAAGGAACACGAGCTGAATCCCTTGAGGATGCCCAAACTGCCCTTTGGCCGTGGTTTAAACAGAGGAGCACAGCATTCTTCAGGGAAAGGCTGGAGAGGGAAGCCCCGCCTTCCATAGTGTGCAGACATAGACGGAGGACTCGTCTTCACATTTTGAAGGTTCTCTTTAGAAAAGGTGTCTGGTTTTGTAGCAATATTTTCAGACGTGCCTTCCTACAGAGGGTCACGCTGCGTCCACTTGAAGGAAGGTACCTAAGAACAACATCCAGTACTCCACTGAAGAGTTTCACATGCCTCCTCCGTCCCAGGAGATTTGACCCATTCATGGGAACGCTTGCAGTTGGGCCTGGCTGGAGTGTGTAAAGCCCTTTCCCTTGTTGCCTTGGCTTATTAGAGGCCAGGGAATTGATGTGGAAGCTTACTCTTGATGAAGGTAGGGGGGTTTGTTTTTAAATTTTATTGTGGTAAAAATATAACAAATTATTTTAACATTTTGGGGGTACAATCTAGTGACACTGGGCAAAGAAACTCAGTACTCCCTGAGCAATAACTACTTATCCTTCCTTCCCCTGGCCCTTAATGGCTGCTGATGAACTTTTTATCAATGCATTTTTCCAGTTCTACATATTTAGTATAAGCAGGATAATACTCTGTCTACCCTTTTTGTCTGACACGTTTAACTGAACATGCAGCTTTCCAGGTTAATGTTAGACCATGTTATAACATGTTTCAAAACTTAATTTCTCTTTTAATCTAAATACTTCTTTGCACGTACAAGGGGGCTTCAAAAAGTTCATGGAAAAATTCTATTATCTTTTAATTTAATTTTTTCACAGGCATTTTGAAGCCCTTTCATATATGTTGCTTTGTTTTAAATGACTTTTTTTAGGTCCTGGTAATTTGCATGTTGAAAAGGGTTGTTGTTGTTAGATACCTGCCCACTGCCCACTCCTGCGCCATCCTTACAATGGTTCCTATGCAGGACCTACAGCTGCAGCCACGGTGTCAGTCCATCTCATCGACGCCTGCCTCTTTTTCACCGCCCCTCACTTTGCCCAGCATGATGTCTTCTCTTGGGTTGGTCTCTCCTGACAACATGTCCAAAAGTCCATGAGATCAGTCTTGACGTCCTTTCCTCTAAGGAGCACCCTGGCCATACTTCTTTCCAGAACGATGTGTCCTATGGCTGGGATTTCTTGTGCACATTCTCTCCTGAGACATGTGCTACATGTATCTCTCATGAAGACCAGCAGCACTGGCATTGGTTAAGTCTCCTCAGTCCTACATCCCTTAGAACGTTTATTCTTACAAGGTATAATTATGCTATCAAGAGATGTAAGCATGAGATACTTGATATTGCCTATCACTGTATCCATCAATGTTTGGAAGGTAATGGGAGACGTTAGATCTGAGTTGGAATCCGAGAGCCTTTCTGGTGCATAGGATCCCACAACAGATGAAAGTCACGTCATCGTGAGCTCCTTCACAGTGATGTTCTGATAATAAAAAAGCCATGTCTCATTATATACATTTAAACTCATTTAACAGTTTATTACGTGTATGTTTTAGAACAGTGATCATAAGCAGAGGAAGTGGCCTGTTTGTGAAGGTCCTCAGGTGGTTAGACGTGTTGCAGCAACTCAAGCAGGCTACTGTGATGGGATGCTCCTGGAGCGAGGACCTGGTTTGAGATGAAGCAGGTGAGGTAGGCAGTGGGTAGGCCATTGGGGCCTGCCAGTTTATGCTAAAGCTAAGGAGCAGTGGGAAGCCACTGAGGAATATGAAGCAAGGGAGTGGGGCTGTCGGATTTCTCTACCTTCATCTCAGGAGAACTGACTGTTGGGGAGAAAGACTGGCTCAGAGATCCAGTTCGAAGTTTGACGAGAGTATAGGCTGAGATCAGATAGTGACATGTACTACGTAATCGTAACGCTAGACTACTTTGGAGGTATAATCCCTAGGCCGTGGTGATGCATGGAGAGCATGAATGAGAGGGAGAAAAGGAGGGTGATAGACTAGGCTTGTGGCTTTGCAGTTGGTAGAACCATTCACCGAAAGAATGTTCGAGAAAAGCTGAAACTTAATGCAGTCGTGGCATTTTAATGCCACTTGCCTCTCAGTGGGTTGTGTTGTGGTGCCTTGCCATCAGTATGCCAATTACCAACAGGTCGCTCATGGTGGGCAGGTTTCAGTGGGGCTTCCAGATGCAGGGAGCTAGAAATAAAAGGCCTGTAATCTACTCCTTTAAAAACTGGTCAGCACCAGGCTTCAGCCCGATGCGCCAAGACGTGAATACAGCATACCAGCAAGTACCAGGGAACCAGTAGAGAGGTCTGTGGGGCTGGCCCCAATCCCAACTATGTGGACCCCCCCCATCCCACCTCCCCACCCCCAAGAAGAATGCACTTCAGAGGACAGCATTGAAACTACAGCTTGGGGAGAGGGGCGCGTCTGATCAGAGCACACAGGAGAAAGGAAGAGGGAAGGAGAGGGAGGGGAGCACATCCTGGCCCACCAAGCCCCAAGGATGATGTTCCTGCTCAGAGCAGACAATGCACAGAGAGGACCATAGGGCCGTCCCCACCTTGAGACAGGACGTCCCTCACCAAACCATAGTGCTACAGGGGACACACTGGAGACACAGTGTGGCAATTGTGCCCAATCTGACCCCACCACACTGGGACAAAACACTAAGGGCATGCAACAGAGCAGCAAGGGGAGCAAAGCAATGAACCCCTGGGGAATACCAAAAGTAGACTTTGGAGAAAGAGTGTGACACCCCATCAGACTCGACTGGAAAACACTCCTAATGGCCAACAAACAGACCTTGAACTATTTATAGGCTTTTCCTTTTTTGTGAGTGGCTTTCTTTTAGTTGTTATTTTATTTTTGTTTGGGGAGGTTTTTTTTGTGGTTGTTTTGTTGGTTTGGGCTTCTTTTGTTGTTTGGCTTTGCCTGTTTTTTGCACTTATTAATGCCTTTGTATGTTTATCTAGATAAGATAGGCGGGATAAACAATTCAGAGACAAAAAGAATGGGACTGATGGTTCCAGGGGGATACTGGAGAAGGGGAGGTGGGAGAAAGGAAAGGAGGTGAGGAACAAACCCAGAGATAAGGGAACAACAAATGAACTAAAATCAATGGAAAGAAGGGCGTAGGCTGCCTAGCGGGACTTAATCAAGGGCAATGTAGCAGTGAGGAATTACTAAACCTGAATGAAGGCTGAACATGATGGTGGGACAAGAGGGTAGTAAAAGGAAATAGAAGAAAGAACCAGGAGACATGTTAAGAATTAAGGTTGCAGATGAACATTGGTCCTCTATTCAAGTACCCCCTCAAAACAAGAATACTTTTTTCTAATCATTCAGCATTCTGTGATGCTCGCCTTCCCGACAAGATTGCTGAAGACAAAGTGCGTGCGTAAGCAAATAAGGTGAAGAAAGCTGATGGTGCCCGCCTATCAAAAGGTATAGCGTCTGGGGTCTTAAAGGCTTGAAGATAAACAAGCAGCCATCTAGCTGAGAAGCAACAAAGCCCACATGGAAGAAGCACACCAGCCTGTGTGATCATGAGGTGTTTATGGGATCAAGTATCAGGCATCTAAGACCCAGCACAAAACCATACCCAATGTGAATGGGGGAGGGGCATTGAGTGGAGACCCAAAGCCCATCTGTAGACTATTGGACAACCCCTCACAGAAGGGTCACAAGGAAGAGATGAGCCAGTCAGGATGCAGTATAGCACTGATGAAACACACAACTTTCCTTTAGTTCTTTAATGCTTCCTTCCCCCCACTATCATGACCACAATTCTACCTTACAAATCGGATTAGACCAGAGCATGCACATTGCTACAGATAGGAGCCCACAACACAGGGAATCCAGGATAGATAAACCTCTTAGGGCCAACAAGGAGAGTAGAGATACCAGGAGGATAAGTGGAAGGTAGGGACAATAGGGGGAATCGATCACAAGGATTGATACAAAACCTCCTCCCAGGGGGACGACCAGAAAAGTGGGTGAAGGGTGACAGAGGATGATGTAAATATGAAAATAATAATCTATAACTTATCAAGGGTTGTTGAGGGAGGGTGGGGGGGGCAGGGAGGAGGAGAATGAGGAGCTGATATCAAGGGCTCGAGTAGAAAGAAAATGCTGTGAACATGATGGTGGCAGCATATGTACAAACGTGCTTGACACAATGAATGAATGTATGGATTGTGATAAGAGATATATGAGCCCCCAATAAAAGTATTTAATTAAAAAAAAGAATAATGGCAACACATGTACAAATGTGCTTGATACAATTGATGTATGGATTGTTATAAGAGTTGTAAGAGCCCCCCAATAAAATGATACTTTAATAATTTAAAAAAACTGGTCAGGAAAAGCCTTGTGAATAGCAGTGGGTCATTATGTGAGTAGTGCCAGCAGATGAACCAACTGGGGCAAAGCTGCTTCCTTAGAATTGACATTAATGGCATGTATGGAATACAACAAATCTTCATTTGCTGCTGTGGATATGGTGATGGTTGAACAGTATGATAAACAATAAATAGTAATGTCACAGAATTCTACAGATGAAGAATGTGGAAATGGAACATTTTTCTTATATATGTGTTTATTTCAATAAACGGACAAAAATGCAGTGTGTAGTGTATGCGATATGAATTTAGGAAAATTAGAAGTGGTCAAAAATGAATGGAATACTTGAAGATCAATACCTAGGCATTCGTGGACTGAAATGGACTGTGTTGGCCATACTGAATCAAACGGTCATGTGCTCTACCATGCTGAGCTTGGCGAATTGAGGAGGAGGAGCCATATTGCATTATTGTCAAATTAACATTTTATAGTCTGTCCTGAAGAACACCACAGTTGGCGATAACATCCTGTAAGCCTAGAATGAAAAAGGAAGGTTTTTAAAGAATTGATGCTATTGAATGATGGCGTTGGCCAAGAATATTTAGTATTCCACGGGTTGGCTGAAAGCTTCAAGGTCAGTGATTCAAACTCACCCATCCTGAAGAAGGACACCACGCTTGGTAAATTAGAGGGTCAGTGAAAAAGACCCCTAACAAGACGAATTGGGACAGTTGCTTCTGTCGTGGGCTCACACATAGCAGTACTTGTGGAGATGACAAAGCAGCGGGCAGTGCTTCCTTCTGGTGCACACGGTTGCTAGGAGCAGGAGCAGACTTGACCTTAAACCAACATGACATGAGCTGTGGAGTGTTTGTGAGACAGCCAACTGTAGACTTCAAGTAGGTAATTGAATTAAAATCATCTGTTGTGCGAAGCCCTGATCGCACTGTTGGTTCGGCAATGGACTGCTAACGGCACAGTTGACAGTTCAAACTCACCAGCTGCTCCTCCGGGGAAAGATGAGGCTGTCTACTCCTGTAAAGATTTACAGCCCCAGAAACCCTGTATAGGGTTGCAATGAGTAGACCTGTAGAATAAACATTCCAGTCCCTTCGGGGTACCATCACTGATCCCACTTGCTCCCAGTGTTGCTTGCTTCCATTCTCCTTCTTTCATAACTCTTGGTCCTTGGGTAAATTCTGCCATTTTTATCTTAAATGAATTGATTCTACCACGGAGATGAATTCAGTTCCAGTCTTGAAAGGTTAGGACTAAAGGCCATAGTCTTGAGGGGGTAGTATTCTTTTGGATGAAGTAAAAGAGAATGATAAAGATAAAGGCAATCATCAACTAAGGGTATTATTTAGGAGCCATGGTGATGGAGTGGTTACAAGTTGGGCTACTAATCAGAAGGTCAGCGGTTTGAATTCACAGCCGATCCTCGGGAGAAAAACAGGCTTTCCATTTCCTACAAGAGTTACAGAATGCCTTCAGGGGCATTTCTACCCAATTCTATAGAGTCACTATGAGTTGGAATTCACTCGATGGCAGTGACTTTGACTTTGGTATAGATGTGACTTTGTAATTCTATGTGTAAATGTACTATCGGATACATTTAGAGAACCCTAGCCAGCCTCAGGGATGAGAATAATTTTTACATGTTAATGAATTTCAATGCTTCTTTGCTTTAATTCTTTATATCCTGATGCCATGTGAGCCATTCCGTTTGATTTGGCAGCTGCTTTGTGGAGGAACACCAGTAGGTTCCACAGCCCACTCTTGGTGTCATTGGTCTTCGTCCACAGCCTAACAAGTCAAGGGTTTGTTTCTATTTCTTTACCATGGCTGTGCGACCCAAAATGATATGACTGATATGAAATATTATTATTTTCTGTGTAGAAGGTTTGATGATGATTAACTTGGATACTTGGAATAAGAGGTTTTTAATTTTTTTTAAGTTCAAATATGGATCTCTGATTTTATCATTATAGACCCCCTGGAAATTTTGAATAGTGAGAAGCTGTGCAGTTGGTCCTATGCATTATAGGACAGGCTCCAAAGTAAAGGGTTTGTTTAACAAATGCCCTTGAACTAAAATACAATATCATAATGTTTTGATCTTTTGTTTTAATCCTAGGAAGCTCTTCAAAGAATTATTTCAACTCTGGCAAATAAAAATGATGAAATTCAGAACTTTATTGATACATTGAATCATACATTAAAAGGAGTTCAGGTATGAATCTTGTATTATAGACTCTGCATAAATATGTGACAGTGAATAGTTGTTGGGTCAAATCAGAAGTGTATATATGCTCTGTTAATGCTAGATTATACTTTAATAGGGGTGAGAGCAGGATTTTAAAATGGCAGATAAGATAAAAATGCTTTCCTTCCTATCCCTGCAAGATACTATTTGGAAAGATCAAATGGAAGGGAAAGGATGGGAATACTACTTATTAGGAAATAGCCTAGTGTTCACTTTTACAGTCCGATGTTAACTGTGAAAGGACTTCAAGATCATCGGGTGGTACTGTCATGAATGGGCCTTAGTGTTTTGTGAAACAGGCATAGAAGACTTGGAAGACACTTGGGAACCATGAACCCTTTACTATTATGCTTTGGAAACATGTTTGTCTAAACGTAGTGTGTTAGACAGGCAGCCGCACACTGGTCCGATGATCTAAGAGCAAGAGACAAGAAAGGTGAGGCTCACCGAGCCAAGTTCTCTCCGCACTTCAGTTAATCCTACTTGTGTTTATTGGCCAGGCTGGCACAATAAACTATCTCACCTAGTCGTTGCTTGCTTCTTGGCCTGTTAAACCTTCCAATTTTTATAGTTCTTGTATTGCTTCAATTTGCTATGAATAAGTCAATTGATGATGGTCTTCACAATTTTAACAGTTGAACTAGTTCACTGGAAAGTTTGGTGAATCTTGATTTATTGATAAAAAGAACCATGGCATCTGACATCTGGAAAAAGAGAATTAAGAGTAGCGCTTACCCAAACTATTCTTCTGCTCGATTAGAACTCGAGCAGGGACATAATTCTCAAAACTCAAAACTCACTGCCATGGAGTCAGTGCTGACCCCTGTGGTTTCAGAGACGAGCCCTTTATGGGAGTAGAAAGTCCAGTCTTTCTCCTGAGGAGCTACTGGTGGTTTTGAACAGCCCACCATGCAGATCGCAGACCAATGCTTAACCACTACAGCACCAGGGCTCCATACCATAGACACAGAGGCGAATTCAGGCACACTTGTCACTGAAGATGGGGAAACGAGAGGAAGTAGGCAAGAGACAGGCAGAACGTGCCACTTGGTGATTGAGAGGAGCGAGTAGTCCGGTTCTTCTGGACTGATGAAGAGATGGGTCTCCAAGAATTGAAGTGACTTGTCCATGGTCATACTGTTGCTGAATGGAGAACATGGACTTCGACCTTAAGTCTTCTGTTTCTACGCTACATATTACATTCCCCCCACCCCCCACAATTTGTCGTAATCACTGTTAATAAACTACTATAACCATTGGCACTGCTGTTGATGAGACTCCAGTGATAGTGTCTCTTTAAATAAATATCTTAAACAAATGCTTGAACATATGGTACTGTAGTCTTTTGTCAATATTTGTTCTCTTAATCCATGCCAGCTTACAGTTCTTAATTGAATGATTCAACTACATTGAAAAATGCCTTAAGAGAATCTCTTCTGTCTCATAATTGTTGCAAAGGTAGATATTTTTACATAGGGTTGTTATGAGTCAGAATTGACTTGATGGCAGCGAGTGTTTTTGGAAAGAGTTCATAAATATTTTACGTTCTTGTAAGAGCCAAATCCTGCTCAGTGAAGCAGGGAGGGTCTCTGGGAAAACCAGACACTGAAAATACTCGATTGACTTTCTATTAGGAACGAGTTGTGTGACGGTCGTCTTGTCAAGGCACTTATGTGTGTTTGGGCATATAAATTTTAATGCGAAATGTTGGCCACCCTTTGACCCATTTTCTCACGGAAAGCTCCAGGGGGTGAGCCTTCCTTATCTTTTCTATTTTCTGGTCACCTTGGACATTCCTAGGTTAGAGGCCTCTGCCTCTTCCCGGCTGTCTTCCCTTAGTGTCTGTCTGTCTTTAGATGACCTCTTCCTCTGTGTGCCTTCTCTTTTCATATGGCTTCCAGTCAGGTTTGATTAGGGCTCACTCTAATCTTGTGTACATTATTTGACTCTGCAAAGATGTTTTCCCAAATAAGGTCACAGTCACCAGTACTGAGAGGTAGAACTTGAACATAACCTTTATGGGACACTAGTCAACAGAAATCTTTTGAATCTGTTCTCTGATAAATCTTTCAGGTTTTTCTTCTTCACTGTTTGAGAGCTCTTCAGTAAAACCATTGTTTTTTCCTGTTTGTTTTTTAATAGGAAAATTCTTCTAACATACTTTCAGAGTTAGATGAAGAATTCGATAGCTTGTACTCCATATTGGATGAGATGAAAGAAAGTATGATTAGCAGCATCAAGCAGGAACAAGCTCGGAAATCCCAAGAGTTACAGGTGAGATGATGTAGCTATTTAAAGATGACCGTTTCAGCACACTGAATGTTTAATTTATTAAAAGTGAAAAATGATGGGTTTCTCTATGTACCTGTACCTCTTCACTCTGCGTTGGTCAGAGGTATCTTTGAGAATCTGAAACCGAGGGAAGACTATGAATGCCCTCTCTCTCTGTTAGACACACTGTGGACCCTGTGGCCACGAGTCAAGTACCCTCTCAAGTCTGTTTATAGTTTCCAGGTTAAAGTTACGGTTTGTTGCTTATGTGTAAGGGGATGGGATAATCATTATTACTGAAATTATTCAAAGAAAATGTAATCATGAAGTACCCATAAATTGAAATAATTATAATAAATGAATTCATTTAATAATAAAAAAAGCAAGACTGGAGAAGAAGGGAAAACTGAGCATCTTCCGAAGGCCTAGGGCGTGGACTCAGCCGGCGCCAAGTGTGTGCCTGTGCTGTGGGCCCAGGTCCCTCTGCGTAGGATCGGCGTGGAAGGCCCTCTGTGCTCGCGGCTGCTTCGTCTCCAGCCTGCCTTTTGCCTTCGCCATTCTTGCTCTCCACCATTCCTTCTCTGCCATCAGCCAACAGGTCTATCAATGCACTGTAGCATGAGTGGGGTCGCTTTTCTTCCCTCTTCCCTTTGGGTGACAGATATCTCATGCGTACTGAGTGTGCTTTGTCTTGCCAGTTTCTGCCCACCAACGTAAGCCGTCCCTGGTGAGGGCTGCTCCAGCGCTATGGACGCCGTTTTCCTTTTCTCTTACCTCCAGGCTCCAAAAACCGGGCAGGTGCCTGTTGTTTTATTGCATATATGACCTTGCCCCCACCCCCCATCTCCTTCCTTAGAGGTAGCTCCACAGTTGTTTGCTTTTGGCATTGTCAGTGGGGGATCTAGAATCTGGAGACAGCAAATGGACACTTTAAAAAAAAACTTGCAATTGGGTAGATAAAATTAAACTATTGTCAATCTCTGTCATGAATACTTTGCAATGTGTGTTTGGAAAAATATTTCCCAGTCTCTATTAGTACATGCATTTTATTTTATTGCCAGCTCCTAGTTAATGGCAGTTAACCAACTCCCTCCTCCCCTGCAGCCCTTTCCCCTCCTCTCTGCCTTCTTCAGTCTCCTCTTATATGTTCAAATATGTTGGATAGCAGTTCTACCAGTAAGGACTTTTTGGAAAGCATTGTTAGAAATTAAACTTATAATTATCCTATTACATTGAATTTTTAAAAATGTTTACCGTCTTCATCATTCTATCTAGTTATGCTTGCCCTGAAGATAATTTAGAATTGTAAGCAATTTGAAATGTTTTGAAAACATTTTATATCTTAGTGTAAAATTCATATTTGAGAGTCAAGATTAGAGAGTTGTTTATAAGAACGATTTATGGGATATGTCAGCGATGATCCTTGGTTGCCAGTAGTTACATTTCATGCATTCATTCAATAAAACTTCATTGATGGCTATGCTAGATTTTGGGTATGTGGTAGTGAGGAAAATAACTCCTCTCCCATGGATTTCACCTTCTGACAGAGGGTAATTTGGAAGAAATGCAAAAGGAAAGGAAACTCAGGTCCCTTTGAAAACAGAATTTAAGAGAGAAAAGCAAAATAAGCAAAAACTGTATATAGTACAAAACTGATCTCAGAATAAGGCTGTTATTAAGAAGCATCTGGCTCTACATAATACAGAGAGGTTATGAAGTGAATTAAGAAACAGTTACTTAGAAGCTGAAGTGAAGAGTTTGACGCTTGCTTCATAGAGGCTCTATCAAGTAAGGTCGTTCATTTGCAAAGATAATCAAAGAACAACATTCTAAGAGTCTTCTAGTTATGTTGGAGCAAAGCCAGTCGAATGCTTCATTCCATGTCCAGTGAACCCTCGTTTATCGCGGTTAATCGGTTCTAGACCCTACCGTGATAAATGAAATTCCGCGAAGTAGGATTCCTTATTTGTAAATCAAATATTTTCGTAGTTAGAGCATAGAGGACATGAAAAAACACCCTTTAGTCACCATTACACTCGTATTACCCAATTTATTAAACGAAAAAGGGAAAATGCAGTAAAACATTTTGGACGTTACAATGATCATTTATTATTTATTATATTATGAAGTACAACGGATGGAGCGAACGGAAGACTCATTCAAGTCAAAATGGCATGCAACCTCCAAGATTTTCTTGCCATCTTTGATCATATCCAAAAGTTTTACCTTTTCCTGGATGGTGAGCATCTTCCTCTGGCGCTTATTTTTATTGTCAGAAGGCTTAGAAGAAGCAGCTCGTTTAGGAGCCATCATAGGGCTTAGATAAAATTTCTTTAAAATCGCAAACAATTACAGTACACTGTACAAAAGCAAAAATGCATCTGATACGTAGCTCTGATATGTAGCGATGCAGACAGAAGCGTGTACAGTATGAGCCAATCAGTGGCATTAATGACAGAGCATGCGCTGTTACACAAAAACCGCAATAGAGTGAAGCCGCGGAAGTCGAAGCGCGAAGTGGCGAGGGTTCACTGTATCTGGGCTTGGTGTTTGAATCCTTGCTTAACTTTAGCCCTGATATTAAAAAAGAAAAAACTGGACTTGAATATGGAATAAAAAGATAGTAATGAAGACTCTGAAGAAGAATCTTGGATACATTTGAAAGTTTAGAAATGAATTTCTTTTAATGCTAGTGCCAAAGGTGGGCGGGGGCAGGGGGCACTGAAGAGTTTTACCAACTTCTAAGACAACATGCAATCAAGAGTCATTGTTAATTAATTGGCAATTGGAAAGTGAAAGTTGGAAATGAAGATTTAGTAGTTGGTGATAGAAAAAATGTCGTGGAGATCACATGGTAGAATTTTGTATTAGATTCATTACACGTGTCTTTTTCAACTACACAAATAATGACTATTCACGTGGGCCTTGCCTGATAGAATAGCAATCAGATAGTCTCCATTTGTGGAAAAAGAACAGAAGCTCTGTACCAGCAGCCAGGACAAAGCTAGTGGCTGACTGCAGTAACAAACCATCAGTAACTCATATGTAAGTTCACACTGTGCCTGAAGAAAGTTGAAACAAGTCCATGAGAGAGCGCCACAGTGCGAAGCTGAACAGATATGGCACCTTGAACACTGGTGAACCAAGACGAGCTGAGTGATGGGCCTCATACCTGAAGAACTTTGAGGAAGAAAAGGCTTATATAATAAAGAGAGGCTGTATCAAGTAAGGCACTTCATTTGTAAAGATAATGAAGGAAACAAGTCATAAAAAGACAGGAAAGACCAGAGCAGATGTCAGAAGGGATTCTGAAATTTGTCCATGAGGAGAGAGTAGCTACAGCAAAAGCAAAAAATTAGGAAGTAAACGATCCAAACAGATTTCCAAGGTCAGCTTAACGAGGCCAAGTGTTATACTTAAGTGTACACAGAGCAGGAGTTAGAAAGTTAGAAGGTAAAAGAACGTCACATTCCTCACACTGAACAAAATGAAGGGGAAAAATTAAGCCTTGGGTTTCAATATTTAAGATACTATGAATAAGATATTGAACAACACAGGAAGCATCAAAAGAAAGCAGAAGAATATGCAGTTACTGTACCCAAAAGGACGGGTTGATGTTAACCCATTTGTGTATGCAAGAAAATTTGGAAAACAACTACCTGGCCAGCCAATTGGAAGAAATCCATGTGTGCCCATTCCAAAGAAAGATGATTCAACCGAATATGGGGATTAATGAATACTCTCATTAAATGCTACACAGAAGTAAGGCTTTACTGAAGACAATTTTAAAATAGTTGCAACAATATATTGACAGGGAGCTGCCTGTCACAAATTCAAGCTGGATCCGTAAGAAATGGAACAATGGATATCATTCCTAATGTCAGATAGATGTTAGCTGAAAACAGAGTACCAGAGAGAGGCTTATTGGTATGGATTGACTGTGCAATGGCATTCACTCATAGCAAAGCATATATAGAATTGTGAAAAATAGGATTCCCAGGACAATTAAGCCTGTCTTTATGGGAAACCTGTACATAGACTAACAGGGCATCGTTTGAACTGAACAAGCACACAGCATGGTGTTAAATCCAGAAAGGTGTGTGACAGAGTTGTCTACTTCGCTCTTCTTGTTCAGTCTGTATGTTGAGCAACTAATTTGAGAAACTGGATTATGTGGAAAACACAAGGATCGGAGGAAGACTCGTTAACTACCTGAGCTTTGCAGACGACACAGCTTGCTTGCTTCGAGTGAAGAAGACCTGAGGAACCTGGTGAAGATCAGCGACTGCAGCTCCAGCACGGATTACCCCTCAGTGTGAAGAACGCAGACTCCGACAAGAGCAGCCATAGGCAACATCAGGATCACTGGAGAAAAATGTGAAGTTGTCATAGATTACATTTTACCGTATATACTTGAATATAAACCGACCCGAATATCAGTTGAGGCACCTGATTTTACCACAAAAACTGCATTAAAAATATGCTGAAAAAACTGGGCTTATCCGTGAGTATATACGGTACCAACTTAGATTCATAGCCATTGCCCATTCATTGGGCAGATCCTTGCTACAAAATACATCTGTAAAATGTTAAGAAGTAAGGGTGTCACTTTGAGCACGAAGGTGCACCTGATCCATGCTACTGGCAAACGCTGGGCAACGAAGGAGGAAGACCAAAGGAAATAGGATGCATTTGCATTATGGTGTTGGCAAACAGTACCACAGACTTCCAGAAGAATGAATGAATCTTTCTTGGAAGAAAATGTACAGCCAGAATACTCCTTAGCAGGGAAGGTAGTAAGATTCTGATAACATACTTCGAATATGTTATCAGGAGGGATCAGACCATGAAGAAGGACATCAGACTCATTAGAGAGTGAACAAGGGACAGAGCCTCAATGCGCTGGACTGGCACTCTACGCAGGGTGACACAGCGGAACAGCGGGCTCAAGCACAGCCAGTATGAGGACGGTTCGGAGGAGGCAGGGCTTCCTTTCTCACGCTCGGGCCACTGTGAGCCCACATCCTTTTAATGGCACTGAACAACGACCATCACTAGCAGTTTTCTAGCATGACAGGGCTTAGTTTTAGACATACAAATCAATAGAAAGAGCAAATGCAATGAGGAAGATTATGTTTGCTTAAATTCATATGTGAGTAGTGAAGTCAAGCAACATTTATCATTTACATTCCTCTCCTCTGAAATTTAAATATTTACATGTGTGGTTTCTTGTGTTATCTAGTCTTGGGAACTCTAATTTTCCATGTACAGTAATACATATTAGTTGGATAATCAGTAAAGGAAATTTAAAGTTCTGCTCATACTAAGGTAGCAGTGGACATTGGCCCTCCACTCAAGTACTCCCTCAATGCAAGAACACTTTGTTCTATTAAACTGGCATTCCATGATGCTCACCTTCCCGATAATGATCGCTGAAGACAAATGGATACAGAAGCAA
>NW_022111310.1:9361853-9419786 GCF_000313985.2 Echinops telfairi
CAAGTAGAAAGCAAATGTTTTGAGAATGATGATGGCAACAAATGTACAAATGTGCTTGACACAATGGATGGATGTATGGATTGTGATGAGAGTTGGACGAGCCGCCAATAAAATGATTTTTAAAAAGAAAAGAAAATAGAAGATCTTTCAACAGAAAACTTGCAGTAAGCTGATTGCTTCTAGTCTTTAAAAATCTCCTGCCTTTCAGTTCTGGCTAGACCAAAGCATGTACACTGGTACAGATAAGAACTTGCAACATATGGAATCAAGGTCAGATAAACTCCTCACGAACAAAAATGGGAGTACTGATACCAGGAGGGCAAGGGGATAGTAGGGGGAGGAGGGGAGGAAGAGGGAACTGATCAACATGATTGCCCCATAACTCCCCCACCCCCCAGGTGGACGAACAACAGAAACATGGGTGAAGGGAGACAGCGGTGATTGTACTATATAACAACAATACTAATTTATCATTTATCAAGGGGTAACGAGGGTTGGAGGTGGAAAAGGGAGGGAAGAAAGAGGAGTTGATACAAAGGGCTCAAATAGAAAGTAAATGTTTAGAAAGTGATGATGGCAACGTATGTACAAATATGCTTGATACAACTGATGTATGGAATGTTATAAGAGTTGTAAGCGCCCCAATAAAGGGATTAAAAAAAAAAGATCTTCTCAATTCAATGAACCTAAATTATAGTCAAGGAACCCTGGTGGCCGTTGGGCTAGGTTTTCCTTAGGGTTAAATACTTAAGTTTAAGTAGTTACTGTTTTTAAAAAATTAGTTTTTAATAATTAGTCTGCTGGATATGATTGAACTATGGAATGACTTGATATATATATATATATATATGTATGTATGTAATGAAAATGTTTTTTAAATTAATTGGGATTTATGGGGAAAAATATATAAATCCCAATTAATTTAAAAAACATTTTCATTACAGAGGATGTTATTTTCAGGTTGGTTTTAATATTTTAACTTAAAATGTAGATACATTCTAGATTATCCTGTTTGAGAAGAATATTTAAGTAAATTTAGTACTAGTTTTCTATAAGTGCTTTAAGGAGACTTGGTGGCATACCTACTGGATTTCATTTTGGGCTGCTAATCACAAAGGTAGCAGTTCAAACCTACCAGATGCTTCACTGAAGAAAAATGAGGCTTTCTGCTTCCATAAAAATGTACATCCTCAGAAACCTAAAGGGGCCGTTCTACTCTGTCCTATAGGGTGGTTCTGAGTCAGAATTCACCCGATGTCAGTAAGTTTGGGTTGGTAAATTGCTCTGAGTGCTTTGTTTTCTTTTTATATTTTAAACAAGGAAAACATTTTTATCTCTACGTAGTATTTTGGACTAATTACAAAAAGTTGTTAAGGGCAACCCACTGCCACCAAGTTGATTCCAACTCATAGTGAGCCTATAGAACAGGGTGGAAGGACTACTTAGGGTCTCTGAGGCTGTTACTCTTTTAAGACAGACAGCCTCATTTCTGTGCCATCGAGCAGCTGGTCGGTTTGAATCACAGACCTTGTAGTTAGCAACCCAGTGTTGTAGTTAGTAGCTACTCTGCCAAGAGTTCTCTTAGCTACAAAGTACTCAGAAAAAGCAAATGTATTATCTGTGACTGCTCATGATGATGTTGCTTCATTATTTCTCTAAAATATTTTAAATTCACTGTGCTCTGAAACTTGTAAGTTTATTATAACTTAATATACAAGCTTGCAGTGGCTACCGGAAACTTTCTTTTGGTGGTTCTGTTAGATCTCTCTGTAGCTAGATATACCTCGGCCCTTGGCTCCACGCGAGAAAGAATTCACGCCGAAGCCTGGCTCGTGATCCAAGTGAGTTTTATGAAAGTTAGAAGTTTCAGGTTTACACGGCACCGTGGAGCTCCTTCCGAACATGCGGCCTGGTTGGAAGCCGCTCCGCGTCACGCAAAAGTGTCCCAAAGCCCTGCCAAAGCTCTCTGCACCAAAGTTCTGTCCCCCTCCTCTACTTGGACTTCTGCCTTTTCAAGGATTCCACGGGGAGGCATGGTGGAAGACCCCTGATCAACCCCATTGGCTGAATTGAATTCACCTGGCCTACCCCTGCCTACCAACGGGAATCCAAGCCTCTGGGCATGTGCAGTGCGCCCCTCCTTTGTTCCCCTAGCTTGGCCCTCTGGGCACGCGTTAACGGACATTCCCAACTCTAGCTAACCTACTTAACAGTTGCATTTTCTTTCTCCCCTCAGAGTCAGCTTAGCCAATGCAATAATGCCCTGGAGAATTCTGAAGAGCTGCTGGAATTCGCGACCCGGTCCCTAGAGATAAAGGAACCGGAAGAATTTTCAAAGGTACAAACCCAAACTGAAAAGACTAGACAGAGAGCCTAGTACTAAATGACAAAATACAAAGTGTGGTGCGTGCCCCTTTTATTTTCATTATTTGATTCTTAGAATGTGTGTCTTAGGGCCATTGACAAATTATTTCAGTGTAGAAGTTTTGCCTTACTACTTGATTCAGAGGAGTTAAACTATTTTCTATTTTAGTTACTTTCCTATTGGTAATTTTAGTGGTAGTTGTATACCTCAGCAAGCCATATTTTCATTTTAAACATTTTATGATATTGCTATTAGCATGGTTAAAAATCTAGATTTGTATGTCTTTCTAAGAGTCAGTTGGGAAAATCTATCATCAATTGATGCAAATGAGCTCTGACTTTGAAATTTGCTATTGGGATCAGATATATCTCCTTACTTGACTAATTGAACACTTTTTTAAAATTTAAAGACTAGAACAAGAAGTCTGCTAATGTTTTAACTGGCACCTGATGTTAAGAGATTCTGAAGTATAGATTCTCCTTTTAGTTTAAGTGGATCACTTCAAAATGATTACTAGTTTATTAAATAAAAATTCAAAGGGTGTAGAATATTTTGTGAAATTAGTATGAAATTAAGGTCTAAACCAAACCCAAACCAAACTCACTGCCTTGGCGTCCGTGCTGCCTCATAGCAGGCCTGTAGGACATGTTAGAGCTGCCCCGCAGGCTTCTGAGACTGTACCTGTTAACGGGACCAGAAAGCCCTGTCTGGTGTTTTTGAACTGCCATCCTGGAAGATCATAGCTCAGCCACTACTACCAGGTCTTATTAAGGTCTACCATTAGCAAAATATAGACGTAGTAGCTGTCATATCAGTGCCTTCCATCTTTGAGTTTGATGTTACTTGCTTGGTCTTAATGCACTATGAAGTGAGCTAAATTAAAGTTGCCTTTGTAATTCATTCGCATCTATCGAATGTTTTCATTTACCATGTGAAGTAGGGGAAAGAACCTTCTGTTTGGTAGCTTATATATTTTTATTTGGAAATTGAACTTCAACAATTTATTTTTTTGAAAAATTAATCAAAGCAAAAAGTCCTTTTACAAACCCCAATAAACTAATTCTTAAATTTGGAGGTGGATTATGAGAAAATTTGCCTTTTCTCCTGATAGATACAGAGATTATCAAGGAAATGTATCATAAAGTATTTTAAAAGTATGATGTATCACCCTCTCCAGAAAGTATTTATGTGATAATGTGAAATATCTGGAATATAGTCAATAAACATGCTATAAGCAAAAGATGTCTGAGTCGTCAGTCAGAGTTAATATCCTCCATTCATGATCTTTCTTTTTTTAAATTTACTTATTTTTCCACGATCTTTCTTAAAACCTGTTGACTCTTAGTCTGTGTATGTTGTTGTTAGGTCAGTCAGGTGAGTTCCGACCCACAGTGATGCACAACAGAATGAAGCACAGCGCACACCTGTGTCATCCGCACACTGGCCTTTGCTGAGACCATGGTTGCAGCCACCTGCCCATCTGTTTTGCTGAGGGCATTCGTCATAGTACTACGAAACTTTGGCAATTGTTTTGTTTTCTTTTCCCTCTATTCCCGAGTTGTCAATAGATTCCCCCTGCTAGGAGGGCAGTTAGGGTTACGCAGAATCATAGGAGCAAGAATGAACAGCTAACTGAGAGAGAGGAAGAAGATAGGTCAATTGTAAAGTGAAGTGAATTCAGTTGCACTAATATAAGGTCTGATAAAAGTTTTCCCAAGTTTTTTTAATATGCCATTTTCAACGACCTTTTCCTCCTCTTCCTATATGCTACCCTCCTTACTATTTCCTTTATCTTTCCAGTTTTGTTTCTGTTAAAATTCATGCCCAGTGACTGAAAATGGAAAAGGTTCTGTAAATTAAATTACTTAGGTGATGTCAATATATTTTCTTAATGTACCTCTTTGCTTCTTTCTTCTTGCTGTTCGGGTCTTGTCTTCTATCACTATGTTGCAGAACAGTGGTTGGAGATGTGGTGAGAGAAGTTCTTTTTCCAGCCAGTAATTTCAGTTTCTCCTTTAAAATTACTTAAATGAGAGCTGCGTGCAATTATTTTCTTACTATATCCAAATATACTGCCCAGATAATGGTTTGCTTTAGGGTAAAACAGGAAGCTCCCTTTTCTCGTCAACTGCATTGGACTTGCCTCAAACCCCAAGGTGCTGACAAAAGAGGGAGGGGTGACGTTGAAGATTACTTAGTGAACTAGCAGTATATTGC
The DNA here is from genome assembly GCF_000313985.2 of Echinops telfairi. Taxonomy (NCBI): domain Eukaryota; kingdom Metazoa; phylum Chordata; class Mammalia; order Afrosoricida; family Tenrecidae; genus Echinops; species Echinops telfairi. The sequence goes on from NW_022111310.1 coordinate 9,366,436, forward strand.
TGGAGATCTGGAAGAAGAAATTCTTATAAGGTTTACTATTCCATATATGAAATCAACTGTGCCTTTTTTTCACTAGAGGCTGATATGCTTGTCTAAAGAAGTGTCATTTTGAGACTCTTTTTCACCCTCTGTGACTAGGTCCCCTTTGTACTCCCAAGTTATTTCTTAATATATATGCATTTATGAAGTTTTATTGGCACTTCATCTGCCTAGATTCTGTAGTTTAGTCATATCAAAGAGAGTTGTATAATCATTATCACAATAAATTCTAGATAATTTTCTTCTTGTACTCATTGTTTTTAGAGTAATTGTTATTTTTAATTGTGGCTAAAATATACATAAAACATCCTCCAATTCAACAACTCCTACATGTATAATTAAGTGCCATTGATTATACTCTTCATGTTACCTTTTTCCAAATGATTCCATCACCATTAACGTAAATTCAGTGCCGCCTGGGCAAAAACTCCTCCTCCGTCACCCTTTTAATAGGTTTTAAGGGTTGACGTTTTAATGCTATATTATAAGCCTTTAAAAATTATTAATTGTTTTATTGGGGGCTCTTACAAATATTATAATAATCCATCATTCAATTTTATTAAGCACCCTTTTACATATGTTGCCATCAGCATTTCCAAAACATTTACTTTCTACTTGAGCTCTCGGTATCAGCTCCTTTGTTTTCCTCTCCCGCCCCCACCCTCCCGCCACTGTGAATCCTTGATCAATTATATATTATGATTGATATTTCATCTCTTACACTGTATTGCAAACTTTTTTAAAAGCACTAAGTATTCGCCCCTAAGTCAATTTTAGAGATTACCTTGAGATGATATCACAAAATGAACTGTGCCAAATCTGATAGGAAAATCTGACATAAAAACAATATTGAGCATTTGAATAAGACTTGAAGAGCTCTGTAGTGTTGTCTCACATTCAGATTTTTAACTGGAAACTCTACTGGACTCTACTGCAAATCAAGGTGAAAATAAGTCACGCACGTACTGTGTATGCCTCCTTCTGTTTACCAGGTTTAGCTTCACAGTCTTAGTATGTCTCTTCTAGCAATGATCAGTCCAGAACATGGTTATTCTTATTTTTGACCATGTGTACAGGGCTTTCTCGGGGGCCACTGTTACAGTTTGTGCTGGTTGGCAGTTCAAACCTACCAGCTGCTCCTGGGAAGAAAGACGAGAGTATCTCTTCCTGAAAAGACTTGTGGCCTCCGAAACCCTCTACAGGGCCGCGCCTAGTCAGAGTCAGCTTGCCGGCTGTGGGTTTGGGTGATCACAGCAAACTCTGCTTTCCGCTTCTTCCTGCATTTCAGCCTCTATTTGATATTTAGATGATTCCATGTATGTATTTATTAACACACCGAAGTGAAGTAAATCTAGTTAACATTTCTGAGTCAACAGACAAATTTTATAATTCAATTATCTACAGGTTAGGAGAATAATGATGGACTTTGAGAGCTCAAAGATGTTGGAACTCGGAGTCCTGAAAAAGTTATGCAAATATCTTAAACCGCACCATAATGCTCCTAATTTTTTGTTGATCAATTTCAAACTTTCTGATGATGGACAGCAGATTTAGAAATCTTATTTTGTTCTGTTTAGGCAGGTGAGTACAGTAAGCAAGGTCTTACATGTCCTTATTTTATCATTATTCCCATTTTAAATGTGTTTCAAAAGCTTGCCTATTCAATTCAGTTAGCTACTGCATTAAGAGAATTATTTCAGATTTACCTCTTTAATTTATCTACAGAAATAGTCAAACCAAAAAAACCAAACCTTTGCAGTCCAGTGAGCATAGAGGACAGAGGGTGACTACCACGTAGTTTCGAAGGCTTTGGTCTTTACAGAGGCAGACTGCCACATCTGTCTCGGGCTCGAACCGCCGGCCTTTTGCTTCGCAGACAGACCCTTAACCACCACATCACCAGACCTCCTTGTAAAAGCAGTAGTGCATAATCTTCAAAGTACTGGACACATTTACAGAAGAAACTAGTTTGTAATTTACATAGAGGATTTGGATTTTATTTCTTCATATTTAATTAGTAATTATTTGTGATTCTTCTTATTCTGTGTGCTCTTATGGTAGTTCTACTTTTAAAAGTTTGGTCTTAGGTGACCAATTGCTATGACCAATAAAATTAAAGGTCAGAATTGTAAGATTTGCTTTGGAGACAAGTATCTGAGCGATGAAGGGGGTGGGAGGAGAGAAGAGCAGCCTCTTGCAAATAAAGAGGAAGGAAGTGTGGTTGGGAAGCCAGATTTCAGTAGATCTAAATAGTTGTGCTGAGCAAAGGAATGCGACTGATGCTTCTTGGAGGCTTTCCAGTAACGAACAGAGCCATGACCCCAAACAGTCAAAGCGCCTACTAAGGCCTCTTCGGAACTCACTGTCGGGAATTATGTGTATGAAAAGAAATGCGTTAGAGATAGATCGTGGTAAATCCTGGGACCAGCTTGTACCTGTAAACAGAGATATTTTGAGAAAAACACCACTCTTGACATTGAAAGAAGAATGGAGCGCAGTTGTCACATGTATCTTTTGGACAGCTTTTGGCTTCTGGAAAAGAAATTCCAGGAAAAAGATGTAATAATCTATTTTGACTGAAGACATTTCTTGAACTTGGGCCTGGTACTGTCTACCCTTTTATCACGCAGGATAAGTTCTTAATCCTTTGTGCATTTATACAGTATACGAAGTAAAATGTTAATTTAGGTGAAAGAGAAGCTACAGGGTTTTCAGTTTGGCCAGTTGAATATGTTGCTTGTACATACTTCAATCACAACGGTTTTCGCTAGACTATCGGCTTTTAATTTATTGCTTGCATTGTTCAAACACAGGCTGAGTATGTGAAGCCCTACCATGTAAGCTTTGTGTGCAAGCACATACTCACGCAACACAAAATAAAAATGGCCACTTAGAGTTATTTAAAAAATAATAGTGATGTTTTATTGTTGGCTTATTTGAGGATGGCTGGTAAGTAATGCTAGCCAAGTTCTAAACCAGTGGAAAAATAAAAGAATGAAGCTGATAGGCTGCAATTGAAGAATAGGTCATATCAATGGATAACCCTCCTGCTACTGAACCATTGTACCCACCCAGGTACAGGCAGCACTAGGTTACCTCAGGTCTCTGTTTTAGTTAAACTGTGACATAGAAGGCAAAAGCATTCGGGATTTCTGAGCAAGTAAGCGACCAAGAGAACAGGCTGAACTGTTCCTCTCCCTTTTTGCTCTTCATGTGATCTCTTCAGGGAAATGAGTTAGAAAGAGGCCAAGCGGGTGCTAGTGGCATTTCTGCCAGGTGTAAGGACATCAGTAGCAGAGTCGATCCCCTCTCGCCGCAGCCCAAATCTTTGGTTTGTAAATCCAGCTGTAAGGAAAGTACGTGTAGTTTAAAAAAAATCATATCATTGGCCCTCTTCACATTTTTTATTCCTGTAACCACAGGAATAAGACCTGATTTAGGCCACAAATTCTAAATGCCACAGAGTTTAGTTGGCTTGTTATGGGAGGATGCTTCAAAAAGTTCGTGGAAAATGTCCCATGATCCCCCCCCCCCCCAAATTCAATAGCTCAGTCATTCAGTCATATCAAGGACAGTTGTACAATCATTACTACATCACTTTTAGAGCATCCCCCCTCTTCCATTATCTTTTAATTCCATTTTACCACTAATTTTCGAACCCTTCCCCCCTCCTAGAATATGGAACTGCAATTTTAGAAAGAATAAGTATCCAAATCTCTTAATAAAGAAGTAGAACAGTTAGTATCTGACTTCCGGACAAGTCCTCCTTGCCCTTTAATGTCATGTCAATTTTCCCTCACCTGGCAGGGTATAATAGAAGTTGACTGAACCAGCCCTTCAGCACAGACTTCATCACAGTCACCTTTACTGTGTCTAAGTCACTGAAAAGGCTTTGAGCCTTTTTGTAAACTAAAAAGGCCCTGCCATTGAGTCTACTTCAACGCATAACAAACCTATAGGACAGAGTAGAACTGCTCCCTGGCAAAGTCGAACGGCCTCATCTCTGCCCTCTGGAGCGGCCAGTGGATCCAAACTGCTGACCTAAAGTAAAGCTAAATATGAACAATATGCGCCTGCGCTGCCTCACCTACAGATTCCACTTAAAGATACAGTTAGGAAAGATCACATTCATAACCAGGTACTGATTGTACAAGGTCGCAGAATTGATTAGTGGTAGTGCCGGTCTTCAAATTCTCAGTGTGGTCTTTCACATAGAAAGTAGGTATAAAAATGACCAATAAAAAGTATGAATAATAATAATAATAGTGCTGAAGGAAAGAGGCAATAGGACATCAAATTTATGTTCAATTTAATCAAGTAGGTATTAGTATTGCATCATGATTGAGAGTCGGGGAAAAGAGGAAATCCCTCATCAAGATGGATTGACACAGCGGCTGCAACAGTGGTTTTGAACACAGCAACAATCGTGAGGATGGCATAAAACAAGGCAGTCTCTTGTGCCTAGCATCAGTGTGCGTCAGAACCAAGTCAATGGCAACTGACCACAAGTATTGATTCTGTGTGCTAAACAGTATGTTCGGGATAGAGTGTTGAGCAAAACAGTCATGACATACAACAGATGTATCACCAACTCCATTGGTGAGTGCAGGAAAATCTTTTATTTATACATATTATACAGGATCCTTCGTGGTATAGTGGATTATGCGTTGCACTGCAAACTACAAAATTAACAAAACAAACAAAAACCTAGCCACTCCTAAGGAGAAAGGTGGCACTTTCTACTCTCGTAAAGAGTTACAGACTCCGAAACCCACAGAGGCAGCCCTAGCCTGTCCTGTGCGGTCGTGATGAGCCAGAACTGACTCCATGGCAGTGAGTTATACTATATATAAGTATATGGGACAACGGTGGTTGTAAGGGTTTTACAGGAGGATACAGTACCAAGTCATAACTGTCTCCTTCCCAAACTTGTGATAGCACTCTCAAAAATAAAAAGGAGACATGTCTTTACGCACAGTGGTTTGAAGTAGCAGCTTATATAACGACATCAGCGGGCAAGTCCCTCGTGCGAAAAGTCTTTCTCAAGTCTCCTACTCTGAAGTTTTGCAGTTGTGTAGAGGATTATAGCACTGGAGCCTAGTTTTATATGTAATAAGACAAGCTCTCAAGAGTCCAAAGTCCTTATCCTGTGGAGGCATCTAAAGAAAACTTGGATCAACCAGTGTTTACCAACAGTAGTTGTGAAAGAGAACGCTAGGAAGAAACTGGAGACCAGATTTAAACTGTATAATTCAGGATACATGGAAATATGTGCCCCAAGAAGGAGGCTGCGTATTCTAGATGCGCGTCCAATTGAAGGGGAGAAAGTCAAGGTGTACTTTAATGATCTTAAGGTAAAAGAAAACATTTTCCGTCATCAAGAATTCATTTGTAGTGTGACATTTTCCTTCTTTCAAAGGTGACTTATGAAAAATAAATAATAAAAAAATAAAGGTGACTTATGCACAAGTCTGAGCTTTCGATAATTCTGACATCACATTATGCAAGTTTATGTGCACTATACACGTTTCTGTAATTTATATTTTGGTGAATATGAACTAATCTATTGCAGGGTTTATATCCTAACTTTCTTGCATGTCACTGCCATTGAAACTTGCATGAAAAGCACTAACTGCCTTCTTTCTCTTCTCCCTGACTTGCTCCAAGGCTGCCAGACAGATCAAGGATAGGTATGGTATAAAAACCTACATTTTTATTAAAAGTCTTGATATTGAAGTCAGAAATGAAATTCATAAGCAGTTTTTTTTATTAGAATCCTGTTGATTACAAAATACTTAGTTGCTAAGTACTAAAAACAATGTCCTCTGTATGTTTCCTTTGAATAATCAATATAGCAGCTTTATTTTTTTTAAAAACTTAGCTGTGGAAAAATGTGTACTTCCCAAAGAATTTCATTTCTGGTTTAATATAGTTAGTTGTAGCACAATTCTTAATTAGCTATACTAACAGTTGGGAACCGTTCTGAATAGTTTGAAATATGTTTATATTCTTGGAATGCATTTTTCCTTGCTTTTGATTTTAAATGCGAGTGTCTTATTTTCTGAGAAGTTGCAGCATTTTGAGTCCTCCTCAGGAGCCAAAGCTCCTTCCCGGCCCTCCTTAACACCTTTGCACACTAATTCCAGCCTGGTCCTGGTGCCAGCCCCTTCTCCTCTAATGCCACTGCTATATCGTTTCTACCAGCAGAAAATGAGAGAAAACGATGAAAGGTTTTAGCTTCAAAGATCTTCCCACTGATGGAGCCAGGATGAAGAAAGGGAATGGATTACTTGTTAACAAACACCCCAAAGGTCTACCGGAACTGTTGACGACATTTGGGATGAGTTTCAACAAAAGGGATCGTTTTGACATGCTCGGCGAGTCACTAAGAATTGACTGTGGTAGAATTGTCCCCGAAGGCTTCTTCATCTGCGGAGATGAGAGTCTCTAAACGGGGCAGCTCCTCCATGACTGCGCGGAATCATGGATAATTCAGGCATCAGCCAGTTCCCAAAATGATTCATTATGGATTGTGTGGAAACTAGGGTCTGTCGGAAATCTTAGCTGAAATTTGACTCTCATCTCCATTTCTCTCATGGTCTTTTATTTGACTAGAGGAGAAATTCACATGGTACTTTACACCATTCTCAGCACAAATATTAAGTAATTTTTGTATTTGTGTATATTATGTATATTATATACCAGAGAGTGGATTAGGATGGGTCGTTTCCTAAGTTCTGGCTGTAGAAGGTTTTGGAGAAGGGGAATTATGGAAAGTTTGCAGTGAACAGTCTATTGACTGTAAGGAACGGACGCTACATAGCTCGGTCTTTTTGCATGAGGTAGCTTGGGGGTCTGCCTGCTAGACTTCACCGTGTGTAATCCATCTCCTCTGGCTAGATTACACTGCCTGTTTTCACCCACCTCCTCTTGACTTCACTAATTTGAGTCTGGTCTCTGATTTTTCTGGTTGGGGAAGTCACTTCCTAACAGGATAACTTTGGGAGACTGCAGAAATCTTCCTCCTCTCTATGGATCTTTCTGGCTTTGTGCACCCCAATTCCTGTCTTCACCTGACGTCTTTCTTTGTATTCAGGCTTGTTTGTCAGGAGTTCATCTTATGGCCAGTCTTGATGGCTCAGTGTCTTCTTTCCTGAGCTTGTCTGTTTTTGCTTCTTGTCTCCAGTCAGCTTTTTGTCGTGATCTCATCAGTACTGAGCTAATCTCCTATTATCTGCCCCGGAGAACTCTGTAAAATTTTTACTTTCTGCTAAGGGAAAATTTCTGAGTCTAAGCTTAATTGTGGGAAAGCTTTCTTTCTTTTCCTTGTTGCTATTTTAACCATTTTTTAATTTACAATTCAGTGACATCACTTACATTCCCATTGTTGCACAATCATCATCACTGTTGCCAGAGCTTTTCCATCACCCCAAACAAACTCAGTATCCATTAAGCATTAACTACCTATTCTTCCTTCTCCCTAGCCCTCGTAATCACTAAAACATGAGTTTTACCTTCTTAATGTCCAAGCATCTCTGATTTATTTGTCAGTCACTCTTCCAGGGAGCAAAGGTCTAGATTTCTAGCATTGCTATTTTATAAGAGAAAAATAATTTAAACAATCGTAATAAATTAATTACTTGTGCGCACACACACATACACACACACACACAAGATGTATTCCTTTTATGATGATAGAGAGGGCTTTTTAAAGAAAAGCTTGTGGTACCTGAGAAGAGTAAAAGATGTAAAAATGTAAGTATCTATGAGAACTTAATATTCATCATTTGCTGTGACAAGCCATGCAGGAGTAAGTCAAGGATGAGGAAAAAATAAAGGCACAAAATAAAGGCAAAAATAAAAGCAAATCTTTAAAACTTTACGAATCATTCGTTCATACTTACGGGTACTTAGTAATGTTGGAAGGTGATTAATTGAACTATATTATGAAAGTTATTCTTGAAAATCAAGGTAATTAGGTTGGTAGGTTGAGGAAATTAAAACTTATCCAGATTTTTGCAGTTACTTTCTTTGCAAAAAATGTAGAGGGAAAATACCGGCGGAAGGAGCCCTTGTTACTCAGTTTCTGCTGTTAGAAATAAAGTCCAGGGGCATGAAAACACACCCACACCACATGGGTCCGTTAGTGTCGAGAAGTACTGTGAGTCTTAGATTGCTTGGGCTGTGAGCCACTGTTGTCTTGAGTGCATTCTGTTCACCAATAATAGTTCCATGATTTGAAAAAGAATACATAATATTATAAAACTACTTGGATTCCTAGAGATACAGACTAGAAAATAAGATTAATGATTATTTTACGCTTTGGTAACCATTTCTAATGTACTTTGGTGGAATATCCTTTTTTTTCCATGGTGTCATTCTACATTAACTTTTATAGATTTCGGATTGAAAATTCCCTAAAATACTTTTTGATATATTTTTCTCAATAGTTCTCAGTAAACATTTAAATAGTTGTTCAGGTACAGAAGAAACCAAGTAGTTTTGACCCCATTTACTGATTCAATCTATAGTTATTGAGTACCCACTCTGAATAAAGCTCTTCTACACCCAGCCCCCACTGCCTATTGAGACGATTTTGACCAATCCCAACCCTATAGGACAGTGAAACTGCTCCCCAAGGTCTTTGAGGCTGTACATCTGTATGGGAACAGACAGCCTCGTCTTTACCCCACGGAGTGGCTGGCTTGTTTGACCCACTGACATTTGGACTCGCAACCCAGTGCGTGACTCAGTGCATCGCCAGCACTCTTCTAGAAGTGGCCACAGCCAAACAAAAAGATACTTGGGACTTTAAGGAACAACATACAGAATACATTGTCTGTTTTTGTAACTACCTGTTGGTATGGTTTGAAATTTCATTATTTGAGAATCAATAGCTTAAAATCGTGTGTGTGGAATACTCAGCATTATGCTTAATAATATAGTAAACACTCAGTAAGTTGAATTTGCTTTATAAGTTATATTTTAATATAGTACTTTATTGATAAACAGATCAGCTGTTTGCATTCATTTTTCCTGTCAAGTGGTTACTTCTGTATCTTTAAGATGAAATAAAATAACGATGCAGAAAAAGTTAGTAGATCTCGTGTAGCTTATTGATCTGTAAGATACTCATTGCCATCGAGTCAGTGCTGACTCATAGTGACCCCTGCAGGTTTCCAAGACTAACTGTTGAGGGAACTAGAAAGTACAGTCTTTCTCCCAGAGGGCTGATGGTGGTTTCGCATTTGCGACCATGCGGATTGCAGCCCAGTGTGCAACCACTACACCAGAGTTGTTTGATTTGCCTGAAAAGGCTTCGTATTTCCTTAGTCCGTCCTAGGCTCTGAGGAGTTCATTTTCCCCATTGTACGCTAGTCGGACAACATTCACGAATAGCCTCTCTGTATCCTCCTTTGATCAAAGATAAGGGGAGTTACATTGTGGTATTTTTGGAAAATTACTAGAATATGAAAATTCAAAATTTGACATAAAATTGCAAATTCATAGCATATGAGGATTTCTTTTAATCTCCAGTACTTATTGACGTCACAGTTTCCCCATGAGTGAGGTATTATATGACTTTTGTTTTTGTTTTTCTTTACACGTTTATCCCCGTAATGTTGACGGCAGATGGTCTCACAGGACTTTTTCTTGTAGTATCCTTCTCTGTAGCTGATGTCCGTACGTCAGAGTGACATCTTCTTGTATGGTCCATTGGTCATGATTTCACGTCTGTCTGTCCACATCCCTGCTCTGTCTTAAGCAGGTGCTACACTCCACACTCCTGGTAACGGTACCGCTCCTCTGACTGCAGGGTATGCGGGCGAGCTGTGCCCCTGAGAGAGAATGTGCGAACCGGGCGATCTGTACCCCTTGTTCTGTGGCATGTGGAAAGGAGTCAAGCTGGCATAGGATGGCAGCGAGGGTGCGCACAGAGGTTCAGATGAGTGTTGGGTCTGTTAAAGATTACCGACACTGGATAAGTAATTCCTGATTTTTGTATAGATGTGGAATTTCATAAAACTGGAAGGAGGAACGTTGCCAAAAGTTCTCTTCAGGATACTTTGACATTAAAGATATTCTGTAGTTTTTCATTTAATTAATTTTTAAAAGACTCTTAAGACCAAATTTCTATCGGACTTTATCTGATTCGAGTTCCTGAAATCAGTAGGGTGAAAACAATTTCCATCTTTTGCTTTGTAAATTAAAAGATAATCTGATACTTCTTTTGTGTTAAAACAGTGTGTTTGTGTTTGCCATAGAGTGACAATGGCACCCGCCTTTCGCCTTTCTTTGAAACCAAAGGTCAGTGACAACATGACTCACTTGATGGTGGATTTCTCTCAGGAAAGACAGATGCTGCAGACTTTGAAGTTCCTGCCAGGTAAAGTTTTGTGTGATTTCTTTTTTTCCGGCAAGATTGTTCCATAATGGACATGGAATATAAACATTTTGAAAGAAAAGGCTTATACCTTTTCATTAGTCTGTTCAAGGATCATTGAACTTGATCCTTTCCAGAATTATTTAGTGGTGGTACAAAATCCATTTTTTAATATCCTGCTAAGGTGTATTTTTGCTCTGGTTTGGCAAAGGGAAGCAGAATAGTGTGAAATACTGAGCTCAGCCTCATATTCTTCTTTGGTAAGACGTGAATGTTATCCTTCTAGGCAGTGGTTCTCAACCTTCCTAATGCTGTGACCCTTTCATACAGTTCCTCGTGTTGTGATGACAACCCCCAACCATAACATTATTTTCGTTGCTACTTCATAACTGTAATTTTGCTAGTTATGAATTGAGCGACCGCTGTGAAAGGGTCGTTCAACCCCCAAAGGGGTTGCGACCCACAGGTTGAGAACTGCTGTTCTAGGGTTTTTATCTGAACGGTGTGAACTGGTGCCACTAAAGCACTTAAAATAGTCCTGACACATAGTTAATAGTGCATGTCAGCTCCTGCAATGACCATGTGGTTACTCGTGGCTCAAGGAAATTTTTATTCCTGGTAATAATAAAGTTCTGCTGATTTACTAAAGTATTAGTTAGTATGAAGATGTTCCAGTGGTCAAACCATTTGAAATGAAGTCGCAAATTGTCCAAATAAGAACATTTTGGTTAGTATTCTTTTTTTTTTTTTTTTAAACAATTAGGTATGGTTGTTAACTTCTGTTTTGTACCTAGTAATTTGGGGGGGGGGGGTCAAAGAATATCTCAGAAGTCATGTGTTTTGCTTATAGCCTGTTGTAGGCACCTATCTCCCATTGCCCAGAGCCTATTAGTTTTGAATAGGGAATAATAGTAGCACTATGTGATAAGTGTTGGTGGTTCAAACCCACCACCTTCTTCTCAGGAGAGTGATGAGGCTGTCTGCTCTTATAAAGATGTACAGCCCCGGAAATGCCTTCCAGGTCTCAATCAGTCAGACTCGACACTGGGCAGTGAGTTTGGTGTTGTTTATGTTTTAGGAGTCCGTGGAAGTCCACTTGATTGCTAGCAACAAGGTGGGTGGTTTGAATCTATCAGGAAGGTGTCTAGACAGAAAGGTCTGGGGATTACTTCGAAACGATCCTAACGCTTGAAAGCTCTGGGGAGTGCGGTTCTGTTTTGAAACATAAGGGTTAGAATCAATTCTGCATCCACTGGGTTTTGGCTTTTATATTTTCACTCACAATGTTCTACGTAAGAGGAAAATAGCCAACAAAAGGGAAGTAACATCCTTTAGGGTTTGATTTAGAATACTGGATAATTTTTTTCCCAATCATTTTATTAGGGGCTCATACAACTCTTATCACATTCCATACATACATCAATTGTGTAAAGCACATTTGTACATTCATTGCCCTCATCATTCTCAAAACATTTCCTCTCCACTTAAGCCCCCGGCATTAGGTCCTCATTTTTCCCCTCCCTCTTCACTCCCCCCTCCCTCATGAGCCCTTGATAGTTTATAAATGGGTATTTTGTCATATCTTGCCCTGTCCGACGTCTCCCTTCACCCACTTTTCTGTTGTCCGTCCCCCAGGGAGGAGGTTACATACATTTCCTTGTAATCGGTTCCCTCTTTCCTACCCACTCGCCCTCTACCCTCCCAGTATCACCACTCACACCACTGGTCCCGTAGGAATCATCCTCCCTGGATTCCCTGCATTTCCAGTTCCTATCTGTACCAGTGTACATCCTCTGGTCTAGCCAGACTTGCAAGGTCGAATTCATATCATGATAGTGGGAGAGGGGAGGAAGCATTTAGGAACCAGAGGAAAGTTATATTTTTCATCGTTGCTACATCGCACCCTGACTGGCTCGTCTCCTCCCCGATACCCCTCTGCAAGGGGATCTCCAGTGGCCTACAGATGGGCTTTGGGTCTCCACTCCGCACTCCCCCCATCATTCACTATGGTAAGATTTTTTTGTTCTGATGATGCCTTATACCTGATCCCTTCGACACCTCGTGATTGCATAGGCTGGTGTGCTTCTTCCATGTGGGCTTTGTTGCTTCTGAGCTTGATGGCCGCTTGGATCATTTTTAAGTGAGTTGTATAATTTCAGTCTCGCACTTTGAATTTCTTTGGCCCAAACCAAACCAAACTCACACTGATTCCTGAAACCCTGAGAGTTTCCGAGGCTGTAACTATTTAGGGCCTTGGAAAGCCCTGACATGCCCTCAGAACAGCTGGTGGTTTTGAACAGCTGACCCTGCAGATAGCAGCCCAACTCATAACCACTACACTCCCAAGGCCCCTCGGTTTCTTTAGTAAGAAACTGAATTGAAATTTTGAAATTTAAGGTTATAGTACCATAATTCTACCGATTACCAGTTAACTGAGGTTTTGCTTTGAATGAAAACATCCAGATACTTAATTTGGGGGCATATGGACATTAATTTCAGACTAGGAAATTATCTTAAAATTTTAAATTTCTCAATAAAGACCAACCTTTGTAAAGCCCTATAGAAAGAAAAGGAAAATATTTTTAGGAGTCATGGTTGACCTTATGTGTCTCTTCATCACCGGTATGACCTTAAGACCTCAGAATTAGGTTTCTCCCTCAGCTCAGATGGGGTGGATTTGAATTGCCTACCTTTCTGTCAGCAGCCAAGCACTTAACCACTGTGCAACTAGGGCTCCTTACATATGTATATAGTGTTGTGGAATTTTGATTTGTCACTGTATCTATAGGCATTCACTGGTGTTCTATTTTTTCCTCATAGCTTCATAGTAATAATTTAATTTTTCTTAATAAGTACTCAATTTCTTTTACTTTTTTTCTCTTAGAGACAATACAGTGATACGCAAAATGCAAATAAAATATCTTTTGTGCCTCTGTGCCATGAGGATAATTCCACCAATTTATATTTTCCTGAAAATGTTTGAATACTTATACAGCAGTGAAATGAACACCAACTTGATTGGCTACTAACAATAACCTAGTATTTTTTCAGGGGGTGTGAAGTTCATTTTTGTTTAATGCTGAGAAATTAAAGTGATTTAAAGACAGGATTTTAAAATATTATGAAAATATGCAATTTTGAATTTTAAAATCACTTAAAGTAGTTTATTTGTTTTGTCAATACTGACTTTATATACCTATTATATTACATCGACATAGCAGAGTAAAAATATGTGTTCAGAATAACAAGTTATATGAATTGATTTTTTTTTGTAGTCCTTAATATGTGGGAATTAACTTTTTGCCAACTGGGATTTCAGTAAGCTTTTTAAGTTATGAATAAAACCCTAGAAACCCAAGGTTTTATACTTAGCAATAAAAAGTGCCTTAAAAAATAGTGGTTTTAAGACAAATGGGTGCATAAGAAAATGTGGTGAAGAAAGCTGATGGTGCCCGGCTATCAAAAGATCTAGTGTCTGGGGTCTTTAAAGGCTTGAAGATAAACAAGCGACCATCTAGCTCAGAAGCAACAAAGCCCACATGGAAGAAGCACAGCAACCAGCCTGTGTGATCACGAGGTGTCGATGGGATCAGGTATCAGGCATCAAAGAACAAAAAATCATATCAATGTGAATGAGAGGGAGTGTGGAGTGGGGACCCAAAGCCCATCTGTAGACAATTGGACATCCCCTTACAGAAGGGTCTCGGGGAGGAGATGAGCCAGTCAGGGTGCACTGTAGCACTGATGAAACATACAACTTTCCTCCAGTTCTTAAATGCTTCCTCACCACCCCACCCCTCACTATCATGATCCCAATTCTACCTTACATATCCAGCTAGACCAGAGGATGTACACTGGTACAGATAGGAACTGGAAACACAGGGAATCCAGGACAAATGAACCCCTCAGGACCAGTGGTGAGAGTGGCGATACCGGGAGGGTGGAGGGAAGGTGGGGTAGAAAGGGGGAACCGTTCACAAGGATCTACATAAAACCCCTCCCTGGGGGACATACAACAGAAAAGTGAGTGAAGGGAGACGTTGGACAGTATAAGACAAGACAAAATAATAATAATGTATAAGTTATCAAGGGTTCGTGAAGGAGGGGGGTGGGGAGGGAGGGGAAAAGTTAGGAACTGATACCAAGGGTTCAAGTAGAAAGCAAATGTTTTGAGAATGATGATGGCAACAAATGTACAAATGTACTTGACACAATGGATGAATGTATGGATTGTGATAAGAGTTGTATGAGCCCCTAATAAAATACTTAGCTAAACCTTTTGGTTCACTTAGATGGTTTAAAAACAGAATGAAATAAAATCCAAGATCAGAAGAGGAAATTGTATTGGAGCTTAAATTCTGAACACTTGCTTGGCAGAAGACAATGAATAACAGTAGTGAAAGCCCAAAATTCATTTATGGATATTCCTTGGGGATCAAGCCTCCATTGAGTTCCCTGGATCACCAATGTGAATACCCTCAGGCAGAGTGCTTCAGAAGTGAATCAACACTGAAGACAAAATGTGTGCATGAGCAAATGTAGTGAAGAAGGCTGATGGTATCTGGCTATCAAAAGATACAGCGTCTGGGGTCTTAAAGACTTGTAGTTAAATAAGTCGCCATCCAACAGGGAAGCAACAAACCCCACATGGAAGAAGCAAACCATCATGTGTGATCATGAGGTGTTAATGGAAAAGGGTATCAGAAGTTCAAAAACAAGCAATCAAATCGATGTGAATGGGTGCAGATGTAGTGGAGACTTGAAACCCACCTGTAAGATAATTGGACAGTCCCTCTCAGAAGGGCTACAAGAAGGGATTATATAGCCAGGGTGTGATAAAGCACTGATGAAACACATAACTATCCTCTAGTTCTTTGATATTACTTCCCATATTATGTTTTTTATTTGTTTTAACTCATTAACCATGTTAGACTTGTGTATGTTCATTTGTACAATTAAGATCTTTCAACATATGAAAGCCAAGATAGATAACCCTTCAGAAACAGTAACAGGAGTAATGGTTCCCTGAGGGTATGGGAAGAGAGGGGAAGGAAGGGGAGAGGTAAAGGGGGAGCTGATAGCATTGATGACTGTATAACCCCACTCTCGGGGAGTGAACAACAATTGTATGTGAATGGATATATTGGATGATATAAGACAGAGCAATCATTATATATATTAAAAATATATATATATTCAATCCTGAGGGGTAGGGTGGTGGTGGGAGGGGATATAGGGGAGCTGATATCAAGGAGTTCAAGAAGAAAGAAAATGTTTTGAAACTGATTGTGATAGCAATTGTACAATACTGCTTGATGTGATTGAACTGTAGAATGTTATGATTTCTGTAAGAGTTCCCAATAAAATGATTTAAAAATAATAATAATGATAAAGTGAAACAATGCAGATATATTTAGATTAAATTTTAATGAACATTTCATCACTTGTTTTTTTTAAACCCATTTTTAACTTGTTCTAGATTTTAATTCTTTTTTTTTCCCTTAGGATAGAGGTTTTTCTATACTTTAGTTTGCTGTTTTGCTTGGTGTTTTTGTTTTTGTTTTGCTGTATAATTTTCTTTATGTGAAATTCCGGGTAGTGAATCTATAGAGACAATAACTAGGTTAATAATTTCTTAGGGGTATCACAGGGGATGTGGGGGTAATGGGGAGCTAATGGTACAAAACTGAACAAAACGTTCCACACTTGGTTGGGGTGATGATTGCACAACTCTTTAATATATTCAAACCATTGAGTGGTGTGATACCTGAATTATATGTCAGTGAAACTGTTTTTAAAAAGCGCAGTTTGAACGACAAACATAAATACAACTGTAATAAATGAGGTTGTATTTGCTTGTTGTTTTTCCCAGTTCCCAAAGCTCCAGAGATAGACCCAGAGGAGTGTCTGGTGGCTGACAACGCTGTGACAGTAGCATGGAGAATGCCGGAGGAAGACAATAAGATTGACCATTTTATGCTGGAATACCGGAAAACGAACTTTGATGGCCTTCCACGTGTGAGGGATGAGCGGTGCTGGGAACTGGTTGATCATATCAAGGGTTCTGAGCACACACTGTCAGGTAAAGCAGCTGCAACTTAGGGGCCTCATGCCGAGAGTACCCATGTTCTCCTGAAAACTATTTTTAAAGTACAATAAAAAATGAAGTTAATGTGAAGTTTCTTTAACCAAGCTCACTTTTTCAATTTTTTAAATTTATTTTTCCAAGCTCACTTTCTATATATTGGCATTCAAGGTGAATTTTCCTCAAAACACTTGTTTTAGTTGCTGCTGGGTGTTTTTGGAACATGACCGCACAGAATCTCTGTGAAACATGTGAAGGAACATTCTAGAGCCAGTATCTCAAAGTGACAGTTACTTTTTCCTTGGCTTTTGACTACTTTTTGTAGGTACACAACCCTCCCCCCATGACACTCACTTGCGTCAGTGAGGCTGTTGCTGTCCCTGCTTTCAGAGTACCTGCATGTGAATAGCTAAAGTAGGGTGGAGACTGGGTATTAGAAACCTGCAACCTGCCCACTGAAACGTTTTTAGAATGCCTTCTCTGAGGAGGGCTTGGGAGGCTTGAGTGGCCGAGTGTTCCTTGAGCAAGTTAGTGCTTGTGATGCATGAACAGTAACGTTGGCAGCCCTCACTTTGAACACTGACTTTTGTCTGGAGGTGTGCTCACTCGGAGTTGCACCCAGTGAGGATGCTGCGTGCAGGCAACACTGGTGGCACAGTGGGTTACGAGCGGGGCTGCCAACCACAAGGTTGGCGTTTCAAACCCCCGCTGGGGGAAAGACGAGACTGTATGCTCCCACATGGATTTTGACATGGAGCCCTGTGGAGCAGCTCTGCGCTTTCTTTTCTGGGTCTGATTGAACTCGGTAACAATGGGTTAGTGCGCTCTCTTCTTTTATTTTACAGTGAAAGTAACTTTGGTATAATGTAGTATAACTGGACAGGCATTTTTAATTTCAGAAAATATACTTCTATTCTGATACTATAGATGAATGTACATAATATTATTTCTTTTAACTTTTTACCGTGAATTGGGTGAAAGTTTATAGAGTAGATCTTCAGTCTGACATTCAGCAATTCATTCACACTTAGTATGAACTCATCCATTTCAGTCCCCTCATTGGACCACTTCCTGCGTGTGTTTCCTCTTTCCTTTCCTCCTTTTCCCTAACCCTTTGAACTTGACCTTGAGTAACATGCATCCCTTGGGATCTTACATGGTTCATGATTCTAACGCAGGGGTGGAGTGGGAGGGAGGAGTGAGTTCAGTCCCAAACCTGTAGTGTTACTTCTTGATAAAATATTACTTTTCATAAAGCTTGAAAGGTGCTCCTTTGTCACAGGGCTAGAGAGGGGGTAGTGGGAGAGAAACAGCTATTCATAAACTTTATTATGTCTTTCTTTGGAAGGAAATGAGATTCATCATGTTTTCCCTGATTTCACGCATTATCGCCCTTTTAGCATGAATTCTTACTCCGTCTTAGTAAAGTGATGCTTTCACAGAGGACGGAAGAATCAGTTTTAAAGTTCATACTCATACTTGTGGACAGATTACTTTTCATGTCTGAAAGCCATTCTCAATTTCACAGGTTTAAAATTTGATGCAAAGTATATGAATTTCAGAGTGCGAGCATGTAACAAGGCTGTGGCTGGAGAATATTCCGATCCAGTGACTCTAGAGACCAAAGGTAAGGTATACAACACAAAACAAAACGTAGTACCTGACGCGATTTACTGCTTTGTAAAAAGAAGCATTTCGTGCATGGTCACTCATCATACACACTGGAATCCCCTATAGTAAGGATTATAAAATCTGGAAAATAGAAGTACAGTAGTGATTTCCACTAGGTTTTCCTTTATAATTAGATTCAGAAGGGTGACATCGACTGAGATGATCACGATGATGTATGCTCTGGTGCTTAGTCTACAAATTTCAGTGAAGTACAAGTGATGGAGCATCACTGAGATTTGCCTAGAGTTTTCCCAGGGAACGGATTATGCTTCAATAATGGGGAAACACCAGTTCCGTTTAGTTCAAGTTCAGGTTCCCTCTATTGTCCAGAATCTTTTGTAACAATTAACATTTATATAATTCTTTAGTGCTGTTTTAGGGTGCAAAGGACACTCCAGTTCCCAAATATAATTTAAGGAGAATATTTGTTAAGTCTTAAGCAGGGCAAATAAGAAACTAAAACCCCATGTGAATGAGGGGGACCATTAGCACATGGTCATAGTGCCGACCAAGCGTTTGGTGAGATGCAAGGACTTCAAAAGGACAAAGGAGGGCAAAGGAAACTCACGAAAGACGATGGGCAGCAGGTCAGTACATCACATTACAGCCGGTGTACGGAATCGAGATTGGGACAAGGATGGGGATGCGAACTCTACGTTAGACAGAGCATTTACCAGATTGGTCCAGGGCCTTCCAACCAAGGCAGCCAGGGCATGATGACTATGACTGTGGGGGCGCAGTATGCTGTCTCCATCAAAGACACACCCAGGCACCCCTAAAGGAGACTCCCCCTCCCTGGGCTGGTCAGGGGAGAGGAAGAAACCCACTCTCTAGTGCACTCTGCCATAGGCCAAGACCATTCACATTCCGGATTAATGATCAGAAGGAGTTCAATGGACGCTTAATCCAAGTGGGGGCTCTGCAAGTGGACTTTGGGCTCACACTACTGTCACTTTCATATTGGCTGCTCAGAATTTAAATTGTAATGCAAAGCACTTTCACAGTTCTTCATTTGTCAAGTAAAACCCTAGATCGTTATTGATCATAAAGTAAAATATAACCAAATTAAATAACCTTTCCAGGGTCCCTAGAGCTAGCTGAGAAGAGTGTGAATAAAAATCCATTTCCATGTTCTGTGCCAGCTATTATTGAAAGTTTCAAACCTACGTTCTTCTAGTTTCTATGATCGATTTAGGTTTGGTTAAAACCCTCTAGAGCAGTAGTTCTCAACCTTTCTAATGCCGCAACCCTTTAATACAGTTGTTCCTCATGTGGTGACCCCCAAACCATAAAATTATTTTTGGTGCTACTTCATAACTGTAATTTTGCTACTGTTATGAATTGGGCAACCTCTGTGAAAGGGTTGTTCGATCCCAAAAGGGATCACAACCCACAGGTTGAGAATTGCTGCTCTAGAATTACACATTTGAAGAATCCCAGCTATATTAGGATGGGCTTTTTAGAGAAAACCAAGACAGTTATGTGTATAAGAAAGAAACTTGTATTAGGGAAGAAATGTGTATCAAGCAAGCAGCCGACCCAGCCACAAAGTGGACTAGCCCAGTCCAGCTCGAGCCCATGCATGGGTCAGATACTAGTTGAAGTCCCTTCCCTACGCATGCAGCTGCCAACCAGTGACCAGGAAAATGAAGCAGGAGTCCGGAAGACAACAGGCCGCTGGACACAGTGTCATGTGGATTCAAGGCGAGGAACATGATAGGCTCTGACAGCTCCCAAGGGTTGGCCGGCCTCGTGGTGGACACTGGCCCAAGTCCCAGGAAGCTAGAGGCAGGAACCAGGCCAGGAGGAAGAGAAAGAGACAGTTCTCCACAATGCTGCTTATAGATAACACATCACCAAGGATGCTGGTGTAACCTGATTGAGAGGTTACATCTTTCCACAGGTGCAGCACAAAACCCAACTATCACACCGAGGCATTTCATAGTGCTGGGGACCTTGTCAGTTACGAGAGGATAACTGACTAGATTTCCTTTCAGAATCAAGCTACCCATGGTTGTAGGTCTCGGGGTGTAGGATGCTCCACTGCTCTCCAGTTCACAAAACGTTTGCACGCCAAAAGCTCTGTGTGAGTTGGAGGGTATAAAAATATTCAAACAAAGTGTTAAGTTTATGAATATTGGCAAGACTCAGAAAAATATGTTTGCGTTACTGCTATCTAAAAAAAACTAACTTGATTTAATGTGTTTGGGTTAGCCAATTTCAAATTTGCATTTCTTTTATATATAAAAATGACATTAATTTACATTACCTGTTAGCAAGTGGAGATGCTACTGAAATTTCTTCAGAGGTGTTTACTATTTCAAATCATAGCAACAACAAATGCAATTGTCTCCATAACTTGAACAGTGCTTAATTAGCCCTTGTGGGGATAAAATTACACTTTTATTAGTATGCTCCCTAATTATTTGAGACCTAGTCTTTTGAAGTTAGTCTTTTTATTTTACTATATACTGTTGTTCCTGTTACCTTATCTTTGATTTAACTGAGACCCCATGAAGGATTAGTGTTACCCCACCACAAAAGAGAGAGGAGAGAGGGAGGGAGAAATTGCACACCTGGCATCAGAACTCACCGTTTTCCATTGAGGTGCTGTGGCATTTGATAGGTCTGGTGTCAGGTAGTTTAGGGTGGTACCTTTTCTTTCCACTCTTATCTCCAGGATGGCTCCTAGCCCTATTCTCGAGCCTATCAAACATTAGGCACAGTTTTGGGATTTTCAGAGTTAATTGAGAATGGGGCACTTTACAGTTTAATCTTTTCTTCATTTTTCTTTCAACTACGCAAATGTTCTCACGTGTATTAACTAATAGCCACTTAGAGGCAGTTCATTTCTTGGTAGTTTTAACATCTCAGTTCAGTTTACTGGCCTTCTACTGGATCCTGGGTTCCCAGATTTGGCTATTGATTGGCATCCTCTGTTGATGAGCCAACAGCTCTGTGGCTCTCCTCTTCCTGGAGATTGTGACTGCTGAGGTGGAGCCCAGGAGTCTAGTCCCCCGGTGATTCCAATGAGATGCCAAGGTTGGAGACCTACATGCAAGAGCCATCCAAGACTTTGAACCATTTCATCACCTGGAGAAAAGAGAATCAGCTAAAAATTCCTTTGTATTCTTAAGCATCCCCTAGAATCTTGTTAAAAGGGAGATTATGATTCAGTATATCTGGGATGGAAAGGCAAATTCTTAGCAGGGAGTCAAATCAGAATGAACCAGTTGAATCCCTGGATTGCATAAACGGATTAAATCTTAACTTTTATTACCCTACCTAGTACAGAATTCTGTTTCCTTTTTTTTTCCCACTGAGACATGCCATAATTCTTTCCTGTAAATTCATTTTTGTTTAGACACAGATTTTTAAAAGCTATTAAGTTGCAGAGTAAGATATTTTCCAGAAACTATTGTGCTCGGTAGATTTGTAGTTAGAATGTTGTTTTATGAATAAAGACAATGAACAATGGGTCATCAGTTGCATTGTTGAATTTAAAGTGTGATTTACAAAACAATGGGGGATAAGAAGATGTTTATCTCTTTAGGGGATCATTAGGTTTCTATGTACTTATTCTGTTGTTTGATGATACACACTTCACAGATATGAAGCCTTAGCTAAAGCAGGTGGCATTTTTCAGTAAAATGTGGTAATGTAAGAGAATATTTCTTCACTGGATAATTACCAGAAATCTCAGCTTTCGGAGGGAAATATAACTGATAGAAGCAGATAAAAGTAGGAGAACCTAAACATCTGCTGAGCCACGAGTCATTAAATTTAAATGACTTTATCCTAAATTTCCAAAATAAGAAAGTTGTGCTGGTTTCCTAAATGAGCAGTTTGGGCTAAGTTTGTGAATAGTGCAGGTAGTTCACCCAGATTCCAAATACTCTGGGAAACAGTTTTGTTTCTGGTTTTGTTTTTCATGTAAGCCACCATTTCCCATTTGCTACAAATTGTCACCTAAATTATTTTGTCACCTGAACCAGTTCCTTTGATCATTACCCCAGTAACATCCTGATTCCAGTTTCTATTTGCTTATCTTAACTTGAAACTAATAGCCATTCAGTATGAAATTATTAAATATTAGAGCACTAGATAAAATATGTGTGTACCAGGCTCTGTATTAATATCATGTCACCTTCTCCTACTCTGTACTGATAGAGATTCTGGCAAAGGAAATGGAAACGAGGGTTTTGAACCGGTTCTTCTTGGTTCAGTCGTGGCTGACAAAGTGAAACTGAATAAACCAGAGATCGTCAAACGTAGGTGAACAGAACCATAACCAGAATGGGGGCATTTACAGGGCCTGCCCTGCTAGAGACACAGTCTCTTTCTTAGGCACAAGGACAACTTGCACAGTGCGTAGCAGCCAAATCTAGTAGAGCCGGAGACAGCGGTCCCTGCTCACAGCTGGCTGCGCCACTCTGAGTGCACCGTCACTTTTCACGGTCCTGGCGGTAACCCAGCCTTCCTTGCCCGACTCCTGAAAGGCTCACTGTGCCTCTTCCCAGGTTCCCATCCCTGGCTTTGACTCATACGTTTTCCTGTTGTGGTTATTGTTCTGGTTCACCCAGATTTTACAAATGTGAGTCTGTTCCACTTTCACCTCATTCGTCTTGACTGAACCAGTTTGAAACCTCGGCAGAAACAGAGTGGGCATATATGCAAGTACATTGTATTTGGTTGGACTGTAGGGTTCAGAGCTTATAAGGAGGAATAGGAAATACGGTAGCAATGGTAAATTGAAGCCTTTTTCGTCAAGACATTAGATGCCGGGATCAGGAACTTGAACTTCCCTCTCTGCACATACTGTTAAATCCACCGAGTAGGCAGGAACCAGGATGGAAATTGTTTCAGAGGGATGCCACTTTTTTCTTTCGTCCTGGGCATGCTTATTCTTTAACAAGCGGTGTGAAATGTTGTCTTTCATAGCACTTAACTTCAATTTGGATAACTCATCCTCACATGTGAACCTGAAAGTTGACGATGCCTGTGTAGAATGGGACCCCACCGGAGGCAAAGGTCAAGAACCTAAAATTAAAGGGAAGGAAAACAAGGGCAGGTGAGCTCGTTCCGCAAAGCTGTCATTTGGACAGAGCCTTTGTACACTGGTCTTATTTATTTGCAGTGGCCTCGCTAGAGTTGGTGCCAGTCACCGTGCAGTAACTCGTGGTGCCCCCTCCCCTGCTCCCTCCACCTCCAGAATCCTTAGGAATGATCCTTACCAATTTTAATCACAGAATTATAGTTGATCAGTATAGTAGTAAATGGTGTCAGTGAAATATTTCTTAGATTATTTGAACACAATTGTTCAAATTTGTAGAAAACAAATTGTTTTCTAAATCTTGCTACATGGAATAGCAAATGATCACATACATTATTAGTCACTGAGCTGAAGCCTTAAACATTTTTTTCCTTCTTTTCCTTTAATTACTACTTCATTCTCAAAAAAAGTTACTGATAGGGATTCACAGATACTACTTACCACAATATTGCAGTTAAAACACCAGAAAATGGGACCAAATCAGGAACAATGAAGTCACCAGTAGCGCCAAAACCAAGATGACCAGATGTCCCGCTTTTGGCGGGACAGTCCCGATTTTTAACAATTTTTCTCGCCTTCCGCGGCATTTTTAAAAAGTCCTGATTTTTGGAAAGAATGCACGACAAGCTAGGGTATACGGTTTTCGGCTG
This sequence comes from Echinops telfairi, assembly GCF_000313985.2. Lineage (NCBI taxonomy): Eukaryota > Metazoa > Chordata > Mammalia > Afrosoricida > Tenrecidae > Echinops > Echinops telfairi. The sequence goes on from NW_022111310.1 coordinate 9,390,318, forward strand.
CCATGTGGCTATTTCGCCAGGATATGAGTTTTATCAATGGTGTCCCGCTTTACCAGTGTTAAAATCTGGTTACCTTAAGGTGCAAAACCCACCACCAGTGCTTGTAGCTCGCACAGATGAAGCCAGAGGGTTGAACATCATTGTAATTGAGTAATGATGACAGCTCTGACCGGAACGCATTAGCGTTCAAAGAGTCAATCAGCATAGAGCTTTAGGCTTGTATGTACATTCATACATGGTAGCTGGGCTTATGAAAAATGCTTGCATTTCTCTAACTACTTCAGGGCATACATTTCTGCCATAACCCAACACAAAATGTTTATAGGTGGTCATTTTGTTGTCACCCCTCTGACAGTGCTGCCGGGTGTGATCAGGACCTCCTATTAGCCACCCGACCCCCAGTGGCTGCCTTGCTTATTTAATGACAATGTACAGTGAAATTTTTACTCAGTATACCAAGAAGTTATACTGTGTTAGAAACATCAAAGTGAAAAATATAATACCGCTCATCAATAGTTGAATGTGTCATTAACATTATTTGTGCTTAGCTTCCTTTCTGATCATTATATTTTACATTTTTATTACAATATCCCATTTCTTTATCCTTATGTCTACCGCAACTTCAACTACTTAGAGACAAGTTTCTAGTATAACCACTTCGCTTTAAACTTTAAGACCAGAAGGTCTCCACTGAATGACAACTTTAGCATGTCCTACCTCCTGACCAGGCATGCGGACTTTTTGTTATTGTCAGAATATATTTCATTAGTCTCAAGGTAAAGAGCCTCTTTCTTTTTTAACAAAGGAAAACTTTGCTCAAACTGAAGTAGTTGGAAATGTCACCATGAGTTACAAACCACTGAGTGGGTCCCAACTCACAGTCACCCTAAAGAGCCAAGTAGAACTGTCCCTTTGGGCTTCGAGGCTGTAAATCTTGATGGGAGGAGGCAGCCTCATCTTTTTCCCTCAGAGTACCTGAGTGGGTTCAAACTGCTGACCTTGGGGTTAGCAGCCCAACTCATTACCCACAAAACCACCAGGACTCCTTATGAATTATAACAGTCGATCAAATACTTTCCTCAGCAGGCTTTTGATTTCATTTTTTCTGTAAAATGTTAAAGTTTAGTTGAAAAAAATCTCTTAACAGTTGCCTGTTTTTATCTGACAGTGCCCATGTTACTTCACTGAAGAAACACGCAAGGTGATGATCTGTGTCCGTCTAGCTCTAGGACTTAGTGTCTCTAGCTTGGCTGATTAACTCCTTTTTTTAAAACCAATCAGCAGAAGCCATTGCAACAGCTTTTATAAGCCACAATACTGCTTTGTGTAGACTCTCTGTATTGGTAGCTTATGTTTTGACCTTACAGCATTATAGCGTGCTGCATATTATTTGGATTTCATTGCGTATGATAACAACACAATAAGCTCTGCTCTGAAGTCTTTTGTGAATTATTTCCCCACACCTGATTGTTCTCTGCATTTACTCACACTGACCTCTCTCTCGCTGTGCCGCACTCAGTATGTCTTAACACTGTAGCTTTGCTTTTACTTGTATTTGATGCTAGGCAGATTTGAAGTGTTGTGTATTTTATAATAATCTTGTCATTTCCAAAGCATCAAGGATAAAAAATACAGGTCAGCGTATTATTAGGACAGTGCCAGAAAGAATGTATCATTTCAAATTGCACAAGTAATGATGTGCCAATTTGAAGATGTCACACACCTTTTCCAGATCCCAGATGTAGTCTCGTTTCAAGCTCAACTTTTCTCTTCCTTTCAGTTTATTCTCGCCTTACTCGTGAAAATGATCTTGTGTTTAATATGCTACAAGTTGTAAAACAGGACTGGGTTTATAAGCACCTGTGTAATTTGAGTTTGGTCACTTGGAAATGTTTAAACTGTACTAAGCATTCAGCTTATTTATTTCATTTTTTCCTTTTAAGGAGATTTTTAGAATTTTGCATCCATTTATTATTTTCGTAAATATCTATTGAATGCAAGATGTCATGTTGGATTCGTAAGAGTGAACGCTGTCACTGCCTCCCAATAACGTGCTCGGATTTGTGTGGTTGACGTAGCTCACTGCCATGGAATCGATACCGATGCAGAGAGACCCTGTAGCACAGAGTAGAATTGCCCCCTTTGGGTTTCTGAGACTTTAAATCTTTACAAGAACAGACCACCTCAACTTTCTTCCTGGAACAACTGGTGGGTTTGAACTGTCGCCTTTGTGGGTAGCAGCTCAGTGCAGACATAGCCCACTAACCTACAGGCCTCCTGAGATAGATATATTTACATATGTTCAAGTAGAGATGCTGATATAGATTATACTTAATGAATGCTAAGTGTGAATACAGGAGTGCAAAGGAAGGAAGATAGAGCGGCCAGGTTGGAGGGGGTCAGTTAGGACAACTCACTGAACTAAATGTAGCAGTGAAGGCTTCATTCACATACTGTGAGCCTGTAAACAAACACTCATGTGGGCAAGACGCTGCAAGGGAAAAGATCCTGTCTCCTCCATGGTTCCCTTTTTTTCTTACAGAATGGCAGCCAGTGGACAATGCAATTGTAGGATTATCTCACTGCCAGAGAACCCCAGACAGAACTATGTGATTAAAAGACCCGAGGACTGGAAGGTGGGGAGGGACTAGGGATGGAAAAGCGCGGAATCACAGTGGAGAAAAGAATCTAGCCTCCCCGCGTGCCCACAAACACACAGCAGGGGAATGGAGCCGCCTTGGCTAGGATTGCCTCTGAGCATGGGCAGCCTGTGGGCCAGTCCTTGATTCCAGCTCTCTCCAGAGACTGCAGGAAGCACACCGGCTGGGCATCAAACCTAGTGTGGGGAAAGCTGCCAGACAAAGCCTGTATAACTAACTGCCTGTGGTTTGATCTGAAAGAAGCGCTTTTAACCTGGAGCCAGACTTCTTAGAAGAGTTGCTTAGCCGGGTATGGTCTGGAAGACCTTCACGAAGGGCATGGTATTTGAACAGGTTCCCTAGGAAGCAGAAGAATGTGTGCCATGCCGTTGAGGCTTGTAGGGAGAAGGGAGTCCAAGCAGCGGGAAACCCCTGGGCAGACTGACGGAGTCTGAGGACGCCATCTGCGGGGTGAGCTGCATATAGTGCGTAGTGCTTTGTAGCCGGGAGAAGACTGAAAAGATAGCTTTAAAAAACCTTTCAGTGTAAATTAGGTGGGGGTTTAGATTGCAGATCATCAATTTTATATTCAACAATGGAAACTACTTATGAAATGTCCCAGTAGATTGGGACCAAATTTTAAAAGCTTGAAATGCTAAACTAGGTAGTAAAAGAGTGGGGTCGAAGGTTTACCTGGTAACCATGCACAAGAGGAATTGGATGGCAAAGATCATCGGGAAGCTGGCCGACAGCGGCCCAGCGCAAGGTAGCACCAAGTCCCTTCAGGTGGCGAAGTCGCCCAAGTGCCCTTGACAGAGCTTCTTCGGCTCAGAGCCTGGAAGGCTGGATCGGAAGAGTTCTCGCTATTTTACTTTTTTTCTGAAACTAAACTGTCATTCTCAATAGTTATATCTGTTTTTCTTTCCCCCATGCTGTCCCTTTATTTCTTTACTACGGGTAAGTTACAATTTTTGCTTTTAAAGATGATGGTTTTAGTTTTTGAGGTAGCGCTACGTGAAAATGTTCTGCATACTTGCTGCTTTCTCTTACCCAGCGGGGACATGTTTTCCAGTGCATGTACCATCCCAGCAGACATTCTGGACTGAAATCTGAGTGCTAACTGTGAAAAAGGTTCCCGATTGGCTCCGATCCCGATGAACCTTCTCACTGGGAAACCGCTGCCCTCTTGTAAAACCCCACATGCTCGAATTCCTCCAACTTCAGACTGTGGTTCAGGAAGGTGTGGGCCTTAGGCAGCAGCATCGCGTGCTTGTGTTCTATTTACTCAGTTAGCAGCGCTTATTCCTGCAGTTCAGTGCGGCACCCTGCACCCTACTGAGGATGCGGAGATGGGACTATGTGGCTCTGCCCCTAATCGTTGCCCTCCCTTAGCTGGCCCTCAGCCACGGTCCCCACATGCCCCAGCAACTGAGTGGGTAGGGTGCTGTGGGTACATTGTGAGGGGACTCTCTTTCTCCCCACCCTTTTTTTTTAAAAATCGTTTTATTAGGGGCTCATACAACTCTTATCACAATCCATATGTACATCAATTGTGTCAAGCACATTTGTACATTCATTGCCCTCATCATTCTCAAAACATTTGCTCTCCACTTAAGCCCCCGGCATTAGGTCCTCTTTTTTCCCCTCCCTGCCCGCTCCCCCCTCCCTCATGAGCCCTTGATAATTTATAAATTATTATTCTGTCATATCTTGCCCTGTCTGACATCTCCCTTCACTCACTTTTCTGTTGTCTGTCCCCTAGGGAGGAGGTCACATATAGTCTCTGGTTATGGGATTTTTTCCACCACTGGCTCCCGACCTGGTTTAGCTGAATATAAAATCCTGTAATTCTTAATTAACAAACAACTATTTCTGAACTTCACCCCTCTGATATTCTGATTCGGTAGTCAGGGATGGGGTTAGCGATTTGCATATTTTTAACTCCCCAAGTGATTTTGATGTGCAGGCACCACCGGTGTATCCAGGAGGCTTCCAGGAGTACTCTCGGGACTCATTCTAATGGCTCCTCCTCACCCAGTACCTCTCATCGGCTGCACGCTGCTCTCCCTGCATCTGATTCTTGCCTCACAACAAAACCTGTCCCTTTTTTGCTTGCTCCATCTTTCAGCAAACAAGCCATTGTAGCCCTGATTGTGAAGGACAAGGATAGTCCCAGGACTACTACAAAACCCCGGAGTTTGACGTGAAATGAAACATCATGAAGCGCTAATGTCCCATCTTGCTTCTCTGGTTACGAAACTAGTTTCCCCACACTGACATTTAAGATTCATTTAAATATGTGTATTTTTTGTATGAATTGCCAATACTGGTAGGTGAATTAACTTAGGAAGTGGAAGATTAATGTGCACTAATATTTCAATGCCTTTTTCCAACTAACTAATCCTTGGTACCCCATCTAAGTGCTCACCTGTTGTTTCTAGAGCAGAGTATATTTGCATTTCAGATGAACAGTTTTAGATGACTCTTTGGAGAATAACTTGGCAAATCATACTGACTTCTTATATTACATAGGAGTTCTGGAGACCTAAAAAAAATTTTTTGTTATGTTTTTTAAGTTGTGTTAGAACAATTTTTCTTTCAATCCCCTTGCTTTGCATGTCCTACTAATGTTGCATGTAGAAGTTTTCACACTTTAACTTTTTAAAATTTATTTAAGTTATTTATTTGGGGTATATTTAATATGGGAGATGTTACAGTATTTTTAAAAATCACTTTATTGGGGCTCATACAATTCATCACAATACATACATCAAAGGTGTAAAGCACACTTACACATTTGTTGCCCTCATCATTCTCAGCATTCGCTTTCCTCTTGGGTTCTTGGCACACTTTAACTTTTAAAGCCACAGAATGGTTGCTTCAAATGAAAGGTTTCCTGAAGCCTGCTTTTAGAAAAAGGAAAGTCCAACTGGTTAGAATGCCCCTCGCTCCGGCAGCAGCCTGGGAGGCATCCTTAGGCAAGGAACGTGGTTTGAAAATCGTCTACACAAGCATGAACAGAGACTTCCTATTTTTAATTTGGGGAGAAGGTTAAAAATGGAACTTTTTAATTTAGGGAAGAACTAAATCACAGGAATGCTACAGTCATAGACTTTTGATTAAGTTTAACCATAATATCATTCCATACTTAATATTCTACTTGATTAGAAAGTTGAAGTTCCTGCAGTCACTGTTTAAGTCTTTGAAAACTGTCCAATGAATCTGCTTTCTGTGAGCAAGATGACATTTAAATAATGCAGCACACTGAATGTGTGAAATTATGATAACTTTTTATCTATATAGTTGCCTTTCCTTTGACAGGGATTTATTTTTTGGGTATTGGTTGACAGCTGTTAAATTACTAAATTAGCCTTTTCTAAGGAAAAAAATTCCAGCACAATGATCTTGGGAAGATTGCTTTTATTTTTAATTGGTGTTAAGAATGTAGGTAGGAACATGTTCCATTCTCTTTAAGTAATGCTTTCTGGATAATCTTGACAAAAATAGTTGTTTTTAAATTTTATATCATCAAAATGTGCTTTTCTAGTCATCTTTTAGGATGTTATCTATTTTGGTTTTTTGAGAGTTCAAATTCTATGTCATAGTAAACTGTACTTTTTTAAAAGTTACAGTTTACCATGTCTCATAATTCGATGTAAGGAGAGTGAGACTGGAGCCTGTCTGTTATGGTGGAGAAATGCTTCATAATACATCAAATTTGTAACATCATTCTGCTAGGGCTGCATGGGTTTGTACAGCTACAGTTTCTCTTTTTAAGAAGAAACAATCCACAACTACGTGCCTACTGACTTGTGAAAGGATTATTTAGCTGTACTTATAATAGTAAAGGAACCTTAGCTTGTTTTGACTTAGCTGTTCATCCCCCTCGTCGGTCATATGCTGTTAGTTTTAGCATTGCTTTTAATTTCACCTCAATACTTTTCAGCCTTGCTTGGTCTGCATGGCATTAGTGCTTCTAGCCAGCTTTATGTTCATGGTTTCTTATATTTAAGTTTTTGTAATTAACAATGCTCTTTAATAATAATTTAGATAAAATAAAACGGCACTGTTCCTGAAACAGAATTAGAAATCTTGTTGAACCTTCATTTTGTGGTTTGTAATTTTCATGTGTGAAACACAGAACAGAGTACTTGTTTGTCTTTTTGTCCCTGTTCTTGTAGAAGTGGTACGCCATCCCCCAAACGGACATCTGTAGGCTCCAGACCACCCGCAGTAAGAGGCAGCCGAGATCGTTTTACTGGGGAATCATACACGGTGCTAGGTAGTGTACAACATGATAGTTCTTCCTCTTCTCAACCTAAGGGAGTCGCTGTCAACCCAGTGGGCTTTTACTCACTCAGAGAGGGAGTGGCTATCTTGTGTGGAAATCTTTGCAAAAGTTTCTGACTGTTGAAGTTTAATTACTTTGGAGAGTTTGTAATCGCATACTGTTATCATTGCTACTTAAAGAAAATCTTCTAGATCTACATAGTGCTCCCTTTCTAATAATGTGTGAGCTTTAACAGAATAGTAAGGAAGAAGAGATGTACTGTAATATATATTTTACATATTCAGGAGAAAAATAGCAATACAGTTACAATAGGTACTCTGCATTTAGTTTCTAATAAAAGCAAATATTTGAATCAATTTTTTTGGTTTTGTGGTTTAAATAAAAATGTGTGACCAGTCGATCATTTTAAGGAGCCCCAGTGGCCCTGTGGTTAAGCACTTGACTGCTTGCTAACGGCTGTCTTGTGGTCTAAATGCACCAGCCACTCCACAGGAGAACGATGCAGCAGTCTGCTTCCATAAGGATGACAGCCCGGGAAGCCGTGTGGGGCAGTTCTAGTCTGCCCTAGAGAGTTGCTGGGAGGTGGGCTCTGCCCTATTCGGCCCTAGAGAGTTGCTGGGAGGTGGACTCACAGGGGGAGTTGGGGAATGAGGGGTTGGAGTAAGGAGTTTTATTGGAAGAGAGAGAGTCAAATCATCTACCTTCTCTGGTCTTTTGCAGGAGACACTGCTATTGAAAATGGACAACACTATTGGGAAGTCAAGGCCCAGAAGGATTGTAAATCTTACAGTGTGGGAGTAGCCTACAAAACTTTGGGGAAGTTTGACCAGTTGGGAAAGACAAACACTAGTTGGTGTATCCATGTCAACAACTGGCTACAAAACACATTTGCAGCCAAGCACAATAATAAAGTCAAAGCCCTAGATGCTACTGTGCCTGAGAAAATAGGTGTATTCTGTGATTTTGATGGAGGTGAGTTACTTATTTTCTCTTGAGACAATAATTGCTGCGTAGTTCCTCGTGTTCCAGCACTTTTTGCTGGTAATCATCTGTGCAAAGCTTAATTCTGTGGTGTGGGTGTTTTGAACAACTACTGTTTCATCACACACATAATCTCAGTTTAGAATCAAGTGCAAGAAGGGAGATGACGCTTAGAGTCCTACAAAAGCACTCACCGCTGGTATATGAAAGATCCCTGATGGTGCAGTGGCTATGCATTAACCTGCTGACTGCAAGGTTAGCAGTTCAAAACCACTGGTTGTTCCATGAGGGAAAGATGAGGCTTTCTCCTCCCATACAGAGTTACAGTCTTGGAAACCCACAGAGGCAGTTCTACCCTGTCTTATAGGGTCACTATGAGTCAGAATTGACTTAATGGCAGGGTTTGTTTGTTTTTAATCCCTCCCTTACCTTGTTTTATTATCTGCAAAAAGTGCTGGAATAAGGTTTTTCAAATTGGAGAAGACCTTAGAAATTACCTGGCCACACAATGTATACTTGTTAGTTCACTTGGTTCAGCAGGTGGTCACCTCCACTAGGCTTAGAGACTTTCTCCCTCTTGAAGGTGAAGCTTGCAGAAGGAAGCTTGTTTTATTTATTGTTAGATACATTTGGATTAGAAGATTTTTCTTAGATTGGCTCAGTTGTCTCCCTCTAACTCCTCTATGGGTCTGTTGCTCGTGAGGTTTGCCACCTGGAGAAAAGCGCGTTAAGCGCCCTGCCCCACATTCACGTGGGTGTCCTTGTTTGTTTACAAACTGTTAGCATTACTTCTCTGTTCCATGAGTTGTCCCTCTTAACATTCAATTTTTCAAAACTCATAATCTCTTATAGTTGTCATGTATTTCTCAACGATTGGTCCTTAGGGTAGAGCACATAATCTCAGACCAGAATAAGACAACAGTGATTTGGCAATGCTATTTTTAGTAATAGGATTGGCTGCACTGTTGACCTATATTGAACTTGTAACTGCTTGATTCACTAGATTACTATTTTATTTTTGTGGCCTCTCCAATTATTTTTTTCTTCCTTCCTATTAGAGTACTCTGAAGTTATTGATTTTAAACTCAAGATTATTACACTTAACCTTTCTTAAGTTACATTTCAATAAATCTAGCTGTTTCCCCTCCGTGTAAAAGTATCTAATAATTCACTTGCTACTTATCTTTTGCAAAATTTCTTTAAGCTTGGACTTCTTTGACTCATATTTGATAAATATCTTCTCTTCTGTCGTCTAAAGAATGCATGAACCTCTAAAGATGACATAGTGCTGAACAAAAATAATTCCCTCGACGCTTCTTTCCAGACTGGTTCTTCAGGTAGATCAGAAGTGGTAAAGTAACAGTGACCTTGGTGACTGTAGCATTGCGTTGTGGAGTCAGCTCATACTCATAGCCACCTGTGTGTACAACAGAGTGACGCTGCTGGATCCCGCAGTCCTCACACTGGTCTTACGTGTGAGCCCGTTGTTGCAGCCCTGGTCTCAGACCGTCTTAAGGGCCTTTTTGCTGCCCCTCTGCTTTACCAAGTGTGCTTCCTTTCCCAGTGACTGTCCCTCCTGATAATTAATGGCCTGAAGTCTCGCCAACCTGCCTCTAAGGAGCGAGCATTCATCTGGCTGTACTTGATCTAAGACAGCTTTTGTTCTTTGGCAGTCCATGATTCTTTCAATATTCTTTGCCGGCACTATAATTCAAATACATTAATTGTTTCTACAGTCTTCCTTATTCAATTTTCACGTGCATATGGCATGATTTTTGAATCAGATATACCTTAGTCTTCAAAGTAACAAACATGCTACTCAATACTTTTTTTTTTCTTTTTTAACATTTTATTAGGGGCTCATACAACTGTTATCCCAATCCATACACACAGCAATTGTGTAAAGCGCATTTGTACATCGTTTCTCAAAACATTTTCTCTCCATTTAAACCCCCGACATTAGGTCCTCATTTTTCCCCTCCCTCCCCGCTCCCCCCTCCCGCATGAGCCCTTGATAGTTTATAAATGGGTATTTTGTCATATCTTGCCCTATCCGACGTCTCCCTTCATCCACTTTTCAGTTGTCTGTCCCCCAGGGAGGAGGTCACACACAGTTCCATGTAATCGGTTCTCTCTTTCTACCCATTCTCCCTTTACCCTCCCTGTTTTGCCACTCACACCACTGGTCCTATAGGGCTCATCCATCCTGGATTCCCTGTATTTTCAGTTCCTATCTGTACCAGTGTACCTCCTCTGGTCTAGCCAGACTTGCAAGATCGAATTCGAGTCATGGTAGTGGGAGCGGGGAGGAAACATTTAGGAACTAGAGGAAAGTTGTATTTCTCATCATTGTTACATCGCACCCTGACTGGCTCATCTCCTCCCCGAGACCCCTCTGCAAGGGGATCTCCAGTGGCCTACTAATGGGCTTTGGATCTCCACTCCGCACTCCCCCCATCATTCACTATGGTAAGATTTTTTGTACTACTCAATACTTTAAAGAGGTCTCGTGCAGCCGATTATTCCATGCAGTCATTATTTGATCTCTTGACTGCTGCTTCATTGTGGATTGATTGTGGATCTTAGCAATACAAAATCCTTGGTAACTTCAGTTTTTCTCTGCTTACCATGGTGTTGTCTATTGGTCCAATTGTAAGGATTTTGGTTTTCTTTATGTAATCCATACTGAAGGCTGCAATCCTTGATCATCACCAGCAAGTACGTTAAGTCCTCACTTTCAGCAAGCAAGGTTCTGTCATTTGCTTGTTGTTAATAGACCTTATGCCAATCCTGATGCCATGTTCTTCATCTGACCCAGCTTCTCTGATGATTTACTCATCATACAAAGTGAATAAGTATGGTGAGAGGATGCAACCATAACATGCACCTTTCCTGATTTTAAACCGTACAATATTCCCTTGTTCCATCTGCACAGCTAACTCTTGATCCTTGTTCAGGTTCCACATCCGCACAACGAAGTGTTTTGGAATTCTCGTTTTTCTCAAGGCTATCCATGGTTTGTTCTTGTCCACATAGTCCAATACCTTTGTATAGTCAATAGGACACAAGTAAACACCTTTCTGGTAGTCTCTACTTTCAGCCTAGTTCCATCTGACATCAGCAATGATGTCCCTTGTTCCACATCCTCTTCTGAATCCAGCCTGAGCCTCTGGAAGCTCCCTCTCAATATATTATTTCAACCATTGTTGGATGATTTTCAGCACTTTTACTTGCATGTGATATCAAGGATATTGTTCTATAATTTGAGAATTATGTTCTATAATTTATTGGGGTCACCTTTCTTTGGAATGAGTACAAATAGGAATCTCTTCTAGTCAGTTGACCAAATAGCTGTCTTCCAAATTTCCTGGCATAGATGAATGAGTACTTCCAGTGCTTTATCAGTTTTTTGAAACATTTCAATTTCTAGTCCATCAATTATTGGAGCCTTATTTTTGACTAATCCTTTTTTTCAGTACAGCTTCAATTTCTCCACTCAGTACCATTGGTTCTTGATCATATGCTACCTCGTGAAATGACTGAATATCGACTACCGTATATACTTGTGTAAAAGCCGAGTTTTTCAGCACATTAAAAAAAATCATTTTACTGGGGGTTCTTACAACTCTTATCACAATCCATACATACATCCACTGTGTCAAGCACTTTTGTACATATGTTTCGCTCATCATTCTCAAAACATTTGCTTTCTACTTGAGCCCTTGGTAACAGCTCCTCATTTTTTCCCCTCCTTCCCTGTTCCCCACTCCCCCATAAACCCTTGGTAATTTATAAATTATTATTATTTTGTCATATCTTACACCATCCGATGTCTCTCTTCACCCACTTCTCTACTGTCCATCCACCAGGGATGAGGTTATATGTAGATCCTTGTAATCTATTCCCCTTTCTCCCTCACCTTCCCACCACCCTTCTGGTATCGCCAGTCTCACCACTGATCCTGAGGGGGTTCATCTGTCCTGGATTCCCTGTGTTTCCAGTTCCTATCTGTACCAGTGTACATCCTCCAGTTCAGCCGGATTTGTAAGGTAATATTGGGATCATGATAGTGGCGGGGAGGAAGCTTTCAAGAACTAGAGAAAAATTGTATGTTTCATCATTGCTACACTGCACCCTGACAGGCTTGTCTCCTCCCCGCGGCCTTTCTGCAAGGGGATGTCCAATTGCCCACCACGGTCTTTCTGCAAGGGGATGTCCAGTTGCCCACAGATGGGTCCTGGGTCCCCACTCCACACTCCTCCTCATTCATAATGCTAGGATTTTTTTGTTCTTTGATTCCTGCAAACTGATCCCTTCAATGCCTCGTGATCTCACAGGCTGGTGTGCTTCTTCATTGTGGGCTTTGTTATTTCTCAGTTAGATGGCCGCTTGTTTATCTTCAAGTCTCTAGGACACCAGATGCTATATCTTTTGATAGCCAGGCACCATCAGCTTTCTTCACCACATTTGCTTATGCACCCACTTTGTCTTCAGTGATCATGTTGGGATAGGCTGGTATTCGGCACATGTTTAAATGCAGTTCTTGTGGTAAAATTAGGTGCCTCGGCTGATACTCAGGTTGACTTACATTCAAATATATATGGTAGTTCTTTTTGGTACAGTGGCTCTATTCTTTCCATCTTCTTTTGATACTTCTGCATCATTCAATATTTTGCCTACAGAATCTTTCAATATTGTAACTCGAGGCGTGAATTCTTTCTTGAGTTCTTCAGTTTAAGATATGCTGGGTATGTTCTTCCTTTTTGATAATCTAATTCTAAATCTTCACACATTTCTTTATAATTTTTTACACTATGATAGAGATAAATCCACAAGCTACCAATATACTTACTCAAAAAAGAAATATAATTTTCTCTTTTGATTTTTAGTAATGAAATCTCAGTTCTCTGTATTCTCTTTTTACTGTTCACCTTGAATTGTCTAAAAAGAGTTTCCTCCAGATAGGTGGAAAAAGTATTAGTATACTTTCTTTCCTTTTGATTATCAGCACACTGTATTTCTTCTGTCTCCTTTCCCATACATAATTGGATTTCTCAGAGATTCAAGAAATAACAAACTCAAGAGAAAATTACATTTCTTTTTTTGAGTAGTGTGTTAATCCAGGTACACTAGAGAAACAAATCCATAGAAACCCATATAAAAGAGAGTTTTATATGAAGTGTAATTATACATTAAGAAGCATCTCAACCCAGTCCAGTCAAAGCCCATTAAGTTTGATATTAGCCCATATGTCCGATACCAATCTTTAAAGCCCTCTTCAGACTCACAACGCACATATAGTGATGCCAAATGCAGGAAGATCACAGGCCAGTGGGCAGCAAGTCTTTGGGTCCAGTGGCATTGTAAGTATCTCAGCGCTGGCAGGGGTCTCTACGTGGCTCCTCCGGCCTCAGAGGTCTGAGTGCATCAGGGTAGTCTGTGGCTTTTCCAGCTCAGGGCACTAGCACAGTTCCATGTGTCTTGTAGCTGCAATGTGTCCCAGAGAGTGAGCAGAGAGAGAGGTGTCTCCCGCTTCCAAGGAGGAAATAATAGGTGTTCCCAGAATTCTCAGGAGAAGGCTATGCCCACACAAAGGTCTCATTTGTTATATCTTGATTGACAGGCCAGATTCCACCCCTCCACATGTAATCCTCTCAGATTGACACCAGATTACGGAACTACCACAGTGGTAGCTCATGGAATTTACTTAGCCATACTGTAAAATATTATAGTGAAATGTGCAAAGACCTACAGTTAGACAATCAAAACGGAAGAACACCCTCAATAGATCTTAAAGCATGGGTTACAACAAAAGTGAAGTTGTATAAAACGAACTGGCATTGGATTCTGAGGCCCTTGAATAAGTACAGTAGTCCAGTCTTTGTTCGTGAGTCATCGGGAGGGGACATCTGCAAGGTTTTTTGTTTGTTTGTTTCTTAAAAACCTTTTTCTCCAGGGAGCAGGGCCTGTTTAATAAAGTTTCAATTGTTTTATAGAAAATGCTTTTTTTCTTACCCTCATATAATATGAATTCAAAGGCTAGAACAACAAATAGGATCTCAGGTAGTTAGAAGATAAATATTAATGGAGTAAACCTTAACTAACGGTAGGATTTGGATGAAGAGGCAAGTTATATTAACAGAAGGAATAAATTGGTTTTGCTTATTACGGAACTAACAAAGCCATTTGTTAAGTAATGATTAAGAATCATTTATAGTTGGATAAATAGAATAATGCCAAATTATGGAGGATCTTAAAAAAATACTGATTTTCAAGTTTATTAATTCTAGTGGTTATCATTGTAACAAAAAAGTAAAGACATACGCACCTATGTAATACTTTTATGCATGATCATATCTTGATGTGCACTAAATGTCACAAATATTTTTGTATAATAAAGCTGTTTTTTTTTTGTAGGTCAACTTTCTTTCTATGATGCAAACTCTAAACAATTGTTGTATTCCTTTAAGACCAAATTTACTCAGCCAGTGTTACCCGGTTTCATGGTTAGTACCTATTTTGCATTCGATTTTGTGTAATAACTTTAATGAGAATAATTTGTACTGTATATTGAGGGAAGTAGGGGATCTTATTTTCTGTCACATTTCTCTCCTTTATCCATCTTAACCTAAACCTACAATAAACTTTGTATTTTTACATAAAGTTTAAGTAACTATCAATACATAAAATCTTCTGGAGTATAATGAATGCATGCCAGATCTATCCATGCTTTTGCATTTTATCGGTATTCCTTTACTTTGTATTGCTGGGTAGGGTTCTGTCCTGAAGTGCTAGCCAAAAAGGTCAGTGATTCAAATCCACTAGCTGCACTGTGTGAGAAAATCTGTTCTTATAAAGACTACAGCCAAGTGTGAGGCTGCTCTGCCACGTCTGATCGCTCCGAGTCAGAATTGACAGGATGGAATACAACAAAAGCAGTAGTGTGTTATATGTGATGCATGTTGTTGTGAGGGCCATAACAACCCTCTGCACAGCAGGGTGACACGCCGCCCGGTCTTCCTCCATCCTCACAATTGTCCTGTGTTTGAGATCATTGTTGCACTTCATATATGTATGCACTGTCATCTATTCAGCTAGTTATCAGTTGAAGGCCATTTGAGTTGTTTCCACTTGTAGGTAATTATTAATAAAACTACTATAAACATCCACTTGTAGATTTTTGTTTGAATGTAAGTTTTCACTTCTTTTAGATACCTGTCCTATGAGTGGGATTGCGTACGTTTATAGTTGAGTGAATGTTTATGAGACATCGCTAAACTATTTTCCAAGGTGATTGTACAATTTTTTAATTTTTGTCAACATTATATGAGAATGCACACAAAAAAGAGAGAGAGAGACTTCACCACGTCCTTGCCATTACTTGGAATTACCATGTTTTGTTGTTATAGAGCCATTTTAATAAGCCTGTATTTAATTGGTTTTCATTTTTATTTTTCTAATGTTTTATGATGTTGGACATTTTTACATGAACTAATTACCATTTATTTGTATTATTCCTTTGATGAAATAATTATTGAAATCTGTTGTGCCTGTTTTTACTGTTTTTTTTTCTATTTTGAATTTTAAGAGTTCTGTATACATTCCATGTGTGAGCGCTTTATCAGATATTTGTTTTGCAAATATTTTCTCCCAGTCAGTGTCTTGCCTTCATTTTCTGAATAGCCTTTCCATTTGGACAAATTCCAGTTTATCTTTTTTTTTCTTTCATGGATCGTGCTTTGTTAACTAGGGAGGCCAGAGACCTTCTAGAAATTTTTCAGTTCAGGCCTTACATTTAAGTCTGTGATTCATTTTGAGGCCATTTTATATGAGGTATGGTGTGCAGTCCATTTCTCACACATTTGGTTGCTAATTGTTGCAATACCATTTATTTAAAAATTACTCTCTTCTTGATTGATGAGCTTTTTAACTGTTTTGTTAGATAGTAAGTGTAAAATGTTTACAGAATCATTTAATTTAAAAATGATTTGTTTTAAAACTAGGGTGTTGCTTATATATGTTAGGAGTAAGCCTCTTTATTTTGAAAATTTAGAGTAACAATGATAAAGCTGTAAATTTCACAGGCCAATTGATTCTTAGGATACTCTAGTTATATAGTAAATATTGAACACGGATAATTGAAGGTAGGAATACTAAGTCATTTCTAGAATCTTCCTTGCTTTCAGCAGTTCTCAACCTGTGGGTTGCGACCCCTTTGAGGGTCGAAGGACCCTTTCACAGGGGTCACCCAAATCATAACAGTAGAAAAATGACAAGTGATGAAGTAGCAATGAAAATAACGTTATGGTTGGGGGTCACCACAACATGAGGAACTGGATTAAAGGGTTGCAGCATGAGAAAAGTTGAGAACCACTGATATTTACATGGCAGTGGATCTGTCTTCATACCTTAATTCTTCTTGACTCGGTTACACATTCACAAGCAAAGCAACTTTATAAACTTTTCGACATTTGTAATAATTAATAGAATATGACGAGTTCATCAGTACATTTACATTTGAACTTTTCCCAAAAGCCTTTCTTAGCAAGTTAGGGAAGAAACAGCACTTGAAGTGGACTTGATTACAGAGGGATCTCTGAGTCATGTTAGTCTCAGGTGACCAAACCGGAAGCCACACTTGGGCTAGGAGTTCTCTCCTGGTTGTAAAGATCAGAGTCAGTAAGGACTGCTTCGCTTGGATTCTCCAAGTGTCTGAAGCGTTGAGTTTCCTCTCTCACGTGTAACCCCTGTGCGTCATTTATGTTCCCACAAAGACTCCTCTGGTCTCTGTGTTTCTCTGGGAATCTGAGTTCACTTGTTCCCTTCCCTCAGCCCAAATAAGAAGGTGATCAGTTTGGAGAAATGTTGCCTTTCCACTGGAGACTTAAAAAACCCTGCAGTTTGAATTTACTTTGAAATCTGACTGCAGCTTTGTTTTTGTCTCTTGTTAGGTGTGGTGTGGTGGACTTTCTTTGAATACTGGGCTGCAGGTTCCAAGTGCTGTGAGAACGCTGCAGAAAAGTGAAAATGGAATGACCGGGTCGGCTAGCAGCCTGAACAACGTCCCTCAGTAGTGACGGCGCAGGGTCGGTCTACCCATCTTACGGTACATCACGGAAACGGACCAGTGGGGCAAACCAGGCCTGCTCCCTTCTGCTGTAAGGCCTGGAATCTGGTCAGATCACGCCTCTAATGCGAAGCATTCATAGAACCTTCCCATGCAGTCCCATAGCAGCAAGCAGACATCAGGCAAGACACTGACATTGTGAAGAAGAAATGGAAGAGGAAAGGCAGTATTTCAATATTTATATAGAAGCTCACTGTGGAGGGGGCGGTGTTTCTGGGATTATTTTGTGCCCCAGCTCTTCTGTATGTTTAATTACAGTGGCAACTATAGGACCTGGAGTAGACAGCTTTGAAGTCTTCCTTTATGTTCCTTGTGCTTTATTTTTTCATGTCATAACCACATTATTTTGTCCTTTCACTGAAGCTTTAAAAATATGTAATCCTCTAAAGTCTTTTTTTTAATTGGGAACATTAGTTGGTGAAGCTAGAAAAGTGTTTTTTTTTTCTTGTAATAGTTTATTTTTCCTTTTATAAATATGTTGAATTGGTTGGTTAAATTATCACTTTTGTTTATTGACTACATTGTATATCATTTTCTCTTTTCCAAAAGAGTATATTTCTCTATGGTTATACCTCAAAATAGGAGATTGGGAGAGTTTCTAAATCGAATCATGTCAGTCCCTCCCTGTTGAGTTTCTTCCACCTGACAGCAATGCTACAGAGCAGGCTGGCACTGCCCTGCACGTTCGTCCCCAGGCTCTTGTCTTCAGGGAAGCCCATGGCCCCATCTTTGTCCTGGGGAGCAGCTGGTGGGTTCAAACCCCTGAGCTTTCACGTAACAACTGAGCACTTAAGCCTTGTGCCACCAGGATCTCCGGCATTTCCATTCTGTACCCATTACTCGAATACACGGACAAAAGGATATTCTCTGTCTGTTTCTCTGCTTAATTAGACTGCTTTCCATTCAGTCACGTTAGGTGACGTGTACTATTTTTCAAAGCCTTATAGTTCCTGACCTTGTTATCTAGTTTAACCCTACTTTAAATAATCATCTTGATAGAATTTCCAGTTGAATTTGGTAAGTGCTGGTAATAATTGTACCGATTTTAAACATTTTTTAGTAGGAGTAAAATTTTATTAAAGTTACATTGAAGACCAAAAAAAATCCATCATGTTTACCCTTTTATCTAAGAAAAGTAGGTTATTAAGGGAGGTACTTAAAAGTATTCTTCAGTGAAGTAATTTACATCTGATTTTAATAAGATGTAAAACGGCTTATATACTTGTTTAGGGGAAAAACAAACACATTCCTGACTGAGTTGGCCCAAATGTTGTCCAAGCATAAGCCTTTGGAGCTTATTTTCTTTCCCTTTTTTAATTACATTCATTTGCTTTATAAAGGGTTGTGAATCTTTCAGTAATCAATACAAAATAATCTTTCTCAAACTAGGGGAAAATGTGTTAAGCTGTTACTGAAAACTGAGCTTAGTGAGCAAGCATATCTTTTCTAACAACATGGATTAAAATCTGTAGCACAAATCCTAAAAGGCAAACAGAAAGTGGTTAATTTCAGTATTTAATAATTCCGTGAGCATTTTTAAGAAGGCTGAATTTTTATTTTCCTTAATCTTGAAACTCTTAATTCCCTTTGCTTTCATTTCTATTTCAAATGCCTTGTGCTATAATGACCTTCTTTCAAGAAGTGGCTGATGCTGCTGACATTTGACTTGCCTTCTACTGCAAGGCTTCTGGATTAGTAATAGCTCATTCTGTCTTCAAGGTTACTGCTTACTGATCATATGTTGTGTTCCATTGGTAAAAGAAATTTAAATGGGAACTCTTCCAAAGGAAGTTTTATCTGCACTATTTTTTTATAACTAGAGCCCTGGTGATGTAGTGGGTTATACGCTGGACTGCTCACTACAAGGCCAGCAGTTTGAAGCCACCAGCCGCTCCAAGAGAGAGAGAGACGAGGCTTTCTCCTCTTGGAAAAATTTAGTCTCCGGAGCTCATAGGGGCAGTTCTACTCTGTCTTGTAGTTTTGCTATGAGTTGGAATCAACTCAACGGCAGTTTACAGAATAAAAGATGTCAATACATAATCTTTTAATTCCCAAACATAATTTTGATTTTTGTTCTTCACAGAGAATTTTGAAATTTCTGTATGTTCTGTTCTCTGTAGTAGGATTATTGTACAATCAAAAGAAGCAGGAACTTGCCATCCTTTTTGTAGAAACCGTAGGTTAGTGGGTAAGCTGCTTTATGTGAACCCCTACACAGTATATTTTAGCAACCACGACACAGAAAAAGCCAGAAACTCTTATATACGTTTTTTATGATTATGTCTTATATTTTAGAAATGTGTCTTTTGATTAATTCAGTGCCTTCTTCCCCTAAGCCTGCTCTTGTTCCATACCCAGGCAGTGTCAACTGGTATTGAAGCCAGAAAGCATTGTTCCCCGCCAGGGCTCGACGCAGAGGGCTGGGGGCAGTATTAATCGGGCGGAGGGGTGCAAATGACTCTGACTTGTGCTCATGCCAGCCATCATTCGAGACCCTTCATACGGCATTTTCTCATAGTCGTTTGGAAAGCGTATTAATCTCACTAGGGAAGTTTTCTTTCTTAACGTTTTTTTAGTAATAAATACATTTATTCATCCAGCCTTCAAGTTCTTAACACATGGGGTCCTTATTATTAAATTATACTTTTACTTCAAATTGAGAATCTGAGATCTTTCTCAGACTGTGCTTCTCCCTAAAGATCTCTAAAGAACAAGATGCGTGGGGTTAGTTTCTGTTTGCTTGCTTGTTTTAAGTTTATCTGTTAAGTTAAACTAGAGAAAGTTTTTCATCCTCATTTTTAAACTGGAAAGTAATTGTATTGCCTATTTAAGACATCTCTACATAGGGTAGCTGTTAACTTGACCATAACACATAACATCTCATTGACATTTGAATTAAATATACAAGTAATGGGCTCTTTTGTGGTATTTAATACATTGTAAAAAATAGATGTACCCTTTATTTTTTTATTGCTTAATTTGCTCTGTTTTGACAGGTCAAACATGATTGCTTTCTACAAAGGAAATGCATGAGCGATTGACTCGTAGGGATGTGTGACAAGTGTAAAAATTATCTTTGCTAAACCCATGCATTTAGTATTGCATTTTTCTTTTAAGAGTGAGTTCCAAACCAGTTTTGCTAAACTGGATACAGAAAAGAAGGAGCTGCCTTAAGCACTTTAGTAAAAGAAGTTTTTAAATTTCATTTGAACTTTTTGGGCTGATCCTATCTTTAGCTTGGCATATGTGTGTACCAAGCATTTCACAACTGAATGCATGTAGTGACTCATTGTAAATTGACTCTTTGTATGTTCCCGGTGTTAGATTAAACAGAGTGAAAGTATTAGGGGCATGCCTCTGTGAACATAGGCTTCATGGGCGGCATGTATGCCATGTTGATAAAACAGTTGGACGCGGCCTACTGCGTACTCTATTCTTCAAACAATAATCCCCCCTAGGTTTTCATCTAAAGAGGCGTATTGCTTTGCTTTTGTTTACTTTTGTGTAAAACTAAAACATGAATGGTATAGGTAATTTCATTGTATTGTGATTGACTCTTGGTGGTATACATAAAATATTTTGACACACATAACATGGGTATTACCCCTCTTTTCTCTCCAGAGGTATTTTCATATTTTCATAAGCATGCTATCCTAATATTTTTTAAAACTTGTTAAAACATTTGCATAGCATGCTTATGAAAATACCTAGGGGGAGGGTTCAGTTGGCAAAAATAAAGCAAAACCGTAACAAAGCATGTTTTTGTGTGAAAATATGGTAATAAAAATAATAGAATCTTTTAATTAGGCTGATACTCTATTTCACGACTTTACTCCCATGTTTGGTTTTACCTTACATACTTTAGTTTGGAAAAGGCTATATGTGGAAAATGTTTATTTCAAAGAGTTAGGTATTTCAAAGAGGAGAGAGTAGACGTAGTCGTAACATGTGTGGTGCCATACTAAAAAAATGGGAGCCTGTGTTTCCAGGTGATCAGTGATTCTTAAGAAAAGAAATGTAAGAGCAGTGTTCATTCGTGGCTAATTCAAACAATTATTTGATTGTAATGTGGCAGTCGAAACTTGATGACTCTGTATTCAGCTTTCCCCAACTAGTGAAGTCCGACTGAACGTGTGGGTAATTTTGCTGCTGCTGAGTGTTGTGACGAAGTTTGGGTCTTAACAATAATGTTCTGTTAATAAGTCACAAGTTTAGAAGATTACCTTTGTTACGGCTTTTTTTAAAATTTCTAATGAACTGGATATATACCGTGGTTCCCTTTTATACAGTCATCTAAAATTAGGTGTGCAAAAACTTCTCCCCTGACTTTATTTTTATATTGAATGTGATCTCTTAAGTACGTGTATGTAAGCATAGATGTGTAATAATAGTTATTTCAGTTATTTGTAGCTCAGATTGTCAGTTCATAATATGAGCACTGGATATGATAGAAGATCATGAATGTTTTTGTAATCGCCACAGAAAGATTACCTCCAATTCAGAAGAGCTTTAGATTGGTGTCCATTTTCAAAGTATTCCCATTATAAAATATTTGTGATCTTGATATGGCCCTTTTAAAGGTTTGTTACCGGAAATATTTGATTAGCCTACATGCTTAAGAACTTTGAGTACACTAGAGACTGAATAGGTAACATTTGATGTGTATTTTCATAAATTTTGGCTAATAAATCAGTACCCAAAATTGCTTTAGTCCTTTTTTCCAGACTATCCATTTATTAAACTGAGACAGTATTTGTTATTTCGGGATCAATATAAGGTACTGACATTGGAATCAAAATTATTTAAGCTCTGTTAGTTTAAGCTGATGTGTTTTCTTAATGATACCTGTTCAATGTGAGCGGTTCCTTGGGAATGGACAGGCAGAGGATTCCGCAGTATGTAAGGCAGAAGGTAGGTGAATGTGTTTGCTTTGGCTTGGAGCTTGTTAAGTTTATACCAATTGTTAAGTGGTTGAGCAAAGGCATTTTTACTAGTATTAGAAAATTTGGGAGAACAAAGGCTTATGGAATGCATTTTTTCCCTCACATTTCCAGTATCTGAGGTACCAAAGCTATGAGTCTAATTTATCTTCAAAATAAAATTGATGACTAATTCATGTTATATGTAATAGCTAAATTAAAAAAAAATTCTATTGAAAGCCACTAGCCTTTAAAAACTTGATATGAAAGGATTTGCTTCATCTTTCTTAAAGTACTTAAAATTAATGACCTTCACTCTATCATGTACTAGAGTTATTACTGCTATATACCCTTTTGCCTTATAAAATAATTGTAATCCACTTAGCCTACCTCACAGGGCTGTTGTGAGGAGCAAAATGAAATGGAGAGTAAGAAATTGCTTTAAAAAACAATAAAGTGCTATGTACATATAAAGTGTTACTTTTAGTTAACAACAGGCTTAAGTGTTTGGATACTTCTACATGTCCTTTACTTTGATAAAGCATATACTTAAACATGGTATCACCAGTGATTTCAAACACCAAACAAAAGAACTTGTGAACAACTTAAATAAACAGAATTGAAAATTTCCAATTAAAATGCCTTTTAACATTCATTTAGTTTGTGCATGGCCTGTGACCTTTTTGTATTACCTCACCAAGCCTGTATTCCTGTAACGAGAGCCATTCGAGCAGTAGAATGTCTCCCGTAGCATTTGCTTGTCAGAGTGGAACTGGAGCATAAATAAACAGTTGAATTAAACAGTGTCTCTATCCGTGCATTTACACGCTCAATTTAGGACTGCCACGAGCCACAGGAAAGATGGAATTTGGCCAGTATAATTTTATCCAGACCACCAAGTGGTTCAGCAATTTGTAGTCATTGGATAAATGACACTAAGGTGTGCTGTCTGAAATCTGACAACGGCTTTGCTTTGTCATTTTAAATAAGATGAAGCATTTTAAGTCTTGTTAGTTAACCTGGATATCATTTAGCATCTCTCCTGACATTTGTTTTGGTTTACAATTTACTGTATAAATGACGTACAGGTTCTTTTCACCTATACACTACTTCATATGTCTAATATTTGGACATGGTTTGCTATGCAGTTCTGATCATGAAAATTTTAATCCCTCAGGTTTTACCTTTTAAGTTATCAACTACTTGTGACGAGCTTAGTGCTGTAAAAATATTATTTTTATATGCACACTGACTCATTTCCTTTAACCATACAGAGCCTTTTTGAATCTTAAATTAGGGAATATTCAGAGTAATCTGTACACTGAGATGACTATATGTTCTGTATAGATGGACTGAGTTAACTTTTATGAAAGCTCCTGAATGTGTCAGCTACGAATTAAACTTTTTTTCTGCTTTTGCTTCATTGCTTGCATTTATCACCTCCTTTACTGAATATCTACAATGTGGATGGGGAAGAGACAAAGCTTATACTTTATAGAGTAGCACTGTTCAACAGACTTCTATGCAAGGATGAAAGTTCTCTATCTATACTGTCTTAATAGCATAGCCATAAACCTTGAGAAGCCATTGAACACTTTGAATGTGGCTAATGTGACTAAGAAACTCAATTTTTATTTTAAGTAATTTATAGAATTACATGTAGCCAATAACTACTGTCTTCAATAGTGCAACTATGGATAGAAATATGCTGTAACTATAATAAATTAGGAACTTACTTTCTGGTTGTCTTTTTAAATCATTTTATTGGGGGCTCGTACAACTCATCACAATCCATACATACATATATTGTGTCAAGCACATTTGTACATTTGTTGCCGTCATCATCCTCAAAACATTTGCTTTCTACTTGAGCCCTTGATATCAGCTCTTCATTTTTCCCCCTCCCTCACAAACCCTTGATAATTTATAAATTATTATTTTCTTATGTCTTAACACTTCCCGACATCTCCCTTCACCCACTTTTCTGTTGTCCGTCCCCCAGGGAGGGAGTTACATATAGATCCTTGTAATTGGTTCACCGTTTCTACCCCACCTTCCCCTTCCCCTTCTGGTATCACTACTGATTAGTGGTCCTGTGGGGTTTATCTATCCTGGATTCCCTGTGTTTCCAGCTCTTACCTGTACCAGGGTATATCCTCTGGTCTAGCCAGATTTGTAAGGTAGAATTGGGATCATGATGGGGGTGGGGTAGGGGGGTGGAGGAAGCATTTAGGAACTAGAGGAAAGTTGTATGTTTCATCGTTGCTACACTGCACCCTGACTGGCTCATCTCCTCCCAGGGACCCTTCCGTAAGGGGATGTCCAATTGCCTACAGATGGGTTACATTCCCCCTCATTCACAATGATATGACTTTTTTGTTTTGGCTTGTCACATGTTGGTTTATATTTTGGTAAATGGTAGCTAAAAGTCATAATTAGGACCCAAGTCCTTTTAAATTACATGTGTATTCTAACAACACCAATGTAAGAAAAACGTGGTCAGTGACTACATGAGGCTGGAGCTCTTTCAACTAAGATCATTTTCATTAAAACAAGAATGGAGCTTGGACAGTCGTGAGTTATAAGGAGAATCATGTGGCAAAGATGTTGAGAAACCAGAATCCTCACATAGGAGATGGAGTGTGAATGCAATGCAACATTGCTGGAGAACAATTAATTTAGCACTATCGAGATTTTAAATAAAGACTGCCTTGGAAAATTAATTCCATTTCTGGGCATTTCTTTCACATGGGTACTTAGAAGCAAGCCAATATTTACTGGTTTTGTTTAGGATAGCAAAATATAAACAACCTAATTCACTAAAATCTGGAAAGCAAAAAAATAAAAATAAAAAAAATTTAATCTGATAGCCCGTAAGTCAAAATCTTGCCGTTCTGTGGTAACTAGGCAGAGAACTGACAACAGACACACGTTGTCTCAGACAATGAGAAAACTAATAAGAGCTACCATTGCTGTGTTGTCTAGATAGATTCTGCCTTCCCCTTATAAATGTTAGCAATATGCAGACCATTATAGAAGTTGGGTTTCTCAGATAGAGCCCTTTGCTTTGTATTACCTACCACTCATGCTATTCCCTGCGGCCGTGAGACCCCTCTGGGTGTAGAACTCAGGAAATTGCATTTTGCTGCTCCTCTGTAAATTTTTCCTTTACAAAGCCCAATTTTACCTTTAAACTGCCTAGCAGTATTGGTATGCATATGCCCCTTTGGAACGCTGTGGCAGGTGGTGATTAGATTATGGAGCTGGCAGGTAACACTGGGAAAGGATGAGCTCTTCATGGAACAGTGCTCCCTGACATTGAATGGAAAAAGCAAGTTGTTCAACAATAGATACAGTATGATTCCAGTGTGCTTGGGCAAGAAGGGCGCCTACCCTGACCCCCTTCTCTGGGTTTTCAGCTCACATGTATTGACTAACCACATGGGCGCATATTGACTGATGTTTACAGTGTGCTGTGGCCTTCTGTATCAGCACTGTTAGCACCAGCTGTTATGTTTACACGGAGTCAGTTGTTTGTCCTCAAACCTGCTTAGGCCAGTGGCAATCATAGTATACATTTCCAATTTAACTATTTGTTAGTCAAAGGAATAGGAAAGCGTAGACAACATCACAGAGAAGCAGGTAAAATAAAAGTTGCCGACAAATTGTGTCTAAGATAACCACATGACGGGGAGGATTGCTAAAAATGAAGAAAACCTAGGGTTTCAAGTTCTGGTTCCTTTGCTTACATGTTTCAGCTCTCGGTCCACAGCAACAGAAATTAAAGTATAGGTGATAAGTTATGTTTGTGGTTTATGAAATAAAGCAACTCCCATTGACCTATACTTAAAAAGACCTAAGGTTCAAAAAGACTGGCCTGGGTAGTCCTCTCCAACTGCACTTCAAATGTTTATATGAAAAGTATTTATTTCTAAGAATATAATATTTATTACTTTTTCCCATGACCATTTTCAAACATTCAGAAGAATAGGCTATTCTAATGAAAAAGTATACCCATCACCCAGACATATCAGTTAATATTTTCTCATATTCTCATCATGTATTTTCAGAATTGACTCTGGCACACTACAACCTTTTTTCTTCAGGTCCCCCCCACCCCAACTGTTAAGTATTGCATTATTCATCACTGATGGCTTTATTTAGACACAAACACATTGCTAGCATTCTTTGTAAATTAACAGTAATTCCATAATATCAATTCAATAATATAAAAATGTCTTATAATTGGTTGGTTCCAATCCATATTAGGTCTACACATTAGATTTGGTAGTTGTGCCTCTTAAGTCTCTTTATAATAGTCTCCTTTTTTTAAAAAAAGCCACTGATTATTTTAGAGAAACTAGAGCATTTGTTTTAGAGAATTTCCCACATTCTGAATTTAACCAAGGTTTTTTCATAATGTCTTGCTTTTCTCCCTATATTACTAGACAGTTTTGACTGAATCTGTTTTTAGACACAAGTCCTTCACAGGAGGTATTATGTACTTTATATTATATGACATCAGGAAATCGTGTTTGGGCTGTCGGAGACAAGGATAGTAAAGTTTGGTCGGTGAGTTCAGGTGGTACTAGCCCAATTCCTCCATTTAAAGTTTCCTATCAACCTTTCACTGTATTTTAGTGTCTACTGATGGTGGCTGTCCCGTGACTTCACTAGGGGTTGCAAAATGGTGATTGTGCTATCATTCTGCATTTATTAACAAATTCCATTAGCATTTTTATTACCCCAAATGAATCCATGAAAGAAAGGCGAGATAAGTTTTGGCACAAGTTAGTGCTCTGACATCATTCAGCCATAGTCACTGAGTTTTATATAAAGGACCATTATGAACTGGATCATTTTAATGTATTTCTTTAAAATCAATCTTGGTGCCCCCAATTTTCCTTATCAGATCGATCAAGTTAGCATCTTTGTCCAATGACTTCATTGTTTCTCGAAAGCTCCTATATTCTCTGCTAAGGGGATGCTAGGAACTATTTTTGCACAAAGTACTTCACATTACAGTAACTTTTAAAAAATCACATCAAAATCAATTCGTAATGACCCTTAATGATCTTCTGGATTATGCTGTTACAGCTAAAAGACGCGGGTCCAGAGTTGTAGGGGTGTGACTTCCAGACGTCAGGAGGGGTTTGAGGCGTCCGCTGAAGGAACCTGCACCTCATGAACATCAACGATCCTGGCGCGGGTCTTTCTCTGAAAACTTGGCCCCACGATATGCTCCAGCATCTGAAACGACGGCCCCCAAACCAGAAGCCATGGAGTTACTCTGAATCCCTCTCTGCCCAGGGCTGAGAGGAAAACTATCCATCGCTTTCTGAAAGATACTTAACTGAGGTTCCTGTGATCTGTCCAACCCGCTTGGGGAAACAGGGCCCGCGGGGGCCTCTCCATTACACCCTCCACTCAGTGCGAGAGGTGTTCTTTCCAACGCGCGGCTGTAGCTGCCGCCAAACCAGAGACGAGAGGGCATTTGGCCGAGTGGCTAGATTCCCAAACAAGGAAACCACCAGTGTGCCGTAAACCCCGTAAGGTCAGCAAGCGGCTGAAGCCAGAGGCCGTCCGGGGCTCGGGGGAGGAGCGGGCACGTCCGCGACGCGACGCTGGCGCCCGCAGCTCTGCGCTTGACGGCCCTTTTGCGGCGCTCGCCGTAAAGCGAGCACGTGACGCTGCTGCCCGGGAAGGGACGGCGTGGGCGACCCCTCTCGGCCGCGGGGCGTGAGTGAGCGCTGACCTGTCGTCGGTGGCTCGGGTAACCTCCCGTGGACTTTCGCCAACATTCAGGGACCTGTCCACCCTCCCGCGGGCAGGCCGGGATAACGCCGGGTCGCTCCCCCACCTCTCTCGGACGACGTCCGTTCGGCCCATCCTTTCCCCAGCGCTGGGCGTGTCCGCAGGTGAAATCCGCGTTCTGGAACCCGGGCCGCCGTGTGTGCTGACCGAGATCCCCGTGGAAGCCAGGCTGAGGCCGTGCCATTTGAGTAGGGTCTGGAGAGATTTGGCATCTCAGAGTGTCTGTGTCAGAGAGCGCTTCAGGTCGCAGGACTAACGGGAGAAAGATGCCGAAGCGTAACCGTGGCCGCTAGGTGTAGGCAGCGCCGCACGCAGGCGGGGGTAATGGCTCGGAGGAATGGGTGTGTGCAAGGGGAAGGTGTTAACGTGGGGGGACCTTGGAGAACAGCACTGGGGGGATGGGGGAGCTCAAGAAGCCCTACAGGGAGAGAGTGGGCAGGTGGAGTAGCCCTCACACCAACAACAGAAATGGATGAGCCATCAAAAGGCAAACTGCCTTGGTGATGGACAGTGATTTATTTTAGGTGCCAGTGGACTGTCCCAGGAAGTCCAGGGTGGTGCCAGTGGTTGACATGCGCCTTATACAAGGCTGGCTTTTCAAGTCCATCCAGAGGCGCCTCAGAAGAAGACCTGGCTTCTAAAGAATCAGTCATTGGAAACTTACTCAGTTCTACTCACGCACACTTGACTCCTAATCAGTGGTAACTTGTCTTATTTTTCTTCCAGGGAACCACGGAGAGGTTTTGATAATGGAAAGTACCTTGAGTCCTTTGCCAACAAGCATTGAGTAGGTAAGATTATAGGTAAAAAGAAAGTAGACACAGAGACCATGCTTAAGATTAAGGCATTAGGTTCCATTTGAGTCTAAGTTATCGTGTAACCATGAAAAAATGGGAGTTTATGTCAGGGATAATTTAGAGATAAAGTCAATAAGCCTTCAAATCTATTTTTAAAAAGACATTGGGCAGTGTAAGATATGACAAAATAACAATTTATAAATTATCAAGGGCTCATGAGGGAGGGGGGAGTGGGGAGGGAGGGGAAAAATGGGGACCTAATGCCGGGGGTTTAAGTGGAGAGAAAATGTTTTGAGAATGATGTACAAATGCGCTTGACACAATTGATGTGTGTATGGATTGTGATAACAGTTGTATGAGCCCCTAATAAAATGTTTAAAAAAAAAAAAGACATAACCTGGATCATGAGAAACAGCAGATAAAGGCAAATTTAGGAGCACTCTATGAACAATTGACCGATACTCTTCAAAGTTGTCAAGGTCATTAGGTGAATGAGTCAATGTCAACGCTATCATTTCTGGGAATACCAAGGTCACTTGGCATAACACAGCCACAAAGACAACCATCTTCAGTCTACTTTGGTGAGTAGTGACTGGTGTCTGAAAAGCTCAAGGACTACTATCTAAGGTACAACTACGATTCTCTTCTTGTCCAGAGGGAAAAGAAAATGATGAAAATGGAACATACATGGAAATAATTGACTTGACTAATGGACTGTGCAAACATTAGTCTCCATGACCCTGAGACCAGAAGCACTAGATAATGTGCAGCTACCGTTACCAACCCTCTGAAAGAGATCCGAGTAGATAGGTCTTGAATGGAGTGGGAAAAGAATGTGGAGCACACTCAAAAATTCGAAAAGACACTGGGCTTACTGGGGGAATAAAGACGGTGGAACTCC
>NW_022111310.1:9419886-9439675 GCF_000313985.2 Echinops telfairi
ATTGATGTATGTATGGATTGTGATAAGAGTTGTATGAGCCCCTAATAAAATGATTAAAATGTAAAAAAAACATAAAAAAAGAATCAGGTAATGGAGGTATTAGTAAATTTAAAGAAATATGGATAATACCTGAACCACTACATATAATCATACATTTAATTAAAATCAGGCAATCAAGAGAAAGTAGAAATGAAATTTCTTGTTCTAAAGAAAAAATCATAGATGAGACCAATGATGAACAAAATTGTTTATTCGGTTTTCTTTACTACTGCAAAAACGAAAGCCATACATGGAATGTTCATAAAAGCTAGTTACATGCTAGATCACAAAAGAAATTTCAACATCAAAGACTGTTATACAGATCCTGTTCCCTGACCACAAATTTTGTCAATTTCTCAATGGAATGGTTGTCAAGCGGGAGCTCTAGATTTGCAGCTAAACATCACTTGAGAACTTTTCAGAAATGAAATTCAGGGATTTGATCTTAGACATACACGTCCTTGGGTGGCTAAGTGTGCCACTGCTAGCCAAAAGGCTAACTTAGGAACGGCCATGGCCTTGAAAAGCTGTGGATTATAGTTCTGTCCTGCACGCATGGGGCCCCTAAAACCCTGAATCGACTTGATGGCAACTGGCTTACCCCAAACCTGCAGGACCAGAAACTGAGCGTACAGCCCATAACCTCTGTCTGTATGAACACCCGAGTGTGTCTTCCTGTGTTTGCAGTTGTTAGGAATGCCATTGTAAACTTTGTTCTCATCTGATTATTTCACTGAGTTATGAAACGACTGTCATGTATTCTGTAGAACTTTAGATAATTTTTTCTCTTTGTTGGCTTTTACTGGTGTTATGTTTTTATCTCATTAGAAATACCGTTTTATTCACAGAAAGCAAGATTACTTTCCTATTCAAAAAAGATGAAAACGGCGGAGTTAATTTCAAAAGACAGCCAATCTGCAGACTAATGAGTAGAATCAATAAGAACGTGATTTTGGCCCTTTTAACTTTAACAAGTTCTGCATTTTTGCTGTTTCAGTTGTACTACTACAAGCACTATTTATCTACAAAGGTAATTAATGTGTCTTTTTTCTTTTTTTTCTTATCACTGGACTTTCGTTGTCTGCTTTCCTGACATTCTTCCTCTTTATGTAAAAATCCGTTTTTCAGATCCTTCTAGGATACTTTGTTACTGAGATTCTCATCTTGGTGTGGATATGGCAAACCAGTCACAATTGCAGTTTAATGTTATTGAAATAACACTAAAATCTATTGCAATTTTCTGATATGGTTATATAAAAACTTGCTAAACAGGATACCCCTACTTTAAATTGGTAGCATAGTGGGTTAGGCATTGGACTGTGAACCAGAAGGTCTGTGATTTGAACCAACTTTCTCAGTTGGAGAAAGAGGGAGCCGTCTACTTCTATAAGGCTTTATATCCGTGGAACTCTGGAATTGCTCCAGCTTTCCTCTGGGGTCATTGTGAGTCCGAATTAACGTGTGGCACTGAGTTTCATTTGTTTTTGTTATAAGCTTAAAGAAATACAAACAATTATTTGACAGCTCACAGTACTGCCTGCTTGGCAGGCATGTTGTGAGGGCTAGATGGGAATACATAAATCGTATATGAAATGTCAAATGCAGTACCTGGTACTTTGCAAAGATCTACAAACAGTAGCTTGGTATATGGAAATGAAATGGTGTTAGGAATATAAAGCTAAATGAAAGGACCCTAATTCCAAAGATATAATAAAGAATTTTCTACTTATTGAAGGAAAATAATAGGTTAGAGATGTTGGCCATATATAATTTACTGCAATTTGTATTGTTTTTCATTTCCGTTTGTATATAAATAGAATTTTTAGCTCATGACTATGTGAAAATAGATATTTGGCTAAAGTTTAACGGTGATCAGGCACTTGCACCATTTGAATGTCATGCCTACCTAACACGCATTGTTGCATGCTGGGTTTTGAATTTACGAAGGTGTTCTTTTGTTATCTTCCTAGAATGGAGCTGGTGTATCTAAATCCAAAGGAAGCCGAATTGGATTTGATAGCACACAGTGGGTATGTACAGTAAACAAATCCTTAATTACACTCTTCATGTAGTTCTTTTATTGATAAACTTAATAACTATTTGTTGAATGATGCCAATGATAATATCCTCCTTATGGATGTGGAAGGGCAAGGTGCAGGTGCTATGCCAAATGTTTTACATGCCAGTATCTCATTCAGGACTTTTAAAAAGTAATTTGCCGTACTGAGAATAAGGTTAATTAGCTAAGAAACAGATGACTTCAGATAGTAATTCTTGTTGTCTAACCCATGACCCTCATTAACTGAGCTATATACTTCCTCAGATGAATGATTATAGGAATCTGAATTCAACTATGAATACGAGAAAATAAAATCAGGAATAATAATGTACTCAATGTTTTTCCTTTATGAGAAGAGGGAAACTAGGAATATATACAAATATCCTTGTTTAGTTTTCACAAATTCCTGAACATAAACATTGATGAAATAAATTTTTTTTTTGAAATAAATTTTTTACATTTTTCTAACTAACTTATAAATGAAAAAAAGTTTACTTACTAAAAAAAATTGCATTTACACTGTTAGTACATATTATAAAAATGATAAGACATTTCAGTACATTTTAATATTTGACCTCTCTGTAAACAGGGACATGAAAAACTTTAGATTAGACTTGGGCTTTCAAATCACCAACCAGCCATAAATAATGCTAATTTTAGGACACTGCTACCACCAGCTGGATTTGAACTGCACTTTAAAAGAGATGTAAGATATGACAAAAAATAATAATTTATAAATTATCAAGGGTTCATGAGGGAGTGGGGAGGGAGGGGAAAAATGAGCTGATACCAAGGGCTCAAGTAGAAAGCAAATGTTTTGAGAATGGTGAGGGCAACAAATGTACAAATGTGTTTGACACAATCGATGGATGTATGGATTGTGATGAGTTGTATGAGCCCCCAATAAAATGATTTATATATATATATATATATATAAATAAAAAAAGCTAAAGTCTGAGATAACCTTTTACCAGGCTCGTTTACTTACCTTGTCTTGAAGAATCAATGTTAACTTGATTTATGGACTTAGGGTAGTCTGAAGGGAAAGGTAAACATTATATATAGTTGGGATTTGTACCCTCGATGATAGAACTTTAGAGTCACAGCTAGAAAGACTCCAGCAGATTACATAAAATGAAATTTTATCTACTTCTTTGTAGCTCCTCTTTACCTCTGCCTACCCATAAGAAACACATGTATATAAGAGGCGAAATTCTCTGTTGAGATTTGAAATTCCCTTTTAGCCAGTTTGGGAATATGCTTGATCATAAGCTTTAACATTCTACAATTTGATACTGGTAGTACTGTGAATTTTTCAAGTTTGCTAATTACTGCTGTTGATGTGTGCCATGGAGTTCCTTCCCTCTTGACATCAGTGATCATGCACACAGCACGAAACCCTCCGCAGCCCTGCGCTGCCTTCCCAATCACCGTTATGTTTGGGTCCACTGTTTGAGCCATGGTGTTAGTACAGCCTGTTGTGACAAGTTTTCACTGACTGTTCTCCGTACCAAACTTGATGTCCTTACCAGGGATGGGGCACTCCTGACAATATGTCCGAAGTATGTGAGACAACGTTTTTTGCCATCCTTGCTTCTAAGGAGCATTCTGATTGTACTTCCCCCAAGACAGATCTGTTTCTTCTTCTGGCAGCGATAGTACTTTTGATATTCTATGCCAGCACCACAGTTCAGAGGCATCTTTTTTTCTCCTGGTTTTCTTTTCCTTGTCCAGATTTCACATGCACACTAGCTGATTGAAAATACCATAGCATTGCTCAGTTACACCTTAGTCATCAAAGTGAAATCTTTTTCACACTATAAAGATATCTTGTGCAATGAACCTGCCCAGTGCAATACACCATTTGATTTATTGACTGTTGCTAAATGAAATCTTAAACAACTTCAGTCTTTTCTCCATTTATCATGATGTCTCTTGGTCCAGTTGTGAAGATTTTTGTTTTCTTTACACTGAATTATATTCCATACTGAAGGCTGTAGGCCTTGATCTCTACTGGGAAGTTGAAGTCCTCTTGGCTTTCAGCAAGCAAGGCTGTGTTATATTCCTTTCTTCTATGTTCTTCCACATAAAGTTCAGCCTCTTGGATTAATTGCTGAGCATGCAGATTGA
The DNA here is from genome assembly GCF_000313985.2 of Echinops telfairi. Lineage (NCBI taxonomy): Eukaryota > Metazoa > Chordata > Mammalia > Afrosoricida > Tenrecidae > Echinops > Echinops telfairi. The sequence goes on from NW_022111310.1 coordinate 9,424,115, forward strand.
ATAAGTATAGTCAAAGGGTAACCTTGACCACGGCTTCATGACTTTAAACCATGCAGTATTCCCATGTTCTGTTTGAACAGCTCCCTCGGGTCTGTTTGTAGGTTCCACATGAGCACAATGAAGTGTTCTGCAATTTCCATTCTTCTCAATATTATTTGTAGTTATGATCCATGCATTCAGATGTCTTTGCATAGACAATAAAAATACAAGGAAATATCTTTCTGATATTCTGTGCTTTCAGCAAAGATCCATCTGATATTAGCAACGAAACAGCATGCTCAGAAAATTTATTAAAGCTATCATAGCTTTAGTGAGGTAGAAGATTTTGATTGGATTTGATTGACTTTCAAATGTTAGATTAACCTAAATAAATATGTCATGATGGTTACTTTTTAAAAAACAGCTGTACTTTTATAATATTTCATTAGATATTCTTGCATCTTTTCTCGTGAGAGATTGTGGCTTGTAAATTCTTTATGTGTTTGTCAGGGCTTGCTATTAGGATTACATTGGCCTCATAAAAAAAGTGTTTCTATCATTTGCAGAAAGAGTTGGTACATTCCTTAAATTCTTTTTTTTATTGTTTGTTTAAGCAGTTTTATTGGCATATAGCCATGTCCATTCATGCATGAATTGTTATAGCTGCTTTCATGCTACAATAACAGTTCAGTAGTTGTAACAGACTGTATGGTCCACAAAACCTAAAATATTTGCCATATGGATCTCTATAAAAAATATCTACTGTCCCCTGCCTTATAGTATTTTATTGTGTGAATGTATCACAAAGCTATAGTTTTGAGTTAAGACAAATAATACAGTTACAGACAATCAACAATACATGCTTTTGACAGCATATCTGAAATACAATGACTGCATCACAGAGTATGTATACAGTTAACTTTAGTACAAACTTCCAGGTTTCCAAAGTATTTATATACTACAATATGTAAGTTCTAATTTCTTAATACCTCGGGGCCTATATTTGGGATTTCTCATCTCTCTATTTTTTATTAATTCATTCTTTTTAAAAAATTTAAATCATTTTATTGGGACTTGTACAACTCTTATCACAATCCATGTATACATTGATTGTGTCAAGCACATTTGTACATTTGTTGCCCTCATCAAAACATTTGCTTTCCACTTGAACCCTTAATATTAGCTCATTTTTTCCCTCCCTCCCCATTCCCCCCTCCCTCATGAGCCCTTGATAATTTATAAATTATTATGATTTTCATCATACCTTACACTGCCTGACATCTCCCTTCATTCACTTTTCTGTTGTCCATCCTCCAGGGAGGAGGTTATATATAGATCCTTGTAATTGGTTCCCCCTTTCTACCCCACCTTCCCTCCACCCTCCCGGTATCGCCACTCTCACCACTGGTCCTGAGGGGTTCATCTGTCCTTGATTCCCTGTGTTTCCAGATAGGAACCTATCTGCATCAGTGTACATCCTCTGGTCCAGCCAGGTTTGTAAGGTAGAATTGGGATTATGATAGTGGGGGTAAAGGAAGCATTTAAGAACTAGAGGAAAGTTGTGTGTTTCATCAATGCTACAGTGTACCCTGACTGACTTGACTCCTCCCCATGACCCCTCTGCAAAGGGATGTCCAGTTGCCTACAGATGGGCCTTGGGTCTCCACCCGCACACCCCCTCATTCACAATGATACAGTTTTTTGTTCTTTGGTGCTTGATAACCTGAACCCTTCGACACCTCGTGATCACACAGGCAGGTGTGCTTCATCCAAGTGGGCTTTGTTGCTTCTGGGCTAGATGGTCACTTGTTTACCTTCAGCCTTTAAGACCCCAGATGCTATATCTCTCAATAGTCAGGCACAATCAACCTTCTTCACCATACTTGCTTATGCACACATTTGTCTTCAGCGTTTGTATGGGGAAGGTGAACACACAATGATGATTTTTATTCTTTGATGTCTGCTACCTGATCCCTTCAACATCTTGTGATCACACAGGCTGGTGTGCGTATTCCATGTGGGCTTAGTTGCTTCTGGGCTAGATGGCCGCTTGTTTACCTTCAAGCCTTTAAGATTCCAGATGCTGTATCTTTTGATAGCCAGGCACCATCAACCTTCTTCACCACACTTGCTTATGCACCCATTTGTCTTCAGTGATCGTATCAGGGAAGTGAGCACACAATGATATGATTTTTTGTTCTTTGATGCCTGATAACTGATCTCTTCGGCACCTCGTTATAATGCAGGCTGGTGTGCTTCTTCCATGTGGGCTTTGTTGCTTCCCAGCTAGAGGACCGCTTGTTTGCCTTCAAGCCTTTAAGACTCCAGACACTATATCTTTTGATAGCTGGGCACCATCAGCTTTCTTTGCCACATTTGCTTATTCACGTGCTGTGTCTTCAGCGATTGTGTTGGGAAGGTGAGCATCTCAGAATACTGACTCATTAGAACAAAGTGTTCTTACATTGAGGGAGTACTTGAATGGAGGCCCAATGTCCATCTGCTACCTTAATACTAATCCTATAAATATATACACATGGGTCCCCATCATCATATATAAATAAATTTACATATGTACATGCCTGTATTTAAGTCTCTATATATGCCCTTTGCCTCCTAGTTCTTTCCTCTATTTCCTTGTACTTTGCTCTTGTCCCACTATCATGCTCAACCTTCATTTGGGTTTCAGTAATACCTTACATTGTTTCAGTAATCTCTTACACTCATTGTTCCCTTGTCCCTGGATTGGTTAACACCACTTCTTTTCCCCCACCTCCCCCTCTCCCATGTCCCTCCGGAACCATTGGTCCCATTGTTTATCCAGCCTATCTTTTCTAGATAGACCTGCAGAGATAATAATATGCACAGAAAAACAAGACAGAACCAAACAATTCTGTGGGGACACAACCAATACTCTCCCCCTGGGTGGGTTAGTCCTTAAATTCTTGATAAAACTCACCAGTGAAACCATTGTGTGTGAAGTTTGTTTGGAGTTTTGAGAACCAGAAGGTTTTTTGGTTTTCTTTTTTTTTTTGGTTTTCTTAATAACAAATTAAATTTCTTTAATAGAGAGTAATTCAGATTTCCCATGTCATTTTCCCAGAAGCTTTTTTTTTTTTTTTAAACATTTTATTAGGGGCTCATACAACTGTTATCCCAATCCATACACACATCAATTGTGTAAAGCGTATTTGTACATCATTTCTCAAAACATTTTCTCTCCATTTAAACCCCCGACATTAGGTCCTCATTTTTCCCCTCCCTCCCCGCTCCCCCCTCCCACATGAGCCCTTGATAGTTTATAAATGGGTATTTTGTCATATCTTGCCCTGTCCGACTTCTCCCTTCACCCACTTTTCGGTTGTCTGTCCCCCAGGGAGGAGGTCACACACAGTTCCATGTAATCGGTTCCCTCTTTCCTACCCATTCTCCCTTTACCCTCCCTGTTTTGCCACTCACACCACTGGTCCTATAGGGCTCATCCATCCTGGATTCCCTGTATTTTCAGTTCCTATCTGTACCAGTGTACCTCCTCTGGTCTAGCCAGTCTTGCAAGATCGAATTCGAGTCATGGTAGTGGGAGCGGGGAGGAAACCTTTAGGAACTAGAGGAAGGTTGTATTTCTCATCATTGTTACATCGCACCCTGACTGGCTCATCTCCTCCCCGAGACCCCTCTGCAAGGGGATCTCCAGTGGCCTACTAATGGGCTTTGGATCTCCACTCCGCACTGCCCCCATCATTCACTATGGTAAGATTTTTTGTTCTGATGATGCCTTACACCTGATCCCTTCGACACCTCGTGGTTGCATAGGCTGGTGTGCTTCCTCCATGTGGGCTTTGTTGCTTCTGAGCTTGATGGCCGCTTGATTACCTTCAAGCCCCTAAGACCCCAGACGCTATACTTTTTGATAGCCGGGCACCATCAGCTTTCCTCACCACACTTGCCTATGCACCCATTTGTCTTCAGTGATCCGTTCGACACCCCGCCCAGAAGCTTTTAAAAGTTGTACTTGTTCATTCCATCTAAGTTTTTGAATTTTTTTGCCACAAGATTGTTTACAATTTTTTTAATTTATCCATCTCACAAAGAGATGACAGGTCCCTTTAGGTAGGGATTGCTGTTTTCTTAGCATTTGCATGCTATTCCTCATCATAAACAAGTGATAGAGACCACCCCCTGGTTTGATTGCATTACTATGCTGTCCTTAAAATTTTTCTTGTTGTTGCTTTTTATTTGTATTTTGTTTGCATAAATTCCTTCAGATTTTATGAATAAAAATTTATTCTTAATTCTATCAAACACTTTTTGCTAAGTACACATCTCTGAAATCAGTATTGCTTTCCTTCAAGTAGATTTTAAGCAGTGATGCATACTAGGTATTCTGTTTATTTTAGGTATTTTAATTATGAAATTTGATTATTCATTGGAAGATACTCCTTTTTTATTGGAGTGCCTTTTTTAATTTATAAGTTTATTGGCATATAATTCACAAATCATACATCCAATCATTCAATCATCTAAGAAGAGTTATACAATTACCATTACAATCAATTTTAGAACATTTCCTTCTTATACTCATTGCTATTAGCTCTCCATTTCTCCCCACCCCCTTTGCCATGCCCTCAAGGAACCATCAATCCAGTTATTGTGTCTTTAGATATACCTATCCTGAATTTCATATACCGAAAACATTTAAAAAAACTAACAACAATAACAAAGTAAAACAGCGACAAACCTTTATTAAAATTAAAGGAGAAAATATTAAGAACCAAAACAAATTTAAAATGGGCCAAAAGGCAGATCAGAGTGCTAAGGTGCCAAATTTTAACCTTACTGCATCTGCAATAATCCACTTTCCACTGCCTTCTGTGTAATGGTAAGGCTATTCACATCCCTAGTCTACAATCAGATGGGATTCACCAAGGTCATAATCCATGTATAGTTCTGCTTTACCTTTTTTTTTTTTAAACCGGAACAATTTCAGAATGGGTCAAAAAGGAGATCAAATACCAAGGTAATACATTTTAACCTAACTACTTCTACTATTATACCCTTTATAATGCTCTCTGTTTGGTACCGGGGCTGTTCACATCCCTTTACTAGGAACAGGGGATTCACTGAAGGCTTAATTTATGTGTGGACCCTGGGCTTCCACTGTCATCCATAGCCTTCTGCACATCAAGTGTTAACAACTTAAGCTCTAATACCACTCCCTCCTGATTGTGGTTTTATTATTTATGATCATGAAGATCACCCAGGCTGTTCTGCTTTTTCCATAACTTTGTTGATGCCTCACTTAGATGGCTGCTTGTTTAAAGACAGGTCTTTAAGACCCCAGATGTTATTTAGAGGACCCTTGTTTTACTACCTAATAGAATTTATTTAAAACATTGCGAGTGTTTTGAGTTTTGTAGAGTAAAATACAAAGAGAAATGGCACTCAAAATTGATTGCTGGTTTAAAGGGGGCCAATATAACAGATTTTTAAAAACTGACCTAGTATTTCCTCTCTCTTTTGTTTGAGAAGATTTAGCTAATACCAAAAAAAAGATTTTTAAGGCCAGAGTTCTCGTGTCAGATGCCACTTCCTCTGAAGAGTTTCCTTTCTATGTACAATTAGTTCAATGTTGTAGACTGGTGCGCTGTGTGTATTTTAATTTTAGCATATTTCATCTTGTGTCAAAATATTTTCATCATCTTAGTAGAAGATATATTTCTTGAGAGCAGGGACGTGGTTTTATTTATTAAAATTTGTTTCTTTTAGGTAAGCATGGGAACTATTGAGTTAATGCACTTTCAGTTATGAAAAATTGATAAATTAGGCTGTTGTATTGTTTAGTAGAATAAAGGGATTCTTTTCTTCTCAAACAGCGTGCAGTTAAAAAATTTATTATGCTAACATCTAGCCAGAATGTTCCAGTGTTCCTCATTGATCCTTTGATTCTGGATTTGATTAATAAAAACTTTGAACATGTCAAAAATACTTCCTATGGCACCACTTCAGATTGCAAGTTTTTCTGTGTCCCAAGGGACTTTACTGCATTTGCACTACAGAGTCACCTTTGGAAGAATGAGGTAAGATGATGTGCTTTTAGATAATGAAATGTGGATCTTTACAAAATAGGGTGGAGTTAGCAGTTTAAAATATAAAACATCTAAGTATTTTCTTCAAGCATTTTACAATTTCTGTGAATTAGGAGCATTAAAGCCTACCCCCAACCCCACTGCTCTAGTAATAAGTTATAGAACACAATTAAAAGTAGCTTTAGCAAATAGAATTTATTTTTCCCTCTAACAAGAGGTTGAAAGGAGGCTGTTTATATTAGCTGTATAAACTGAAGGGTACTTTGATTGCACCACGCTTACGTCAATTTAAGGCCTGAAGAGATTGAACTTGGCTTTTTTCTGACCTGTGGTTCCTTCCCATCTGCAATTCAGATGATAAGACCACAGCTTCCAACTGGCCTATTCTGGTTTTATCCCTTCCTGAGAATTTGCCTTTTTATCCCCAAATACACTGATTCCAAAGCTGTATTTTAATACTATCCCCATGTGATTTGTAGACATCCCTTATCCATTTGAAGACAACGTTTAAAACTTATGCATAAAAACTGTCTAAGAATATCATTTAAAATGTAGGTTCTGATCATTATATTTGGGGTGGAAATTTAAATTCTCATCGGGGTCAAATTGAAATGAATCATTTGCAAACTCTAGATAAAATAGATTATGTATGTGGTGTTTGCTTAATTTTTTTCTTTACTCAATTTTATATTTAAACTTTTTTAAGTCAAAGAAAAGTTAGAACATGATATTATAAGACAATTTCTCACTATAAAAAGTCAGGTATTAATGTGAATGAAGCTCAGTGCTGAAAAACAGCAGGGTTCACCCTCCTCACCACACATCTTCCAACACCTTGAGCCAACTGGTTCATCAGTACTTTCTACCTTGTTGGTCTTTTCATTTATGACCAAAATATTTATGCTGCTATTTTTGGTGTCTATTTTAATTATTGTGGTATTAAGCTCTTATTTCCACTGTCTCACACATATACACATGTACATTTCTCACTTCATCCTAAAATTGCTATTTCCTAGCTACATATTAATGTTTATAGTGTTAGGCGTATGTAAGCTATCTAGTTTACCTTGGTTCTTATTGTACAATCCGTTTTTCCATACTAGTTTTCTGTGTATCAGTAATTCAACAGGAATATAAAACTCCATAAGAATTAACACAGCTAATTGTACCATTCCATCTTTTTCCCTTGGCAACATCCCTCTTGGTCTTTCGGAAGATTGGTCTTCTGTGCAGATATGATTCTGTAGTTCTCCTTCCCAATACTTGGCATCTTTCCTATATTAGAAATCCCTAACGTTAAAAATCAAACCCTAAAAATTATTAAGAAGAAAAAGAAAAAAAGACCTGACATAATGGTTGGATAGAGACTGGTGTTGAACCTCTGAGACAGATTATGGTTCTTAATCATCTTTTAGGTTTGGAAAAGAACTTACCTCCATGGTTCAATTTTCAACCAGACAATAGATAATCTTATAAGAAGAACAATATACTATTGATGTGCACACAACTTAGAATAATCTATCATATGACACCAAAAGAGCAGCGTTTACCCAAGGACAAACTTCAGAAAGGTTAGGAGGAATGACACGAGAAGTCGGATAAATGATAATTCATTGTACGAGTTGCAGTCAATGACATGTTTCATGTACAAAACTCTGTGCAGGAGGCTGAAACTGTCCATATCTGAAAATGTTTCTCTTTCACCTTTACATTTGATTTTTGGTTTGGTTTCTGTATCAGTTCATGTCTGCTAGTAGTAAATTACTCCAAAACTTAGTGACATTTATTTAGTACATGATTCTGTGAGGGAACAGTTTGGGTAGGATTTACAGGGTTTAGCTGCGTGATTCTTTTGGCCTCAGCTAAACACCGCCATGCATCAGTCTGTCATGGAGGCAGCTCTGCTTCCGGATGTGGAGCAGTGGAAGTGCCTGGAGCACGTGTCTTTCATCACCCAGGCTAGTCCAAACGTATTCAAAGAGCCTCGAGGTAGCAAAACGATACAAGGGCGCTTGGGGTCTAGTGTTCAACCTAGCATAATATTGCTGCTGGTTTTGACCAAAAAAAGTCACAAATGATAAAAATTAGATTATGCCTTTTGGACGAAAAGAAGCACAAAGTCATAACAGCAGTGGTTGTAGATTAAAGGATAGAGAGAAATTGGGCTCTTTTTTTTTTTTCTTTTTCGATCTGCTGCATGTAGAATTCCAGATTAGGAATATTTTTCTTTGGCCCTGTGGGCTGAAGCCTCCCCTGTACTGTCCTATAGAATCCTTTTTTGTTATTGAGAAATGTTATGCCTGTTTTTGGTGTTTTTATATGTGACCTATGTATTCTTTCTGGAAACTTTTTGCAATTTTTCCTTTCTCGCTCGTGGTATTTTGAAATTTCATACTGATGTGTCTGTGTCCAATCCTTTTTTTCATTCATTATGCTAAATACTTGATGAGCTCTTTTAATCTGTAAGCAAATGATGTTCATTGCTGCCAGATTTTCTTTTACCATTTTCTCCTTTTTATTTTCTTGGTTCATTCTCAACTTTTCAAAAATCACAGGAAAGTAGAGGACAATTTATAATATTTTACTATGCTTCTTCATACTCTTTTAAAGAAATAAGAGGCACTAAAACTGCTACCAGCCTGATGGGTTTGAATTGGCATTGTTAATTTCATTTGTATTTCTTTGATTACTGGGAAGTGGCTTTGCATCTTGTTAGGCTTATTTCTTTAGACAAGAACCCTAATTTCTGTGACTGTTTCCTTATCCATAATACCTGTGCTACCTACTTTATAGGGTAGATGTCATAAGCTAGTGTATATAATGGTTCCATGTACATTATAAGTTCATATTAAAATATAGGCATTGTTAATAATTAATGCTGCTTAACCATTTATAATACTGGTTGTTGAGATTAGGACTAAAAATGTGTACTATGGGCTGATTTTGTTATATGAGCTTTATACTATAAATGCTGTCTACAGTGTGTCTCACTCTGTTTTCTAGTGGGTTACAATTTGATAGTTTTATTAATGTAGATTTTTATGGTGTTGGGATATGAATTTTAAGTAAAGGTTTTAGAGGTTACATTGAAAATTACAAATTTAATATCAAGTGTTCGTCTTATATTAGTATTTAAGGTAAGAGAACTCTAAGGTGAACATTCTCATTCTATGGAAGACATTTGCATTCATTTACATAAAGGATATCTTTGGACATGTGTTCCATGCTACACAGTTTCTCTTTACTGCCCTTTTTCTCCCCCTACCACCTTCCCTTCCCATCCTTATTTTTTTAAAGCTTCAGGCAAAGAGCAGATTAACACAGAAATGTGATGGCTAAATTCATTGTAAGGATCACTTTAGTTTTGCTACTAGTATTTGGCTTTCGGTATTTAAGCTTGATGATTCTTTGATCCTAGGAAGACTGGTTTCGGATAGCTGAGAATATGGGGTTTCAGTGCCTCAAGATTCAGAGCAAAGACCCCCGATTAGATGGGATCGACTCACTTTCTGGGACTGAGATCCCCCTGCACTATATCTGCAAGCTGACTACCCATGCCATCCACTTGGTGGTCTTTCATGAAAGGAGTGGCCACTACCTCTGGCATGGCCATCTACGCCTCAAAGGACACAGTGACAGGAAATTTGTTCCTTTTCGAAAATTACACTTTGGTCGTTATCCCGGAGCTTTTGACAGGTAAGCAAGTACAGAATCAACAGGGGAAATATGAAACTTCTGTTGTTCGGTCCTGAGTTTATCTTCCTTTTTCATATTTACTAATGAACTCTAAAATGAGTCACACGAACCAGTTTTAGAATGAAATACTCAACACAAACTCATAAGCGTATGTCATAGGAAGTACACATGCTCAAAGCAACATTGTTTTTAATCCTCAAACTGATGCAAAGCAAATATCCTTCTACAAGTCAAAAGATAAACATGTTTATCTGTTTTTCATACAAAGGAATATTATATGCAGTGAAATGAATAAACTAGAGTTCTTTATAACGTATATTAATCCTACAGTGTTCAGTGGCAGAAGCAAAGTGCAAAAGATGATGGCATTCATATGAATTTCAAACACAAGCTAAATTCTGTTTCTGGCAGTATACTGAAATGGTAAAAGTATTAGGAAAAGTCGGAGGAGGAAGACGCGGCCGCCGTCCCACCGCGCTCTGTCCCCCTGCTCCCGTTCCTGACTCACTGCTGTTCGCTCTTGTCGCTCTTGTCGAGGAAGCGCCACCTGCCATGGCATTTAAGAACACTGAAAGACACCTGTGGAGCCAGAGGTGGCCATTCACCGGATTAGAATTACTCTGACCAGCCGCAACGTGAAATCCTTGGAGAAAGTGTGTGCTGACTTGATCAGAGGGGCTAAGGAGAAGAACCTGAAAGTGAAGGGACCAGTTAGGATGCCTACCAAGACTCTGAGAATTACCAGCAGGAAAACGCCCTGTGGTGAAGGTTCAAAGACCTGGGATCGATTCCAGATGAGAATCCACAAGCGTCTCATTGATTTGCACAGTCCTTCTGAGATAGTTAAGCAGATCACTTCCATAAGTATTGAACCTGGAGTAGAGGTGGAAGTCACCATTGCAGATGCTTAAATCAATATTTTAATAAATTGATTTATCTGTTGGTTAAAAAAAAAAAAGTTGGAAAGTGCTGCCAGAAAAGACAGGAATGGTGTCTCTAGGGTAAAAAAGAGTGTAATTATGTAAGACAGGCAATTTGAGAGAGGTATTTAGTATTTGACTGATACATAAATGTTCACTCTAAAATTTATTATTCTGTGCTTTTGTTCTGTGCATAAATGTACCAAGTAATACATATTTCTATATATACAAATAAAGGATTCACAAACATGTATGAGGGGGCTTCATAAAGTTCATGGATAAACAAAATTAAAAGGTAATCAAATTTTACCATGAGCTTTTTGAAGCACTCTTGTGTATGTAGCTCTCTCTCAATAAAATTACTCAGAAGGAACAGTTATTATCTCATGTAAAATTTGATTAGCTATAGTTTATTACATTAACCATTACATGATGAAGAATAGATATTTTTAACAATATTTTCCTGTGTTTTTTGCAGAAAGCTTACACAGCAAAAATTAGGTTCTCGTTTAACAATTTCTATACAACTTATTCCATGGAACTGGGTAGATGCGTCACAACTTGTCATCTCATTATTTCTGTTCTAGTAGTCCATTTCCACTCATCTAGTTTCCCTGCTTCTCCCCTCTCCTGTCATTGCTTTAAAGTAGATATTCACCATCAGGTTGCACGTGGATTTTTTTTTAAGAGCACAGTTCTAAAGGCTTTAATCATTTACCAGAAAAGAAAGAGACACTCGTGAAGTTAGATCTTGTGTGTGCTGTTTATAACTGGAGCTGTGCTTCCTGTTCCTTCTGGACGTCATTCGTGGTGGCGCTGTTGGGTGAGCCTTGGACTGATAACAGCAAGATCAGTGATCCAACCACCCAGCCACTGCAGGAGAAGGCTGAGACTACTGCCCCCAGAAACTCTCTGTAGAATCACTATGAGGTGGAACTAACTTAATGGAAATGGGAATGTGATATGATATTTTTATGCCAGCACTTGATGTGAAGATGGCAGTAAACATTTCCCTTTGATGTTAAAGTTTACCATACTTGTAAGAATTTTCATATTGAAGATTTGTTGTAGGCAACTTCCATGGAGTCATGTAAGACTATTATTCATATCTTCTCCTTAATTGATAGATGTTCAAAAAAGATTTTCAAAACGAGGGTTATCTACATTTTTTATGGATGTCTGATCCAAGCTAGATATTAGAAATAACATGGCTGAAAAAGGAGAGGGAGTAAAGGAATACTTTATTATTAATTGTGACTCTTTACTAATTGTAAGGAGCCCTAGTGATGTAGTGGTTACCAGTTGGTCTGCAATCCACAAGGTCAGCAGTTCAGAACACCAGCTGCTCTGAGGAAGAAAGACAGAGCTCACTAAGACCGGAAAGAGTTGTAGTCTCAGAAACTCATAGGGGCAGTTCCACCCTGTCCTACAGGCTCTCTCTGAGTCAGCAGCGACTCAATGGCAGTGAATGTATGGTTTTTCTAATTATTTTAGTCAAAATCATGATAGCCACTGTGTATATGCCAGTTAAATCTGTAAGAAATTATCTTTAAATTTCTTTTTAAGTTTTGAAAATTTATTTTAAAGTTTAGTTAATAATTCTATTGGCATTAGCTGCCATCGAGTCATTTCCGACTCATATGACCATGTGCATGACAGAACAAGATGCTGCTTGGTCCCGCGCCATCCTCACACTTGTCATGTTTGACCCTTTATTATTATTATTTACTTGACTTTTTATTACATGAGTTATGAAATTCCTTCATCCATTTCACTTTTTTAAATCATTTTATTGGGGGCTCGTACAACTCTTACCACAATCCATACATACATCCATTGCATCACAATCCATACATATATCCATTGTGTCGTGCACATTTGTACATTTGTTGCCATCATCATTCTCAAAACATTTGCTTTCTACTTGAGCCCTTGGCATCAGTCCCTCATTTTGCACCCTCCCTCCCCAGTTGCCCCTCCCTCATGAACCCTTGATAATTTATAAATTATTATTGTCATATCTTATACTGTCCGAGGTATCCCTTCACCCACTTTTCTGTCTTCTGTCCCCCAGGGAGGAGGTTATATTAGATCCTTGTAATCGGTTCCCCCTTTCCACCCCACCCTCCCTCTACCCTCCTGGTATCGCCACTCTCACCACTGGTCCTGAAGGGATCATCCGTCCTGGATTCCCTGTGTTTCCAGTTCCTATCTGTACCAGTGTACATCCTCTGGTCTAGCCGGATTTGTAAGGTAGAATTGGGATCATGATATTGGGTGTGGGGGGGGGAAGCATTTAAGAACTAGATGAAAGTTGTATGTTTCATCGTTGCTACACTGCACCCTGACTGGCTTGTCTCCTCCCCGAGACCCTTCTGTAAGGAGATGCCCAGTTGCTTACAGATGGGCTTTGGGTCCCCAATCTACACTCCCCCTCATTCACAATGATATGATTTTTTGTTCTTTGATGCCTGATACCTGATCCCTTCGACACCTCATGATCACATAGGCTGGTGTGCTTCTTCCATGTGGCTGTCCCTCCATTTTATCAGGCAAGATGTCCTTTCTCCAGGGACTGGTCTCTTCTGATAACATGTCCCAAGTACATGAAGTAAAGTGTCTCTGGCCTCACTTCTAAGGAGCATTCTTGCTGTGCTTCTCCCGATACATATTTTACTTCTTTTGGAAGTCAATGGTACTCTGAATTATTCCTCTCCAGCACCATAATTCAGATACATCAATTCTTCTACAGCCTTCCTTGTTCAGTGTCCAAATTTCATATGCTATAAGGCAAATGAAAATACCATGGCTTGGCTTTGGCACACCTTAGTTCTCAGAGTAGCATTATTTCTTCTCAACACTTTAAAGAGGTCCTGTGCAGCAGATTTACCCAATGCAATGCTTGGTTTGAGCTCTTGACTTCTACTTCTGTGAGCATTGATTATGGATCCAAGCAAGATGAAATCCTTGAGGATTTTAATCTTTTCTCCACTTACCATGATGTTACCTATTGTAATTGTGAGGAATTTTGTTTTCTCTACCTTGTGAATAATTCAAAAATTATCTGTCAATAAATATTTATTAAGCATAAGTTGTAAGCTTCCCTAGGAAACAGATAACGTCTCTGTACTACCCAATTTTAAACAGAGAGGAATGGGAAACTCAATGTATATTTATAGAATATGGAATTAAAATACATGACTGATTCTCAGGTTAGCATTTTGTCCATTGTTGAGATTTTTTTCAGGCTATCGTAATTTGCATGTGTCTTAAGTGTTGAGAGCATTTACGTACTTCTTTAAAAGTAGATCAGTAGTATTTAATTTTGCCATTTAGCTTTCGTTTCTGCCAAAAACATCAAGGTGCATATATATAAGTTAAAAATATTTCAAGATTTGTTAATCAAAATACTTAAAACTCATTACTGTTGAATATGTAATTACCAAGGTATTATTAAAGTTGCTAATTGACATCTGCAATGATTGAAGAAAATATGCCTGGTGTTCCGCAGTTTTGCCAGTGTCCAACATTTTAAAGAAGCTGCTAAATATTCTATGCTAAATACTTACAATCTTAACTTTTGTTTTCAGGCCAGTCTTACATCAGGTTATCATTGATGGACTAGAAGTTCACATTCCAAAAGATCCCATGCATTTTCTAGAAGAAATACCACACTCTAGGTTTATTGAGTGCAGGTATAAAGAGGCTCGGACATTCTTTCAGGTTAGTGATAACCAAACATTGAACTCTTTCAATTAAGGAAAGCATTGTGTTTATATTTAGTATTTATGGATGGGAAATGAAAACACTTGTGGAAAATACAACACATCTTTTTACTTTACTTTTCATTTTGTGTATAGTTAATTAAAATGTGGGAAAGAATAAAATGTGTGTCGGGCCACAAGGTTGGATATATAATCCCCCTCCCAAAGAGGATGAATAATAGAAATGTGAGTGAAGGGAGACTATGGACAGTGTAAGATACGAAATAATAATAACAGTATATAATTGATCAAGGATTCATGAGGGTGAGATTGGGGCGGGGGGGTGGGGGGGGCGAGCTTATACCAAGGGCTCAAGTAGGAAATGTTTTGGAAATTATGATGGCAACGTATGTACAAATATGCTCGATACCATTGAGGAATGAAATGCTATAAAAGCTGTAAGAGCCCCCAATAAAATGACTTTTTTTAAAAAAAAGAAAAAGTAAAGCGTGGGCCAAACCTTGACCTTTGAAAGTACTTCTTTACTGACTGAATGTTTTGATATTATGGAGACTGAGTGCTTACATCTATGGAATATTTTGTATGTTTTTCCTTTGATGGTAAGGTAATTTAGAATCCTAGAAAGAACTAATAGACATTGATAGTCTAACCTTTATCTTCAGTTTAGTGGGGAGAAAGGGATTGGGGAACAAACCCAAACCTACTGCAATTGAGGCAAGTTCAACTCATCACAACCCTTTAGATGTTTCTGAGACAGACCGCCTCCACTTCTGCACAGTGGCTGGTAGGTTTGAACTCCCAAACTTGAAGTTTTGTGCTGAGAGTACCATCACATAGACTATAATGCTGCCTGGAAGTTTATATGCATAATAGACCATATGGAGCTTTATATTTATCATTATGTTATTGAGTGATCTTAACTTATAGCAAAACAGACTTGTGATCCTGTTTTTCACTCCCCTGTGAATGTTTTGGAATTCCTGGTATAGAATGCCTTGGGGGACTGATAATATATATTTTTTTACTTTTATACTCAAATATTTTACTCTTTATCATTTTGTTTTCTTTTTTTTTTTTATTAAACATTTTATTAGGGGCTCATACAACTGTTATCGCAATCCATACACACATCAATTGTGTAAAGCGCATTTGTAC
>NW_022111310.1:9441043-9520690 GCF_000313985.2 Echinops telfairi
CCCCCACCTCCCCCTCTCCCATGTCCCCCCGGAACTGTCAGTCCCGTTGTTTTCGCCTCCAGATTGTTCATCCAGCCTGTCCTTGGTATATTTTAATTTGTTCTTTGTCAGTGGATTGATGTTGCTGCTGTTTTGTTGTCCATTGTTGCTTGGTTTTGCTCTGTCTTGTTTTTATGCATGTTGTTGTCTCCGCAGGCCTGTCTGGATAGGACAGGCTCTTTATCATTTTGTATGTGAAAAACCATGTTTGAAAATACTAGTCAATTTTCAAATTAAAGTAGACATACATAAATTTGAACACTTGGTGGCGCCAAGCAGTCTTAAATGTAATATCTGATGTGAAACACAAGCTGTAAACTATTCTTATAGATCTCATAGTTACTTTCTAACTTCTCTTTTAAATAATGTTTTTTAACGATATTAGTGAATTGCAAATAATTTCCTCCAAACTACATTTTTCCACTACCCATTCCATTCCAAAAGTCCTACATACTTTTGTTGAAGATCATTCTAGGGACAAAATTCCTAATCTACTGCATCCTAAAGAATGACAGGATATTTTAGGTTATTGTAGGCATATGAGAGGGATGTTGTCTATCATTTGTTCATTTGCCCATACATCAATATGTGTTGTTTGCATATTATGTGGTAAGAACCATTCCTAGTCTGTTAATAGTCAGATTTATCATCTGTCCCAAGTAACCATCTTTGTAGTCTAGTGGGGGAAATAAAAATAAATAATTGTAATTAAATATAAGAATTATAGTAAAATGTATATATAGGGACAATATTATTTTTGCATATTTAGCACCACACATAATCCATCCCCCCAAATGTTAAACTGGATAGCAGCACAAGGAGGAGAAATGCGTGTCTTCCTGAGAAAGCTAGGACATTCTCTTAGAGGCCACCCTGAGCTGAGAACCAGAGAGATATTGTTAGTCAAGAGTATACAGGACAAGGACACATGTATAAAGCCACAGAGACTTGAAAGTTTTGCGCGGCTTGGAGAACTATGTTATTGCTGGACTATGAAGTGTGAGCAGGAAAGAGGAAGCTGGACCTAAAGTGGAGAGTGGAGCATACAAGCTAGTCCGTAATGCCGGAGGTGCAGACCCGGGAGTGAGACGGCCCTGAAGCACTCATGCTGCTGTCCTTGGTCCCAGAACATGAAGAAACTCCCGGCAGCAAGAAGTCTTAGTAAATGGTTAACTATGATACTTGTTTCGAACTTCATACTTTGCAAAGGATTTTTCTTTAATCCATGAGCTCATCAAATCTTTACAACAGTCCTTCAAAGTATAAAGATTATCCTTAGATTACAGATGAGAAACTTAAGCTTCAGAAAAGTTTGTTTATTCTTTCACCTTTTCCTCTGTTCAGCAGATAGGTACGTAAAGGTTTTATGTTCAGGAGTTAGGTGTTCCTGGCCACATAGCTAAAAAATTGTGCTAGGATTAAACACAGATTCTCTAATTTATTTACTTATTTAATTTTTTACCGTTTTTACACTCTAATTTAAAATCCCATGGGTTTTTTTTCTACTATGCAAGAGGCCTTAAAAAACTTTATGCAACCGGTAATTTAAAAATTTTATATGAACTTTTGAAGTCTCCTTGTACTTTATAGTCTTTTGAAATATCCATAATATAGCACCAGTAAGTGATGAAAATGTCATTGAGTGTGTTTTGCTGCAGCTATACTTGTAGCTGTACTAATTGCCTTCTATCCCGCTAACCAAGGATCCCTGGTGGTGTGTTGTTTATGAGTTGGGCTGCGATCCACATGGTCAGCAGTTTGAAGCCACCAACAGTTCCGCAGGAGAAAGACTGGGCTTTCTAATCAGGAAAACATTAGTCTTGGAAACCCATGTGATTCAACATTGACTTGATGGTAGTGAGTTTGAATCCCCCTAACCACCCTGTGTTAGGCCAGGTTGTCTAGAGAAACAAGTCCAGTGATACTTACATATATGTAAGAAACAGCTTTATATCAAGAATAAAATATATATATATATATCAAGAAAACATCCCAGCCCAGTCCAACTCAAGTCCATATGTCCAATACTAGTCCATAACTCCCTCTCAGACTCACACAGCCACATGTATTTATGCAGAATGCAGGAAGATCACAGGCTGGTGAGTGCAAAGTCCTGTGGATTCAGTGGTGGTGGACCCATCACAGGGCTCTGGAGGCAAGCTGTGTCAGCCTGCAGGAAGATGAAGGTAGAGAGGGAGCTTCCCAGAACCTTCCTTATGGGAAGGCCATGCCATAAGGCGTCACCATTAGGCTGTGACCTGATTGACGGGCTAGACTCCACCCCTACACTTTTATATATCTTCAAGCTGACATGAAATTATGTAAGTACCACACAGCCAGTCATCTAGATTGTGACTTCAGAAGGGGGCTCGGAAGGTATAAATCTTGTTCTTTAAGAATCCTGATTATATTCTTTTTCCTTTTAATTTGTCTCTCCTAAAGTCTATTCATAGATATATAATTTTAATGTGCAACTAACAAGGAACCATGCAACTTGATATTTCTTTTTAATTTTACTTGTGCTATTTATTTTACAATTTTTGGTTTTTGTAATAGAAACAATGATGGCAAAAAAAAGTTAATTTTCACATTTTAGATGTTACAGAAATGCTTCTAGCATTTAAATATTGCTATAACAGCTGATTTGTCATTTTTGTAGCAATACCTTGATGATAATACTGTGGAAGCTATGGCCTTTCGGAAGAGTGCAAAAGAATTGTTGCAACTGGCAGCCAAAACACTAAAGAAATTGGGAATACGATTCTGGCTAAGCAGTGGCACTTGTCTAGGTAAAATTCTTAGGAATTTACCTTTGTCTTTTTGACCTTCAGAATTTCAGCTTGAAATGAGGCAATACACTGAAATTTGAAGTATAATCATTATTAGTGCATGGAACAAGGACTTAGGAATTTTTTAATGGACTTTACTTTGGAAATATAAAACTAAGGACGGTCATGTTTGTATTTCTCAAATTATAAGTAATACATATTTAATTTATATCAAATAATGAGATCATGTTGACTTTGAGGGGATATCCAAAAAAAACAGAAATTCTTTTTCAAAGCTATGTATTTAAATGTTTTTACAAAACTACCTTATCACCTTCAAAATATCCTCCGTTACAGTTAATGTATTTGTCAAATCTGTGATTACATTCTTGGAAACATTTTTCAAATGCATGTGTTTGGATGGCTGACGGCACCTCCCTCATTTTTTCATCACCTCTTCCACATTGTCAAATCACTATCCTTTCATGCCCCTCTGCATTCACGGAAACAAAAAGATGTCGCACGGAGCAAGATCAGGTGAGTATGGTGCTCTGGGAAAGAGAAGCATGCTGTTTTTTGCCAAAAAAAACCCCAAAAAACAGCACACTGAGAATGGCTACGTGAGCAGGTGCGTTGTCCTGGTGGCAAAACCAGTCTCCCGTCTGCCACAAATCAGACGTTTTTTTGGTCGCACAATTATACAATTTTTTCAGAACCTCTAAATAGAAAGCCTGATTAACAGTCTTAGCTGCTGGAACAAACTCAAAATACACAAGTCTACATTTTGATCCATTTGGGAAGTTAATGGACATCAAGATTGAGGTTTGTCATCAATCAACATTTCACCTTTTTTGAAATGAGAAACCATTTGTACACCTGAATTTTTCCCGTAGCGCTGTCCTTGTAAGCTGTGTTCAACATCACAACCGTTTCTGTGGCATTTTTCCCGAGCAGGATACAAAATTTCACGGCTTCACGTGTTTTCTTAAATCAGTCCTCACAAAAAATGAGGTTCAAGCAAAACTGCTTTTACAAAAAAATGCACTGTGGCCTGAGAGAACCTTCCCAGGCAACACTGCTGAGTGCACTAACTCAGAGCAAGTTGCTTGATGCTCTCTGCCCAGCACAATTCTGGAGTGGTGTTGTTGGTTTTGAGTATGCCCTTGCGTAGTTAATTCTCAGGTAATCCTTAGACAAACCTTTTATTCTATCCCAAAGATTTTTTTCTTTAAAAACAGCAACTCTATTCTGTTTCTTTACTTACATTCCATTCAAATTACTTACTGTACACTAAAAGTTTCTAATGAAAGGAAGATAGAAAGTAGTGTTGTGAGATCCTCTACAAACCTGGTAGCGGCGCTGATGGGCCACCACTGCCTTACCAGTCTGTTGATTCTGAGATGGGGAAATACTCTTTTCTATAGTTCTTGTATAAGTTGCTATTGAAAGGAAACTTGAGATTTCATGATCCCCATTTAGTGCCCTGAAGGAACTCTGGTGGTATAGTCAGTTATCCATTGGGCTGCTAACTACAAGGTCAGCAGTTTAAACCCACCAGAGATTCTAAAAGACAAAGACGAAACTTTGTGCTCTTGTACACCTTGGAAACCCAAAGAGGCAGCTCTACTGTGTGTTGCTATCAGACCACTATCAAGTCATTATTGAAGCTAATGCATTATTCAGAAATGAAAATAGGTCATCAGAGTTTTAGAGGAAGTTTAGTAGTGCTCACACCAGGGAAAAATAAGACTTAAAAATACATATTCTTCAACGGGTGACTGAAAATCAGAAGTAGTCTTTCAGTTGGGGCTTTTTTTTTTTTTTCAATAAGGTATTTGGTAATGTACCCTGAATCTAATCCTATGAAATAAAATGTCTGATAAAAAGATCATTCATCATGATGACTGATTTTGTGTGTGCTTAAGGCATTTTAGAATTTGTTTTTACTCCTTTTTTTCCCCTAGGGTGGTATCGGCAGTGCAACATTATTCCTTATAGCAAAGATGTTGACTTAGGAATTTTTATACAGGATTACAAATCTGATATTATTATAGCATTTCAGGATGCAGGACTTCCACTCAAGCACAAATTTGGAAAGGTCAGTGATAAAACTCAGTTTTAACTTTGTAAGTAACATGCCTTTAATAGAGTTTATATTAAGCAACTCAGAGAAGAGTAAGTATATGAGTGCATCATTTTATATGTGGCCAGCTTCAGTTTGTCAGAAGCTTGTTACCACTTAAACACCTGTCCTATTTAGGAAAAACTAGAAACTTTGTGGTAGGGGGAGACGACTCATGAGTACTTGTCAATAAATGTACTACAAACTGCTGTTAAGAAACCAATCAACCTCACTGCTCTTGTGAGCCTCCAAGATGGTAACTCTTATCGGGAATAGAAAACCCCATCTTTCAGCTGAGCTGAAATGTGGAACCACTACATGACCAGGGTTTCTTTGCAATTCCATTAGGTAAAAGTTAGTATGTAATAACTAAGTTCATAGAATAACTAAGAAGCATAGCCCCACTCTCTTCCAAAGCTGTACTGTTTTTCATGTATTTTTTAAAAAAAATCTTCATTTAGGCCTGGATATCATTTGACATTAGATATTTCATTAATTGCCAAAGGGTGGAAACGTAGAACAAATACTGAATCCCTTGTTTATCTTACATTTTTCCAAGGAAGGCTATTGTAGATCAGCAGTTTCCTTACGTCAAAGCAGGGCCCGGTCATAGCTTAGATGAATTCTCCTTATAGATGATTTGATCCCCTATGTCCTGATTCTGTGTAATCATCTCACTCTTAACTTGCTTCTTCTCAGGAGCAACAGTTGTATATTTAGTCACTGAAAAATTACTTGCCCTCTCATAAATATTTATTACCATTTATTTAAAACATTTGAATAGAATCTGGTTCTGAGGTCAAAATAGTAGAACTTCTGTCAGTCAGCAAACATTTACTGAACACTCACTCTGTGTCCACATTCAGGACACCCCACTGTCAACGTCAATTCCAGTTCATAGCGACCCTACATAAAGTGTTCAAGGCTTTGAATTTCACTGTTGCAGGCAGCCGCATCTTTCTCCCAAGAAGTGTCTGGTGGGTTTGAACTGTCAACTTTGCAGTGGCTTTCCTGACAGTGCCACCAAAGCTCGTACACTAAGGATATAAGTGTGCATAAATGATAACCTTACCCTTGAGGAGCTCACTGTCTCACTGGGAGAAAAAAACCCAAATAATTATGATGTGATTCGTGTTGTAACAGACAGATGTACCACATCCGATCCGGAGGGAGCATAATGATGGGATCGTTTTTAGTGAAATGCTCTGAGATCTTTGTCCTATACCTTGACTTTTACTTCTTTTTTTCATATCTATAATCTGTATGTGTAGGTTTACATAATGCCATTTGTGTCTGAGTACTTACATATTGAGTTAGCTCAATTCTTGCTAATAAATTTTGGCTTTAGGAAGAATAATTTTTCTTTGTTTTTTTTCTCCCCTTTAGTCAGGACAGGACACTGAAATAGAATGTTTCTATTTTCTATGGGAAATGATAGTTCAACAACCTTAAGTCATATATTCTGAGTTGTCCTCAGTTGTAAGATGCAGCATTCTTTATGAAAGAAATTAAATTATGGCATGCTTCGGGTGGAAGATACACCCCTATCTGAGAGGCTTTCCTTTTGAAAAAAAAAAAATACACATTTTAGAAACACTATATAAAACCTAACAATCTTTTTAGAAAATATGCATTTTGTTTCAGTCTGACGGTTTTCATCTTCTCCCTAGGTAGAAGACAGCTTAGAACTATCTTTCCAGGGAAAAGATGATGTGAAACTTGACATTTTTTTCTTCTATGAAGAGACTGACCATATGTGGAATGGAGGCACTCAGGCCAAAACAGGAAAAAAATTTAAGTATGAATCAAATAAGTACTTTAAAAATGAACTTTAGAAGTAACTGAATGTGAAAACCAGCGAGTCCGTCTCAGCTCCACTTTCAGTTAGTGTTGCCGTAGCTTACCCTCATGGGCCCGCTCAGCCTGTAAGGACACTCTGCACGAAGGAGTGTCCTGGGTTTGTGATTGTGGCTCGAGGTCCATAAGTCCCCAGAAACGGAAAGCTAAGACAAGGAATACACAGCCATAATACTGATTGACGGTCCCAGCTGTAGGGGCTTGATAGGAATGAATGAATAATTGTCAGTAAAGACAGAGTCTAGGGAAACTTTGGTTGAACAAGGTTGATTCTGTGAATTCTGGGCAAGCTCTGGAATGTTTCTTTAACATACCATATATACTCGAATACAAACCAACCTGAATATCAGTCGGCACCTAATTTTACCACAAAAACTGAATTAAAAAAGTTCTGGAAAACTGGGCTTATACATGAGTGTATATGGTACATAGACTGAGGGTTAATCCTTAAGTGATACTCCTTAGGTTTAACAGTTTCCATATTTTACAAAGTTTGAGATCATCTTGACTAAGATACACTGTTTAATGTGCACAAAAAAAGAAAAACACTGCCAGTTATAATTATAAGACACTTGATTCACAGATGGAAAAATGGGGTAGAAAGTATCTCAAGCTTGATGGAAAGCAGTATGTTAGGTTAGCATTGTTACCCTTAGGCTTTTTAAATGTTGGTGCTTCTCTTTGGTGGTTTTTAATGCTGCATAGTCAAACTCTTGGGGGGGGGGGACAAAACAAAAAATGTCATAGAAGTAATTATGCTCTCCTTTCTTAGACAATCAACCCTTCCTCCGTTCAACGGAAAGGGTGGGAGGAGAAGAGGGACAGCGAGAGGAAGTAGGAGAGAGAACGGAAGCATGAAGAATATGAGCTTAGAGTCTTCCAGACTTCAGTCCATCCCAGTAGCTTTTCTGAATACTACTGATTACTGTTCAAAAATGCATTATACTAAAATCACATAAGATTGTTGAGTTTAAGATTACCACTGTCATCATTTGATTCCTACTCAAAAAGTGATTCTATATAGGGTTTCCATGGCATTAATTCTTTATAGGAACAGATAGCCTCATCTTTCTGTTGAGGAACAACTGGTGGGTTTGAGCCTTGAGCGTAGCAGACCTGTGTGTGTGCACTTTTTTTCATGCTTTCCATGTGTCAGACACTATCCTGAATATTTATGTCAGTGCAGTCCCCACAACAACTGCAGATTTTCGGTGAGGCACAGAACTTGAGTAAGAGGATAGCACTGTATGTTTTTATTTGCATCACAGCTCCATTGCTAACCACAAAGTTGGTGATTGAGACTCCCCTCCCCCCAGCCACCCTGTGTCAGAGAAATGAGGCAGACTGCTCAGGCCGACTGCTCCTATACAGATTCATAGTCTTGGAAACCCAAATAGAGTTGCTGTTAGTTGGAATCAGCTCTATGGCAGGGGCCTTCGACATCTCGTGCAGGTTGGAGAACCTCTCTATGCCTTAAAGTCCCTTCCTTGTAAAATGGGGATAATAATGGAAATTTTCGTATGTTTGTTTTATTAGTAAAATGAGTTGTTGCAAAAGGACTTTTGACAGTTTTTGCTGCTGCTACTGCTAGTAACACTACTAGTTTAAAAATATATTCCTCTTGAATCTTGTGAGAAATCTACATATTAGAAACATTTTAAATTATCTTAGTATTAAACTGCTACATGTATTCCTACAAAAAGCATAGGAGAGTGTCACCTTTTTTCTAGCAAAGATAATTTCTAGAACCTGGTTAGAATCTTGTTTTTCTTAAATTTCCTTCTGAGACTTGAATTTCTTTCCTCTTGTGATATGAAATCCACCAGCCTCAAAAGCACTGTTCATTTCCAGCCACTGCAGTTCTGGATAGCACAGGCTTCTTTCACTGTGCTTGAGCTGCTCTGTGTCGTAGCAGTGTTTGGGAAGTGTGAAGTGTGCGATTATTTAACAAGGAAAATGAGCAGTGATAGACTGTCTGGACAGATGGTGTGAGTCCCAGAATTTCTAGCATGTTCCCATGACCTTAAAAGGCAGAGAAAAGAGCAGAGGATGGCTGTGGAGAGGAGTTGCTTTGGAAGAGTCCCCTAACCATATGCCATTTTATTCTTTTAGCACTATTTACTGTAAGGGACTGCCTGGGCTCTGTATCATTTCCCTAATACCATTTCTAGTAAATTTCTAAGAGCTAGTTTCTGAGTCTTGTTATCCTTACAATATTCTATTTTTCCCATGAATAGTTCATTCTGAGAAAAGCTTATTAATATCAGAGAATGCTTATCACAGTCAAACCTGTGAGAGTTGGAATGTGATGCAATGACCTTGTTTGACCTAGGTCTTGCGTTTTCTACCTTTCACAGGATGCCATCTTAACATTCTTCTGTTACTTCTCAATGTTGTACCTACCACTGACTAAAGATTTGGAGATGTAATGAAAATGAACTAAGTAGGGAGCAGTGAAAAAGAGGTAGACCCTCCACAAGATGGCTTGACGTGGTGACTTCAGTGATGGGCTCAAGCGCAACAGCAGATGTGAGGATGGCGCAGGACCACACTGTTTTGTTCCATTGCACATGAGGTCAGAACCGACTCAGCGCCTAACAACAGCAGCAAGACAGCCCATGTGTCACTCCGTCTCATAGTCTTGGGCCAGATGAGAAGGTACCCCATAGCCTTGGTGTTGCTCCTCTTGAGTCCCCATGCCACGGACTCTGGTGCATGTGGTCTACATCTTGGCCATGCTCTTCCAAAGGTCCTAAGATTCCTGTGTCCCAGATAGTTCTTAATCGCTACGGAACAGCTTTGATAGAACTGTGGTTTTTGTCTTTTAGCCGACCGTACCCCCAAGAACACAAAGGATGGCATCTTAAGTGGCACCCTCTACTGACGCCTAAAGCTGCTCCCAAGGGAACTAAAGCAGTGAGTTACTGTGGTTTGTATTTTTTATCCCCTCTGTTACAGGATTAAGGTGGGTGTAAGTCCTAACCTTAGTAGACAGGTTAGGACTTAACCCCACTTTAATCCTATAACAGAGGGGGTACAAAAACAAAAACAAATCCCTGCCATTGAGTTGATGCCATTTCATAGCAACCCTATAGGACAGGGTAGAACTGCCCTTATGAGTTTCCAAGACTGTAACTCTTTACAGGGCTAGAAAGCCATGACTTTTTCCTACAGAGTGGCTAGTGGTTTTGAACTACTACTGACCTTTTACAGATCACAACAGAAAGTGTAACCACTGTGCCCCCAGGGCTTCCCTGCAACAGAGAACTCCCTGCAAAATGGGAGCATAGCCACAGGCAGGGTCCTGAAGTTTAGGCATCACAGAAGGAATTATGGCTGGAAGTACCCTATTAATTGACTACATCTCACGTATTACTAATAATAAGAAGTGGAAAAACTAGTTCATTGACAATGCAGTTAACCATAACAAATACATCATAAGTATAACTGCCTGTACTAACTAATAAGATTAGTTTATCCTAGAACCAGTAAGTAACAGATTTTTAGGATGTCTCTGAAGAGAAAGGAGCCCTGGTGGCTCTATGGGGTAAGCATTGGACTACTAAAATGCAAGGTAGGCAGTTCAAAACCACCGGCCACTCTGAGAGAGAAAGATGAGGTTATCTGCTCCCATTAATATCTAGAGCCTTAGAACCCCCATGTAAGGTCACTGTGAGTCAGAATGGACTTCTGCGAGTGGGTGGGGTGAGAAGTATGATCTGCTAACTCAGTTCTGACTGCTGTCTCTGCAAAAATAAACGGACATGGAGCTGAAATTGAATGACAGAAGCGTCGTTAATGACGCCTCGTTGATGCCCGGTGCTGTCAAGTAGGTTCTGACTCAGTGACCCTAAGAACAACAGAATGAACTACTGCCTGGGCCTCCCAGCCTCACATTTGGTGTTATATTTGAGCCCTTAACTTCATCCTAATTTCAGGCTGTCTTAGTGAGAGTTTAAATTAGTTGATACTTTCGATTCCATCCCAGGGCATACTGCTTCGCTGAACTTAATCTTAGCTTTCAAAGGTAAAGCAGCATTGTAGGCCTGGATGAATTCCCCCTTTCCCTGTTGTTTCCTGGTAACCTGAACAGAGGACGTGGCATGTGCTCCAGTCTCCTCCTCTCCACAATCTCATTTTACTGTCAGTTTTCTCATTTTATGGTTTATTTATCTTTCCTCTTCTCCTAGGAAGCAGGGTTTTTTGTTTTGCTTTGTTTTGCTGAATGCATTGAAAGAAAGACTTGAGGGAAAGCAAACCCTAAGTTTCTGTTTGTTTTTGTGTAGGGGCAAGAATTAACATTTGAGTTGTCTTTGAGTTATTTTAATATTGTTTACATATTTTCAATATTTAGGTTTGTAAATCGATCTTGAGTGTGCTTTGCTCAAGCGTTGTGCATTGTCCCAAATGCTTGCTGTCATAAAATTTGTAGTTTTCACATCCACGCCCTCCATCCTAGACTTCTCTTTTTTTTCTCTTTGAATAAAATATTATGATGAGACCATAGAAGCTTCTGTTTCAGAGAAAGCCTGTATTGCTAATGGACCATGATTTGTGCCTCATTTCAGCTTTAGTGTGTCAACTTGATAGGATGGGACAGGTGGGCATTCTGCTGACCAGCGTCTGATTGGCAAGGCTGGAGGCTAGTGATGGATGGGTGTGTCTGATGACAGAATAAGCAATCCCATGAATATGAGTGTGCAGAGTCAAATTGGGAACAGCAGATGGTTGGGCTAAGCTGTATCTTATTTCTTCCTCAGTTAGGAGATTTGCCTTGGCTATGTATTCACAGAAGCCAGCTGGGATTGTCCATTTACTGCCAGCACCCATTGGTTTGAGTAGACAAGACTCATTGCTTTCTTTAGAAAGCTTCTCATTTCTATGTGTCTGGCTTTATGTTCATCTGATGGTAAAATATATTATTTTCATAAACAAAGTATGCTAGAACTGACCTTTCCATCGAGAACATGCCAATTACTACCATTTTTACAATATAATTATACGTAGACAACTGGCTTTTGCCTGATTCTTTCTTTAATCCGAAGGATATTTTCAGCTCTGCTATTGCCACTTCCCATCTTCTCACTGAGGTTCTTTGTGTGTTGTGAAGAGAAGCATTTCTCAGAAAACACTAAAGCAGATTCTAAAGTTACAATATAAAGGTAAAGTAAAGCTAACTGACCTGCTAGTTTTAGATTTCTTTTGTAATATGTAAAACTTAAATTACTTGAAGTGACTACAGAACTTCAGAAAGGTCAGAGCCATGTGGTCTGTGGGGAAAGATGGTTCTCAAAAATCCTTGGGGTGCTTGTAACATTAGAAGGGGAGCAAATGTCCACTCTTAACTATTGCTAGAGTTGTTGGAGATTAAGCCTCCGTTAAAGTGCACTACAACTGGATTCCTCAGCGAGGACATCCACTGTTGAAACCTAACCTCTCCCCACGCTCCCTGTTTTACTACAGGTACAAGTTTCCCAAGTTTACACTCTGCTGGACTGAATTTGTAGACATGAAGGTTCATGTGCCTTGTGAAACCATTGAATACATTGAAGCCAACTACGGGAAGACCTGGAAGATTCCTGTGAAGACGTGGGACTGGAAGCACTCTCCCCCCAATGTGCAGCCCAATGGAGTCTGGCCAGTTTCCGAGTGGGATGAAGTTATCCAGTTATACTGAGACACCAGATTGAAATGGGAGAACTCCTTTTCTGAAAAATGGTGGTTAGCTGTTTAAAAAGGTACAAAAACATTTCTCAAGTATAAGTGAGAGCCAAAGAAAACTGATAAGCATGACGACACAGAAAAGGCCCTAACTTTGGGGCCATCTTCTTTATTCTCTCACTCACCATTTGCTGAGGCAGTTTCTGTGTGCCAGGTACATTGCTAGGTTACAGTGGAGGAACAAATGAATGAGACAGATGTCTCCCTCCTTTCCCCTCCCTTTGGTAAGCACTCTTTCTATTTTCTTTTTTTTTTTTTAAAGATCATTTTATTGGGGACTCTTACAACTCTTATAACAATCCATGCATCAAGCATATTTGTACATAGGTTGCCATCATTATTTTCCAAACATTTACTTTCTATTTGAGCCCTTGGTATCGCCTCCTCTTGTTTCCCTCCCAATGCCGCCCCCTCCCCCGCCACCACACACACACTCATGAGACCTCGATGACATAAATTATTATGATTTTCATGTCTTATACCGACCGCGTCTCCCTTCCCCGGTGGTTCTGGTGTTGTCCCCTTTGGGCAAGTGTTGGGGGGAGGGGAGTGTTATGTGTCAATTACTTCGATTGGTTACTCCCAATTGGAGGAATACCCTCCAGTTGGGTGTTCCTACTTCCTCACCTCCTCTCCCCACCTCCCCCCTACCTTCCTGGTATCACTACTCCCAAAGCACTCTTTCTTTTTAAAGAAACACCCTCACCTGTGACAAGCTCAGATAGAATGTGATATCTTTGGTAAGGGTGTTCTTTTTTTGTTATGTTTTTTAAGTCTGATAATATTTGGATTGGAGGATGGATGAGCTCACTGGGCACAGCTAACGAAGAAATGAAAAGAGTTGTTTCTCTTTTAGGATTTAAACTGGTGTTTAGTGCTGCTTTAGGATTGTGGAGCCTGAGTTGATATTTAAGTGATCAAACTTTAAGTGACATCAAAGAAAGATGCCAGCAGATTCCTTTGACAAGCAACTTGATGTGACATTTATTTAGAGCACAGGGCATTATTCTATAAGAGAATCTAGTGACGTTGAAGATCTTAGTAAATTTTCCTATCTGATGTGAACAGACAACTTGACCTGTGTGATGGCTGTTTCCAACCATAGCCAGGATATTTTCACTGACCCAGGGGGCCCTTGTTGACAAATTGTCAAGTGAAGTCATGCTACTAGACATGCTCTTATTCTCAGTCACTGTGCCAAGAATAAAGATTTAATATTTTCTGAATTTATATTCTTTATACTCCCAATTTTAATATTAACACTCAAATAGAAATATTTCTAATTCTTCCAGGTTTACTTTTCAGTATTATTCATTCTTACATTACAGATACATATAATCAGTTGGCGCGGGAACAGGCAGTGCTTCGTTCTGTTGTGCATAGAGTTGCTATGGGTCAGAACTTACTCAATGGCACCTAACAAAAACAGCAACATATTTTAGTTCTAAGGAGCCCTTGTGGTACAGTGGGCTAAGGACTGGCCTGCTAACAGAATGGTCAGTAGTTCAAACTCACCAGGCACGGAGGGAGAAAGAGAAACCTGTCCACTCCCAAAAAAATTTAGTCTTAAAAATCCTATGAAGCAGTTCTTCTCTGTCTTTCTGATACAATTGCTGTGTGTCAGAATCAGTTTGTTACCATGGGTTTCTTTAATTTGTGTGGTCTATACACCCACGCAAATGACATTGTAAACCTCTTTATGTTTTCTCCCCTCCTGCTACATCAAGTTTCCACAAGCAGAATACAAACGATGACCCTGGCAACTGTTTCCCACCTCACATCAGCTCACTGCCATCGAGTCAGTGCTAACTCATAGCCACCTTACAGGACAGTATAGAACCGCCTCTGAGTCTCCGAGGCTGTAGCTCTTCATGGGAATACAGAGTCCAGTCTTTCTCCGGAAGAGCAGTTAGTAGTTTTGAACTGCTGACATTATGGATTGCAGCCCAACTTGTAGCCACTATGCCTAGTGTTTGTAAAGTTTGTGTCCACCCCTAAGCATGCATTCTGTGGAATATGATGGGGCAAGAACTCAAAGTTCCTTCCTTGGTTCACATCTACCAACTCTGGAACCATCAAGTTTTTTCCATCAGAAAAAAAAAAAATCCTTAAGTGCACTGGGATTGCCTTCTACACCATTCACTTATGAATGGGATAGAATAAAGGAAAATACAAGGAGGCTTCAAGAAATTCATGGAAATTTTTCATTTTTAAAAGGTTTTCATTATTTTATTAGGGGCTCTTACAGCTTTTATAACAATCCATATATCAATTGTATCAAACACATTGATACATATGTTGTCATCATTTCTAAAACATTTTCTTTCTAAAGTCTATCTCCTCTTTTTTCCCCTCCCTCCCACACCCTCCCACCTTCGTGAGCCCTTGATAATTTTTTAAAAATCATTTTATGGGGGCTCTTACAACTTTTATCACAATCCATACATCCATGTGTCAAGCACGTTTGTACATATGTTGCCATCATCATTTTCAAAACATTTTCTTTCTACTTGAGCCCTTGATATCAGTTCCTCATTTCCCCTTCCCCCAACCTCCCTCCCTCACGAACCCTTGATAATTTATAAATTATTTATTTATTTTTAAAATGTCTTATACTGACCGCTAGCTCCCTTCACCCACTTTTCTGTTGTCCGTTCCCCTGGGAAGGACTTATATGTAGATCATTTATCAGTTCCCCTTCTCTCCCCCCACCTTACCCCTACCCTCTTGGTATTGCTACTCTCATTATTGGCCCTGAGGGGGTTTATCTGTCCTGGATTCCCTGTGTATCTGTACCAGTGTACATATTCTGGTCTAGCCGAATTTGTAAAGTAGAATTGAGGTCATGATAGTGGTGGGAAGGAAGCATTAAAAGAACTAGAGGAAAGTTGTATGTTTTATCATTGCTATACTGCACCCTGACTGGCTCATCTCTTCCTGTGACACTTCTGTGAGGGGATATCCAATTGTCTACAGATGGGCTTTGGGTCTCCACTCACACACCTCCTCATTCACATCAATATGATTTTTTGTTCTGGGTCTTTGGTGCCTGACACCTGATCCCATCAACACCTCATGATCACAGAGGCTGGTGTGCTTCTTCCATGTGGGCTTTGTTGCTTCTCAGGTAGATGGCCACTTGTTTATTTCAAGCCTTTAAGACTCCAGATGCTATATCTTTTGATAGCTGGCCACCATCAGCTTTCTTCACCACATTTGCTTATGCACCCACTTTGTCTTCAGCGATGCTGTCAGCATCACAGAATGCGGGTTATTAGAACAAAGTGTTCTTGAGTTGAGGGAGTACTTGAGTAGAGGCCCAATATCTGTCTGCTACCTTAATACTTAACATATAAATATATGTACATAGACCTATTTCCCTATTGTTTTATATAAATATGTTTGCATATGTACGTGCCTGTATTTAGACCTCTATAAATGATGCCCTTTGCCTCCAAGTTACTTTCCTCTTGTCCCACTACATGTTCGGCCTTCATTTGGGTTTCAGTAATTCTTCTTGGCTACATTGCCCTTGATCAAGCCCCATGAGGCATCCTACATCCACCACACCATTGATTTTAGATCACTTGTTGTTCCCTTGTCACTGGGTTGATTGACACCTCCTTCCTTTCCCCTCACCTCTCCCTCTCCTGTACCCCCTCTCCCCCTTGGAACCGTTGGTCTGTTGGTTTCTCCTCTGGATTGTTTATTCCCACCTAGACACACATGCAGGGACAATAATAAGCCCAAAAAACAAGACAGTAAAACAAAGCAATAAAAGAAAACCAAGAAACAAAACAAAAACCAAGGACAAAAAAAGAAAAGTCTATAAATAGTTCCAAGTCTGTTAGTTGACCTTTAGGAGTGTTTTCTGGTCATTCGAGTCTGATAGGGTACACGGCCTGGTCCCAAAGTCTATTTTTGGTATTCCTTGTGGACTTCATTTTGCTTTTGCTCCCTTTGCTGCTGTGTTGCACACCATTAGTGTTTTGCCACGATGTGGTGGGTTCAGATCTGGCAGTTTTGTCCCCTGTAATGCTGTGGGTCAGTGAGGGACATCATGACTTGTGGTAGGGCCGGCCCTATAGTCCTCTCTGTGCATTTACTGCTCTGAAGAGAAATATTGCCCTTTGGGCTTGGTAGGCCAGGAAGTGTTCCACTTTTTCTCCGTCCCTTTTCATTTGCTCCTAATCAGAACCACCCCACTCCCTGAGCTGCAGCTTCAGTGCTGTCCTCTACATGCAATCCACGTGGTTGGGATTGGAGCCAGCCCTGTAGACCTCTCTGTTAGTTTGCAGCTTCATGCTGTTATGTTGCATTCACGTCTTGGTGCACTGGGTTGAAGTCTGGTCTGTCTCTCTCCTGTGGAGATATAAGCAATAGATGTGTTAGTGCCCTGTGCCCCTGCTACCCATGTCTTTTTTTCTCCTTCTTGCTTTTCCCTTCCTTTTAAGTTGGCTGCCATATGTATCTCTGTATTTGGTCTGGCCTCTGCCTTAGTACCTAGACCTCGCCCCAGGAATGTATGTATATAATAGATTTTCCCCTTTGCCCCTTTTGCAGTTTTTTAAGCTTACCTCAGTGGACTCATGTTATACTTGACCATTTGTGCTTGGCTTATTTTGCTTAGCATAATATCCTCCAGTTCTTCCCATGTAGCAATGTGCTTCATGCTTTCGTCATTGTTTTTTAGGGATGCGTAGTACTCCATTGTATGTATGTACTACAGTGTTTTAATCCATTCATCTGTTGATGGAAATTTGAGTTGTTTTTTCTTGCCTCTTCTGGGTATGTGCCCAGTAGGGGAATTGCTAGGTCGTATGGTAGCTCAATTTCCATCTGTTTTAGATATTGACAATTGATTTCCATAGTGGCTGTACATACCTACAGGTTCACCAGCAGTGGATGAGAGTTCCTATGTCACCACAGCCCCTTCAACACTTGTTACTTTCTGATTTTTTGAATTGGGCTATCTTTGAGGGCATTAGGTGGTATCTCATTTTAATTTGCATTTCTCTTATGGGTAATAAGTGGGAACATTTTCTCTGATAGTGGAGTGTTAAAGTCTCCTACTATTATTGGTGAATCTGTGATTTTTTTTCATCTTTTTAATAATTTAACGAAATTCGTCGCTCCATTATTGGGTGCATGAATATTCAATATGCTAACTGGTTCTTGGTTTACTGAGCTTTTGAGCATTATGTAGTGTCCCTTCTTGTCTCTTTTTATGGTTTGAACCTTGAGATCCATTTTGTCAGAGATTAAGATTGCCACCCCTGCTTTTTTTAAGTTCCCATTTGCGTAGTATACTTTCCACCAGGCTTTTATTCTTAGTTTATTTTTGTCTGTGAGCTTAAGATGTGTATCTTGCAGGCAACAGATTGATGGATTATGTTTTCTGAGCCAGTCCTCCAGCCTTTTTCTTTTAATGTATAAATTGAGTCCATTGGAATTCAGAGTTAATATCACAATCTGTGGAGTTATAGTTGTCATACCCGGTCTTGTGTTTTCTTACCTCCCTTCATATCAGTGTGCTGTGTTTGAGTGGAGAGTTTCTGTCTTGTCTTCTTTTCTCTCGAGGCCCTGTTGCCCTGGTAATTGTTGCTGGCATGTAAGCTTCTGGATAGAGCTGCGCTATATGGTGGTCTACTGCTTGTTCTTGGTGGAGGTTGATCCTCTGGCCATAGTGAGTCAGCCAGTATCTTCTGCAGGGTCAAGTGTCTTGCAGCATATTCTTTGAGTCTTTCCTTGTACTGGAAGACTGTTATCTCCGCATCTATCTTAATGGATAACTTGGCAGGGTAAAAGATCCTGGGGGAGGCGTTTTTTTCTTTCTTTTGGAAGATGTTGCTCCACTCTCTCCTCCTCTTCATGGTATCTGCTGATAGGTCTGAGCATATTCTTACCTGTGCTCCTTTGTATGTGACTGTCTTCCTTTCTCTTGCAGCTCTTAAAATTTTTTCTTTCTCCTCGAAGTTGGGTATTTTTACTATTATATGTCTTGGCGAGTTCTTCTTGGGGGTCTAGTCGGCGTCCTTTCTGCTTCCTGTAGGAGCACCTGTTTCTCACTCATTAGAGTGGGAAAGTTTTTCTTCCAGAAATCCCTTCACTACTATCTTGGCTGTTGACTTGTATGGTGTGTTCTGCTCTGGTAAACCAATTATTTGAATGTTATTCCTCTTCATAACATCTGTCATTGATCTCAGGTTATCTTGCTTCTTTAATTTTCCTATCTGGCTGTCTTTCCCGCTTGCTGAGGTCTGTGTTGAGTGTCTTCGAGATCATTGATATTGTTCTCTGCCTCCTCAAGCCTAATCTTAATTCTGTAACCTTGTATGTGGCTTCTACTACCTCCTCCTTAGTACTTGTATTTCCCTTTGGTGTGTGGACTTCATCTCCTCTATCATTGCATCCTTGTTCTGTGTTGCTTCCCTCAGCTCCTCTATTACTCCGAGCAGACTTCTTAATATTTCTTTCTGTGACAGATCTGAGTCTGATTCTTCTGTGAGAGTTTCTCTGTTTTTTTTGGGGGGGGGAGTGATGTCTGTTGATTTTTCCTCCATCCTTTCATAGGCCCAATGTTTCTTAGAGACCAGGGGGCCCTAGGTCCTTCTCTGTGTTACTTTTAAGTATGCTTTCAGGGGGCTGCCTGTGACCTTCTATAGAGATGGGTCAGACTGCCGTGTAGACAGAGCTCTGATGGTTTAGTGGCCAACAGTGGTGAGACGTTTCACAGACCGGAGTTGGGGCTGGAGCCTAAATGAATGGCCCTAGACTTCTTTGACTGGTCTGTCAGGGCACACTTAGCAGCCTTTTTTCTTGTTTAATTAAAAAAAACTTTTTAGAAAAAAAAAATAGAGAAAGAAGGAAAAGCAAAAAAGAGGAGAAAAAGAAATAATAATAATAAAGGAAAAGAAAAAAGAAAAACAACAAAATTACCTCCCCTCCTTTTCCCTTCAATTTCTAGAGATGCCTAATAGAAGGCGGAGGTGAGCGGAGCCTTGCTGCCATGGGAAGTGGTGCTGATCTAGGCTCCAGAGCCAGGCTTTGTGAGGGGAAAAATTCTCCTCAGATCAAGCATGCACTCCTCCGGTCCCTGCCGGCCTGTAGTGTTAAGCCGGTAGGGAGAGGATACACCAGCAGAAGACGCACCTCAGCAGCTAGCCTCCTGCACTGGCCGTAAAGGGCTGAGGCAGCAAAGGGTGCTGTGGGAGATGCCGGCCAAGGCGCCCCGCCTCCTATGCCGGCAAGACAGAGTTGGGGCAGGCAGACTTAAAGTTCAGGCTGCTGGCGCTGGGAATCCTGCAAGGCACCTCAGTGGTGTCAGCCCCCCACCCCCCACCCCCCCTTCCAAGCCGACAGAGATGAATCCAGAAGGAATGCAAAGCCGTGGCAATTGGGCTCCTTAGCAGGCAGGAGCGCTTATCGTTTGGGCCACCAGCGCTGTGAACGGCGCAGGGCTCCGCAGTGGCATGGACTGAATGGAGCAGACAGACGGCTCCGGCAGGAAACGCAAAGCCGGATCCTTAGCCTTCTTAGCAAGCAGGAACACTTATTGTTCAGGCCACCAGTGCTGTGAACCGCCCAGGGCTCCACAGTGGTGTGGGCCTAAGCGGGAACGGAGGGCAATGGCGCCAGCCCTCCGCACTAGGAGGAATGGGCTGTAGCACGCTTGGCTCGGAGATGCTGGTGCTGAGAACCCCGCAGGGTACTGCCGTCGTCGAATGGGCCAGTGTGAAGTGTAAACGCAGGACCCAGGGTAGAAGCAGGACGAGCTCCAGCAGTGGGCGCACGCCTGCAGGAAGTACCCAGTGCTGGCGACAGAGTGTGCCACTGCACTGCACGGCCTCCCAGGCAGGGAGCGGGAGCAGGAGCAGGCGCGAAGCTAATTGGAGCAGGCAGGCAAATGGGGGTGTTGGGAGCGAGGTCCCAGGTAGCAATGGAGGTGGATCATCCCCAGTGCAGGTTGCCCAGCCAGCTACCAATAGATTGCAGGTCATTTACTGGGGCCCTGAGTGATTGGAAGGAGGGCCCCGAGCCCAGGGGCCAATCGCTGCCATGTGGGAAGAGGGTAACTGCAGGAAAGGAAAACTTCTCTCCTAGTGTGGTCCCATGAGTGGGCAGCTGCTGTAGGGGTTCCTGCCACAGCTGCGTGTGTCTCGGCACAGCAGCCAAGCAACTCCAGGCTAGGAGGCCCGGTCTGGGGGTGGAGTGGGTCTATTGCTGATCATGGCAGGGGTGGCGGTGAGCGCTGGGGTCGCTTGGCCTGATGAGCCATGCGACTCCCCCCCAACCCCCGCTCCTTTTTAGGGGGCTACCATCTGTATCCCTGAGTTTAGTCTGGTCCCTGCCATATTATCTAGACATCCAAGGGTTTCTTCCCTATGCCCCTTTAGGATTTTTTGAGCTTATCTCAGTGGATTCATGTTGTACTTGTCCTTTTGTGCTTGGCTTACTTCACTAAGCATATTGTACTTGTCCTTTTGTGCATGGCTTACTTACTGCACTTAGCATAATTTCCTCCAGGTCTTCCCATGCGATGTGCTTCATGCGTTCACTGCTTTTTAAGGATGCGTAATACTCCATTGTATGTATGTACCACAGTTTTTTAATCTATTCGTCTGTTGATGGAAATTTGGGCTGTTTCCAACTCCTTGCAATTGTGAGCTGTGTCGCAATGAACACTGGGGCACAGATATCTGGCCATGCTTTGTTTCTTGTCTCTTCTGGGTAGATGCCAGTAGAGGAATTGCTGGATCAGATAGTAGCTCACTCAGTCTCCAACTGTTTTAGATATCGCCAACTCGATTTCCATAGTGGCTCTACATACCTACAGTTCTACCAGCAGTGAACAAGAGTTCCTATCTCTCCACATCCCGTCCAACACTTGTTACTTTCTGATTTCTTGAATTGAGCTATCTTTGAGGGTATTAGGTGGTATCTCATTGTTGTTTTAATTTGCATTTCTCTTATGGCTAATGATCGGGAACATTTTTCTCATATTTATTGGCCATTTGGATTTCTGCCCTTGAGAACCTCCTGCTCAGGTCCTTTTCCTAACTCCTGAGTGGACATTTGGTTTCTGTTTTAAGTTAGCAGAGTATTGTAGATTTTAGTAATAAGGCCAGAGATGTTTTCCCATTCTGTGCTCTCTCTTATTACTCTCTTGGTGAATTCTTTCGATGTAAACAAGTGTTTTATCTTTAGTATATCCCACTGGTCAATTTCTGGCTCCTCTGTGTTTGTGTCCTTCCCTATTTCTGATAGCCTATGTATTCCCTGTGCCAAGGTTCTCAGGTTTGTCCTAATTCCCTCATTAATGGCCCTAATAGTTTGGAGTTTTACCTCAAGGTTTGTGATCCACTGTGAGTTTATTCTTGTGCATGTAGTGAGGTAGTGGTCTTACTTCATTTTTCTATAGATATGTGTCCATTTTTCCCAGCACCACGAATTGAAAAGGGCATCCACTTCCCATTTGATATTTTGGGGGCCCTTATTGAAGATCAGTTATCTGTATGTTGATGATTTTATTTCTGTGTTTTCAATACTTTTCCATTGGTCTGAATATCTATCGTTATACCAATACCACACTGTTTTGACCACTGTGGCTGTATAGTAGGTGCTAAAGTCGAGTAAAGCAAACCCTCCAACTTTGTCCTTCTACTTGAGGAGTTCTCTGCTAATTCTCGGTTACTTCCCTCTTCATATGAAGTTGGTAATCTGTTTTTCCAATTCTTTAAAGAAAGATGCCGGAATTTGGATTGGGATACAGTAATGCAATAGATTTCTGTTTGTTAATCTTGTAACCTGCTACTCTGCCACATTCCTTTATTGCTTCCAGTATTCCTCTTGTGGAACTTTTAGGATTTTCCATATATAAAATCATATCATCTGTGAATAACGATAGTTTCACCTCTTCCTTCCCCTGACTAATACCTTTGATGTCCTTTCTTTGTCTTATGTTGTTAGCTAAGACCTCCAGTATGATGTTAAATAGTGGAGACAAGGGACATCCTTGTCTAGTCCACTTTCTCAGAAGAATCAATCTCATCTTTTCTCCATTGACTACCACATTGGGTTGGTTTTTCATATATAGCTTCTATTATATGGAAGAATTTTCCTTCCATTCCTATCTTTTTGAGTGTCTTAAACATGAATTGGTGTTGGGTGTTGTCGAATGCTTTTCCCACATCTATCGATATTATCTTGTGGTTCTTACACTTTTTCATTTCAATGTGATGAATAATACTAATGGTCTTTCGTATGTTGAACCATCCCTGCATCCCTGGTATGAATCCCACTTGGTCATGGTGTATTATTTGTTTTATATACTTTGTATTCTGTTGGTTAATATTTTGTTAAGGATTTTTGCATCGATATTCATTAGGGAAATTGGTCTGTAGTTCTCGGTTCTTGTGGAGTCCTTGCTCAGTTTAGGTATAAATGAAAACACACTGAGTCCAATTGTATCTAATATATCATGCATGAACAAAGAAAAGATATTCAGTAAGCACCTATAAAGAAATTACACTAACAATCACAAACCTCGCTTTTGCAATTGATCACGTGGTCATAACTGATAGGTAGAACTACCTTCTACTACCCATTCTGTATTACCTTGCCCTCAGCAAGCACCTCAGCTGGCTGTGGTTTTTTTTGCCTGGTGGGGTGACCCAGACCTTCATTCCTGAGGGGTCTGGGTCATTATAAGTCCTGTCAGGATTGGGTGGCTGTAATTTACCATTTACTTTAATCACAGGGCATGGTAGCACTAAGAAGCGGCCTATGGGATCTCCTGGATTCCAGACATAGTCTTTTTTACCTCCATTATGTAACACCAGCCCAATTTCTCCTTGGTAATCAGGATCAATCACACCACTCAATACAGTGACACCCTTCCTGACCTGTTGATCCAAAGGTATGAAAATCCCGAAGTGGCCAGGGGGCATTCTCAGCTGCCAGTTCAGTGGAATCCATGCTGTGTTTCTGGGTGGGAGAGTTCCTTCGTTTGGGACCAGGACCTCCAGGCCTGAGGAACACAGGGTTGCTGGGACAGGAAGCAAAAACACTGCAAGTGGATCACTAGGAGTAATAGTGAAAGGTGCCACTCCAGCTTCCACCCCTTGGTTCCTGGACCCATGAATTCTGGCTATTGGAGACACAGCACCATATATTGGCCACTGGTTTAGAGCATATACAGCTTCCTGGAGAATATTGCCCCAGCCCCACGAGTTGTTCCCACCTAGTTGGTGCCGTAATTGTGTCTTTAGGAGCCCATTCCATCGTTCTGTCAAGCCAACAGCTTCAGGATGATGAGGAACATGATACGACCAGTGGATTCCATGGGAATGGACCCATTGCCTCACTGCATTTGCTGTGAAGTGAGTTCCTTGATCTGAAGCAATGCTATGTGGGATGCCATGCCAGTGGATGAAGCATTCTGTAAGTCCACGAATAGTTGTTTTGGTAGAAGCATTGCGTGCAGGGAAGGCAAATCCATATCCAGAGTAGGTGTTTATTCCAGTAAGAATAAAATGCTGTCCCCTCCATGATGGAAGTGGTCCTATGTAATCAACCTGCCACCAAGTTGCTGGTTGATCCTGGACTTAATGTTGGTTTCTGCTGCTGGCAAATGGGGCACTCAGAAGTGGCAGTGGCCAAGTCAGCCTTGGTGAGTGGAAGTCCATGCATAACTTCCATCCCTGCCACCATGTTCACTTTGTTCATGTGCCCATTGGGCAATAACAGGAGTGGCAGAGGAAAGAGGAGGACCAGTCTCCACAGCGCGTGTCATCTTATCCACTTGATTATTAAAGTCCTCTTCTTCAGAGGTAATCCTTTGGTGAGCGTTCACATGAATACAATTACCTTTACTTTCTTAGCCCATTCTGAGAGGTCTATCCACATACCTCTTCCCCACACCTCCTTGTCACCAATTTTCCAATCATGGTCCTTCCAATTGCCTGACCATCCAGCCAAGCCATTAGCCACAGCCCATGAATCAGTATACAGTCTCACATCTGGCCATTTTTCCTTATATGCAAACTGAACGGCCAGGTGCACTGCTCGAAGTTCTGCCCATTGGGAAGATTTCCCTTCATCACTGTCCTTTAGGGAGATCCCAGAAAGGGGCTGTAGTGCTGCTGC
The DNA here is from genome assembly GCF_000313985.2 of Echinops telfairi. Classification (NCBI taxonomy): domain Eukaryota; kingdom Metazoa; phylum Chordata; class Mammalia; order Afrosoricida; family Tenrecidae; genus Echinops; species Echinops telfairi. Next base: position 9,465,698 of record NW_022111310.1, read on the forward strand.
TGTCCACTTACGAGTGGCACCTGCATATCGTGCAGAGCCATCTGTAAAGCAAGCATGACTTTTTTGGCATTCAGTTAAAGTATGGTAAGGAACTCCCCAGGAGGCCATAGGTGCAGACTGGGAGAAAGAAGGTAATGTGGCAGGAGTGCAGACTGTGGGCATTTGGGCCACATCTTCATGCAGCTTACTTGCCCCTTCAGGTCCTGCTTTGGCCTGATCTCGTACATACCACTTCCATTTAACAATGGAGTGTTGCTGCGCATGTCCAACTTTATAACTCTGTGGGTCAAACAATACCCAGTTCATGGTAGGTAGTTCAGGCCTCATGGTGACTTCGTGGCCCATGGTGAGGCGTTCAGTTTCCACCAAGGCCCAGTAACAGGCCAACAGCTGTTTTTCAAAGGGGGAGGAGTTGTCTGCAGAGGATGGCAGGACTTTACTCCAAAATCCCAGTGGTCTACGCTGTGATTCACCAATAGGGGTCTGCCAAAGACTCCACACTGCATCTTTATCTACAACTGACACCTCTAGCACCATCGGGTCAGCTGGATCATATGGTCCCAGTGGCAAAGCAGCTTGCACGGCAGCCTGAACCTGTTGAGCCTTTTCTTGTTCTGGGCCCCACTCAAAATTGGAGGCTTTTTGTGTAACTTGATAAATAGGTCGAAGTAGAACACCTACATGAGTAATATGTTGCCTCCAAAATCCGAAGAGGCCCACTAGGCGTTGAGCCTCTTTTTTAGTCATTGGGGGCGCCAAATGCAATAGCTTATCCTTCACTTTAGTAGGAATATCTCAACATGCACCATACCACAGGACCCCTAGAAATTTTACTGAGGTGGAGGGTGCCTGAATCTTCGTTGGGTTAATTTCCCAACCTCTTCTACGCAGATGTTGTACCAGTGAATCTAGGCTCTTTGATACATCCTCTTTAGTGGGTCCAATCAGCATAATGTCATCAATATAATGGACCAGTGTGACATTTTGTGGAATGGACAGGTGATCAAGGTCCCTTCGGACTAAATTATGGCACAGGGCAGAAGAGTTGATGTACCTTAGGGAAGAGTTGTGAAAGTGTATTGTTGCCCCTGACAGCTGAAGGCAAACTGCTTCTGGTGGTCCTTCGAGACTGATATTGAGAAGAAGGCATTAGCCAGATCAATAGCTGCATACCAAGGACCAGGAGAAGTATTAATTTGCTCAAGCAATGAAATCACATCTGGAATGGCAGCTGCAATTGGAGTCACCCCCTGGTTAAGTTTACGATTATCCACTGTCGTTCTCCAGGATTCATCTGTCTTCTTTACAGGCCAAATAGGTGAGTTAAACCGGGATGAGGTAGGAATCACCATCCCTGCATCTTTCAAGTCTTTGATAGTGGCACTGATCTCTGCAATCCCTCCAGGAATGCGGTACTGCTTTTGGTTTACTATTTTGCTAGTCAGTGGCAGTTCTAATGGTGTCCACTTGGCCTTTCTTACCATGATAGCCCTTATTCCACATTTCAGGGATCCAATATGGGGGTTCTGCCAGTTACTAAGTATGTCTGTTCCAATGATGCATTCTGGAACTGGGGAAATAACCACAGGATGGGTCTGGGGGCCCACTGGACCCACAGTGAGGCGTACCTGAACTAAAACTCCATTGATAACTTGACCCCCATAAGGCCCCACTCTGACTGGTGGGCCTTCGAAACACTTTGGGTTTCCTGGAACTAGTATCCATTCCAAGCTAGTGTCCAGTAATCCCCGAAAAGTTTCATTATTTCCTTTCCCCTAATGAACAGTCACTCTTGTGAAAGGCCGCAGGTCCCTTTGGGGAAGGCTAGAAGAAAGACTAACCGTATAGACCTTCAGTGATGTAGCAGAGTCCTCCTTCAAAGGGACCTGACCTCCCCCCTCATTCAAGGGGTTGTGGGTCTGTTTGTAAACTAGCTCAGGTCTGGGAATTGATTGAGCAATTGTGACTGTCTATTCTGCTGTTCACCTGATCTACCATTCTTCTGCCTGTATAGATCACATAAATATTTAGTAGGTTTCCCATTTCATTCCTAGGGACACCATGGCTAAGTAGCCAATGCCATAATTCCACACAAGACAGGTTGCTTTGATTACTACTGAATCCTTGTTGTCTATTAAAACCACGCCCACCCTGTCTCTGTTGATTCAGTGCTAACACCTGCCCTCTACCATCACAGGGACCAATCAGCCCCATTGTGGGCAAATGTCAGAGTTTTCTTAGGGCAGTGCCCACTGTTAATCGTGGTGCACATAAAATAGCAATTACAGGAGTCTTAAGAGATGCTGGGGCCCACTTCACAAACTTGTTCTTATGGTTGTGGTATAGGGTATGTCCTCAGGACACCCCCCTTTTTGGGTCTATGGGAATTCCATAGATCCATTCCAACATAGCAATTTCTCTAAGCTTTTGGATGCCTTCCTCTGCAGTGTACCAAGGTAGGTCAGGTACTTCAAGTTGGTCTAATCTAGGCAGTCCATGCTTCATTGAACCGACTAAATAAAGAATTAGGTCCTCTCTTAGCCTCTCTCGCAGATACATTGAAAGAAGAGTTTGTGCTTAGGGGTCCCATATCCAGAAACTCAGACTGGTCTAATATTACATTTCGAGCACCAGTATCCCACAACCTTAGTAACCATTCCCAGGATATTCCCCAGGCTTCTGCTTGTATGTATTTGAAAACTCAAGCAGATCTTTATGAGTATAGTGCGCTTCTTCTTGGGTAATCATCTCAACCTCATCTTTAGAAGCTTTCTGGGACTTAGTTTTAGGGACAGGACTAGCGGAAATAATGGGTGGTGAGGGTGTTTCCTGGGTGCTCTCAGCAGTATCTTGTAAGGCATCTCCCTCAGGCAATGCTACCAACGCAGCCCCACCTGGCATATCAACTTGAATAGTTTGGCTAATCTGCTCAGGTGTGGATTGTGAATTAATACTTTCAGCTGGGAGGGGTGGATCTATTGACTGGGGTGGGTCAATTGTTTCTAAGGTTCAGCATCCTCCTCTTCTGGATCATCAGCCCATATGTTCCCATCCCATGTTTCAGGGTCCCAATTTTTCCCAATCAATGCCCTCACTTTGGTATCAGACACTGCTCTGTATCTGCAATTCAGCTGCACATTGGTCCAATGCTCAAAGAGCGAGAGACAAGAAAGGCGAGGCTCAGCAAGCCATTTATCTCTCCGCCCTTCAATTAATCCTACATGTGTCTATCGGCCAGGCTGGCACTATAAACTATCTCACTCTCCTGTAAAAATTTAGAGTCTCAGAAACTCAAAGAGGTAGTTCACCATCTGCCTAAAGGGTTATTTTGGGTTAGAATCCTGATGGCAGTGAGTTTTTTGGATTTAATTGTTCACATTAACAATGTGTTATGAATATGAGTATTTGAGAAAAGAATATGCTCAGTAGTTTTTTTCATCTATGACCCCAAGCCATTGGGTTTATTCTTAAGTAGCTACAAAGTTCTAATTAGCACACAGGGCAATGAGGTCATTACAGCTGTACATGTAGGGAATTATTGCTTCCCAGGTTGGTGACCAGAGCTGCATTTGAAATTAAATACACTTGGAAAGAGCCTCCACCCTCAAACCTAGAACTTCACCCAGTATCACACATCCAAGACTAAATATTTCTATGTCTCACTCAAATTTCAATTTATGGAAAACAAACAGTTTTTTTATCCATCATATTATAAATTCTCAGGTAAAATTTCCCTTCAAAACCTAGACAGAAGTGCCACATTCCACCTCCTAGCACACCATTATCACTCATGAAGCTTTTCAAACCTGGGAAACGCCCAATTACTGACCAGTCACAATAATTTACCTGAAGAAGAGTCTTAGCAGTTACTTTTTTCCTTCCTCTTTCTTGATCATTGAGACCTGGGCTGGGTGACCTGTAACTTTGTGGCACCATAAAAAGATGGTAAACTTAAGAGTAAGGCCCAAGCTTGAATTTCTTCTTCGTCATGAGGGATGTAGGTGTTCACGTGAGTAAGACTGGCAGTGATGGATGTCTCTGCGGGGTCATAGGAGGGTTAAATGGCAAGATTGTGTGAGGGTCTTAGCATCAAACCTAGGACTAAGTAAGTGCTAAAGAAATGTTTGTTTTCTTCTTCCCAGGTCCTCTTTCTAAGGGGTCCTCCAATGAATTTAAAGAAATTGTGGCAGGACACATTACCTTACTCAGAGTGTTACATAACTGCATTTGCTTAAGAATAAAAGGGTTAATTCATTACCAGGGTTCTTGAAGGCCAAATTTTATGTGTTAAGAATTAAAGGGTCACTTCATACAAGCAGGCTTCAAATGTTTGTGGAAAAATTCCTTTTATCTTTTAATTTCATTTTTCCGCCAACTTTTTCGAGCTGTCTTTACTTTATCCCATTTTTGTACTTGTTCGTTGCCATCCAGTTGATTCCAGCTCAGGGCTACCCCTGTGTGCAGGGTAGAACGAGCCCACAAGGTGGTTGGCTCTGCTATCGTTTTTCGTAGTCCCAAGCTCTTCTCTTCCTCCATAGAGTTGGTGCCTGCTTTTGTCCTGGGCTTCCCTCTCAATGTTCCAACTTTCCCTAGAGGTAAACCTTCCCCTTCTTGCTGTTGAATCTTTGCCTAGCTAAGATAAGATAGATGACATGATTTCAAGACAGAAAGGATATGGAATACTTAGTTTCATATAATTTTTCAGTGCTGGTGAATGTGTCAGTGTTAAGGAGGAGAATTGAAAACACTTGTTTCTGTCTTCTGCTCCAAATTTGTGTTTCTCTCTTTTACATGGACAAATTCATTTGCACGTTCTCTCATGGACCAGGCAAAAATCCGTAGAGTACATGAAGCCATTTTAAACCACCCTGCATGACACTGAAGTCCCATTACAGTGTACAGGTCAAACAGATTCAAGGGCGGAATGTTATATTAGAACCAGTCCTAAAGTAGGCAAGTATAAATTTGCTAATGAGATCTTTTTCTATATTCTCAGAACTCTAAGCCTAGTATGTGCCCCCTAACCTAAGCACTCCAACCCTAACAAAGACAGATTATGTAGGGACCATTAGCAAACCACAGAGAAGCTCTCACAGTAGAGTTGAAAAGGAAAAAGATGAGGACATAATTCTGTATTTTGTTCTACAAACATGTACCTTTTTAAAAGCAACCGATTTTACAGCCTCTGTAAACTTCAGAACTTGGAAAATAGCTCTTGGGTCTGCTAAATGAACATCATATGTAACTATGTGTCTTTTCTACTTCCTAACAGAAATAGATGCATATGAATTCTCTTAACAAAATCCTGAGTAGATTGCAGTGTCTGTTTACCAGTGTACGGTTTGGTTTTTACCTTCAGGTACAGATCGTTTGTGGTACTACTGAAAATGCCTTTGATAGTATTGTTTTGATCAAAAATCTTAATATATTGTCTAATTTGGGTTGATGAGTAAAATTTTATAATTTTATAATCTCTTGTGATGTTTTGTTTATTTCCACATCTTAAAGTAGGAAACTCATAAACAACCCTATCAAATGATATTTTGTCAGCAGTGCAGTGAAGTCCAGGGACCCTAGTGGTATGCACATGTGTTAGTCTGGGTTGACTAGAGAAACAAATCCCGGGAGACTCGTGTGTAAGAAAGAGCTTTATATAAAGAGCAATTGTAAATCCTATACTAGCCCATATGTCCAGTGCCAGTCTGTAAATTCCTCTTCAGACTCAACGCAGCACATGCAATGACACCGAACGCAGGAAGATCACAGGCCAGTGGGTGGAAAATCTTGTGGATCCATTGGTGATGTAAGCATCTCAGTGCTGGCAGGGGTCTCCACATGGCTCCTCCAGCTCCAGGGCTCTGGCTGCATCAGTGTAGCTCCATCAGGCTCATCCTCAGTAATGTCTCACAGGGAGTGAGCATGTGCCCTGCCTCCAGTGAGCTGTTTCTCTCCATAGCTCCTCGAAACGAGATCAGCAAGCTGCAACCTGATAGGCTAAATGCTACCCCATTCACTCTTAATACTCTCAGATTGACAACAGATTATGTAACTACCATAGAACACAAACTTGTGTACTTGGGAATCTAAGAATTCCCAACTAAAACCTACCAGCCAAAGATCATGGTCACCAGGAACATGCCAGTAATTCAATAAAATGAAGTTTATTAGGTTTCTTGCTATGGCAACTGTGGCATGTTTCAAGAAAATATAGCTATAAAGTTTGGGTTTTATAAGATTTGCACTGACGTCAGACTTGTGAACACAGCACAGTTAAAAGTCCTAGTTTGTCCAAAGTTATCGCTCTCTAAAAAATGTTTAAAGCACCATGACCAGGCGGGATTTATTTCAGGTATACATAAAGCAGGGCCAACATTTGAAAAGTAGTCAGTATAATATACCTATCAACAAACAAAACCAAGATCATATGAACATAACAATAGATACAGAAGAAAAATCTGGCAAATTTTAACTCATCAATTAAAATCTCGGCAAATTAAAAATACAGAATTAATTGAACTTGATTGAGACCATCTATTAAAAACTGGCACTGAATAGCAAAAGACTGAGTGCTTTCGCCCTCAGAGGAAGAGTAAGGCAAGAATGTCTGCTCTCACCAGTCTGAGTCAACACTTTTCCACAAACCTTTTGAAGCTTTTCACAGGATTAGAAATGCCATTACAATAAGACAAGAAAAAGAGAGAAAAGGCAGACAGACTGGAAAATAAAACTAATTTTAAGATGCCACAATTATGCATAGATAATGCCAAATCTATTAAAATTGTAAATCCTAGAACTTGTGAGTTTAGCAAAGTATGCACCTTGTATTTCTATACAGGGTGACTTCAAAATGTTCATGGATAAATTTCATTATATTTTAATTCCATTCTCCCACAAACTCTTAAAAATCCCCTTTATATTCTAACAGTGAGTATATAGAAACGTAAATGACATTTCACAATTACTCCAAAGTTGTTAGGTATACACTTAATGAAGCAGAAGATCTGTCTACTGAAAATGTGGTTGAAAACCATCAACAATGACCGGAATACACGGAGAGGCACTCCGACCATGCTCGTGTGCTACTTCACATACTAAAGATGGCAAATGTACCCCGATTGGGCTGTATGTTTAATGCAATTCTGATAAAGTCTCACCAGAGTTTTTTAGCAGACATAGATGGACTTATTCTAAAATTTCAGTGGAAAGGCACAAACTCTAGAACAGCTCAAACAATTATAACAAAGAACGATCAAAGTAGTAGAAAATTTTACGATCAAGATCTGGTTTTGGCCTGACATTTCAATAGCCATTTCTTCTGATCGAACAAGGGAGGTGCCGCTGCCCTTTACTCTGCAAGTGAAGGAGCTGTACCGGGGACATAGCACATCTTAAGTCCTTGTTTTCTGACTTGAAATACAATGGCTCCTCTGGACAGTGTCAACTCTCCCTCTAATTTTGGTTAATTGATGACCACCCCCCATTTTTTATAATTATACTTTGAAAGCAACCTCATACTGAAAGGAAGAAAAGTCACTCTGACCAAGCATAAGGCTTATTTTATAGCTAGAGTAATGTATAGGCTAGCTAGAATCAACTCCATAGCAATGGGTTTGTTTTTTATGCCCCTGATTGGTGTAAAAAGAGACACAGAAATCAATGAAGCTGAATAACAAATTCAGGAAAATGTCCACACAAGTATGTTCAACTGATGTTTGACAAAGATAAGCTGCAATCAGCCTTTTCAACAAATGACAGTGGACTAATTGGACATTTGTAGGCAAAAAATGGAAGTTTGCCTTAAATCTCATACCTTGTGTGAAAATTAACTCAAAATGGATCACCTTTGAAATGTAAAACTAAAAATTTCACGGGAATAGAAAATATTCTGGGCCTAGGGTTAGAGTTCTTAGAATTGCTACCAAATGCACAATTTTAAAATTTTAATCATTTTATTGGGGTCTCTTACAGCTCTTGTAACATTCCATGCATCAATTGTATCGAACACATTTGTACATATGTTTCCATCATCATTTTTAAAACATTTTTTTTCTACTTGAGCCCTTGGTATCATCTCCTCTTTTTTCCCCTCCCACCCTCGTGAACTCTTGGTAATTTAAAATTATTTTTATTTTCATATCTTAACACTGTCTGCTGTCTCCCTCCACCCATGTTTCTGTTGTTCGTCCCCCAGGGAGGGGTGGAGAGAGGAGGTTAAGCATCCATCGTTATAATCGTTTCCCCTTTCTCCCTCTTTTCCCTCTACCCTCATAGTATTGCTACTCTCATTATTGGTTCTGAGGGTTCTGGATTCTGTGTTGAGAACTCTTATCTTTACCAGTGCAAACGCACAATACTTAAAGGGAAGTGTAACTTCAGCTTCTTAGTAGAAGAGTGGCAGTCTCAGAAGTGTGATGGGACGACAGAAGTCGTATCTAGAGGGCTCCAGGGAACTAGAATGAGCATTTGAGGCTCCCTTAGATGAGTCAGGGCAGCAGATCTGGCAATGAGGTCCCAGGTTCTCTGGAAGACATGAAGGCATTTTCTAGAATGGAGCAGAGAGAGGACACATGGAAGCCAATGGTAGTGCTTGGCCTGGACACCCCATACAATTTGGAGAAGGTGCTGAGCAGTTCCTACACCTGCTACCATTACGAACCAAGGCAGGATGGACTGTCCACGAGAGGAGACACCAGAGAGCTTAGCTGTGGGAACCGAGGAGATCAGCATTCAGGAAATGTGAGAAGCCCCCAATTAAATTCTAAGTCTTAGCTCCCATTTCCCTGTTACTTGTCTACCTGTGGAGATTGGGCTCCAATGGTACTGAGAAGCTACTCCAGTAGTCCTGTAAAGCCAAGGGTAAAAACGGACCTTCATCTTCCCAGCTACTCCCCATCCCCACGCGTAAGGAGCAAACGAGTATCCCCGGCTTTCTGGGGCTACTGAATCAGGCCAGGCCAAGTGCATCTTCTGTTCACCTTTCCTCACTTCTGCCCCGCCTGGTTCTGCTGCCTGGGCCAGTGAGCAGAGACTTAGCTGAGGGAGGCTGGGTCAGGCATCATCCCTTCCCCATCATGGGGGTGCAGTCAAGGAGAGCGGAGCACAGGTTACATCTGTTAAAACTGCTTCCGGCTTCAGTGTGTGTCTCAAAAAGGGTTCTAAAGTCTCAGCTAGTGATGTGCTTATTTCAGACAATGTGTAAAGAAACCAAAGCTCACCAGCTAGAAAATGTGGACATACTCTTGGCTAGTGCTAAAGCACCTGGGCACTACAAAGCAAGGTGAGACACGTGAGAGTGTGTGGGGGTGGGGGGGGGGGAAGGTGTCAGGGTATACCAGCCCCTAACATCATCACAGACCTGGTAGGTGCAATTGTACAGCGATAATAAGTAAAGATTATAGTAAAGTCATAGCATGAGAAACAGAAGAGAGATTGAAATAATGGAGTCAGACACATTTCATAGTAGCATGCTCATCTCAGCCTCACTCGGTGGTCCACGTGGAGAGAGAGAGATTTATTGCTAACCAAGGCTTTTATATTCTCTGGGGATGTGCAGGTCCCCTAATTACAGGTGATGACAGAAGTCACAGGAAAGAGTTGTGCTACAGGTAATACAGTAATGGGAGGGGGGTGATCTAGGGGTATCCTCACAATAGAGGAGAGATTGGGGTGACAAGATGGATGGATCCTAGATTCAGGATTGCAGCCTACCTTTGGATGTCACTGAGCCGGTTTGACCTGTTGTCTGGCTCACCATAGAAACCATTAGCAGTAGGGTGTAAACCCACCCTGCTGGGACCAAACTGATGGCTGCAAGCCTTTAGGGAGAAATATCCCCTTGTCCTTAACAGCAGGGAGTGGGCCTTATTTGTGGTGGGACCAGACAGTAGTTACTTAAGGGAAGTAACTTGACAATTATTTACCATTAGCTGCAAGCAGTATCTAACATATATTTGGGGCAGACGACTTGGGAGAAATCTTTCAGTTTCCCATGGGGGAGGGGGGAGAGATTTAAGGTGTCCTCTATAGTGTGTTTTGTTGGTTGTTTTGAGACAGAGTGAAGGTTGGAGTTTAGGTGATTGCTACCCACTAATTTCCTAAGAAGCTCCAGGGGCCGCCTAGAAACATCTGCAGGATTTAAAGGGCCAGAGGGTGGCTCCCTCATTCCCCCCCACCCCCACCACTCCGTGTGTGTGTGTGTGTGTTTGTGTGTGTGTGTGTGTGTGTGTGTGTGTGTGTGTGTGTGTGTGTGTGTTTTGGGATTGTCTGTCTGGGAAACAGCTCTGGTAGCTCAAGCCTGATCTACTTCCCCACCTGCCTGAAATGTGACCTGGGGGCAGAGACCCCTCCTATGCCCAATCGTGCACCTCCACTCTCCAGCCCATGGCGTTGGGGGCTTGATTTTAAGTCTGGTTCCCAGGGGGGCTGAGTGGGGAATAAAGACAGCTGATAAGCCTGACAGTGTTGACTTTATGGGGCATATTCAATGAATTTACTTTCTGCAAGTAGCCTGTATTATTCTTATCTCCTGCCCACAGAGCATGGAAATCCTCATCTGGGGCATTGATAGTCATGTTCCTTGATACAAAGACCAGAGAATAAAGAGGGAAGGGGGAGGGGGAGTTCTACCCTGCCCCTTTCTTTTTTCTGGAGTCTGGTCTTAACCTACCCACCCCTCACCCTTCCTTCTCCACTGCCCCTAGGTTGGTTGGCTGGAACAGGAGGCACTCAGCTCCAGGCTGTGTCAAGGCCAAGTCAGCCCTTGCTGTGAGAGTGTCAGCAGCTGGGCACAGCTAGGGTTGTGTCTCCCTCTAATTGGTAACGGGAAAGAAAGTGGGGGAAAGACTGGGCTTTCCGTTACAGTCTCTGGAACCCACGGGGTCACTGTGAGTCAGCACTGACTAGATGGCAGAGTAGGGAAGCAAGGCCTGCTCTCTTGAGACAGTCATGTGCCTTACTTTCTGCTGCAAAGGTCAACATTTGCTCAGGGCAGAAGGAGCAGCAGGTGCAGTGGTGGATTGGGGTGTGTGGTTGTTACAAAGAGCTCCTGGGACTGGAGCTGGGGAGTGGAAATGCTTGGTGATCAGAAGACCTGGTGCTCAAGAGAAGCTGTTCTTTCCCCTCTCCAACATCTTTCTCGCCTAGCTCTGGCCTCTGTTTGCCGTCAATATTGGCAAGCAAGAAATGCTTGTAGCACAGGACTTAAAAGGAGTTGGACAGAGAGAGGACATTGAAGCGAGCAGATGAGAGAAAATTATGAAAGTGTTATTGGAGGATTTCTCATCTAGCTTTCAGATGGCGTTACTCTGGAAATAAAGTAGAATATTTACTGAGAAACTCTAGTTTCATTAGATGCCTATTGTGATCATGTACATACACAAGCACTTTGACTCTTCATAAAAACAGATGACATTGACCTTAGCCCGAGAAAAAAGAGACTGGTGGCGTAGTGGTTTGAGTTGGGCATCGATCTGCAAGGTCGGCAGGCAGTTCAACCTTGCTGCTCCCTGGGAGAAAGACGGGGCTTTCAACTCCTGTACAGTCTTGGAACCTTAAAGGGGCAGTTCTACCCTGTCCTATAGAGTCACTATGACTTAGTATGGCAGTGAGGTGTTTTGTTTTGTTTTTCAGGGAGGGGGGAGAAGTGAAATAATTTGCCCAGGTTGACAACTGATGTCAGAACAGGGATGCAAACTCCCTCACCCCACCCCCTGGTAATCAGTCTTTCAAAGTCAAACCCAAGGTCTGCTCTTAATGACTACACTAAACTGTCTCATGCTTGGTAATTCCCAGTATCTTATTTTACTTAATTCACAGCAAATCAGTGAGTACTTATGGTTCTCATTTGATAGGAATAAGGCTCAGAAGGATCCCACTCCCTCTCTGTTTGGATCAGAGACTCTGGCCTGAAAATACACCCATCTTTCCTTCACTCTGCCATGACTAGGGAGTGACACTAAAAATGTCCACCATCATCAAAAACACTGCTAGAGTCCTCTTTTCTTAGAAGAGAGGTGTGATGCCTCTCTGGAGCCCCCTGTAGCTGAGCAGCGGGATTTCACCCATTCAGATCTGTCTTCCTGTCCCTTGCTTTCATCTCCAGCTACTGGCCTGGTTCTTTTTTTAGGGGTTGGAGGTTAGTGTGAGGGAAAGCAAGAAGGGCTCCACGCGAGGTGTCGAAGGGATAGATATCAAGCATCAAAGAACAAAAAATCATATCATTGTAAATGCAGGTGAGTGCAGAGTGGAGACTCAAAGCCCATCGGTAGGTGAGTTACTTAATTGTGCCAGCCTGGCCGATAATCACATGTGGGGCTAATTGAAAGGCGGAGGGATAAATGGGTGGTGAGCCTCGCCTTTCTAGTTCTCGGGTCTCTTGTTTTGTGATGGTTGCACCGGGTGCAGCTGCCTTAGCAGTTCCCTGCTTCAGCTTGCAAGATTGATTTCCTACAAGACATCCCCAAGGAGAAGCTACATAGACCTATCCCAATGCAGCCCTGGGTGCTGGAGCAGCCATGTGGAGACCCCTACTAGTGCTGAGATGCTTGTTCGTTCACTGACTCAGCTTTCCTCCTGCAGTCGGCATCATTGCCTCTGTTTTGAGAGGTGGAAGACTGTGGACTGGCGTTGGGTTAATGGGTTAATGTTGGACTTGTGGGCTTGGGTAGCATTGGGTTGGGATGTTTTCGTGATGCACCTTTTCTTTACATAAAACTCTCTCTTATACATGAGTCGCTGTGGATTTGTTTCTCCAAAGTACCCAGACTAATACAGTAGGCAACTGGACACCCCTTTACTGAAGGGTTGTGGGGAGGAGATGAGCCAGCCAGGGTGCAGGGTAGCAACAATGAAACACGTAACTATCGTGATCCCAGTTCTAACTTACAAATCTGGCTAGACCAGAGGATGTACACTGGTACAGATAGCAACTGGAAACAGGGAATCCAGGACAGGTGACCCCTTCAGGACCAGTGGTGAGAGTGGCAATGCCTGGAGGGTAGAGGGAATGTGGGTTATAAAGGGGGAACCGATTATAAGAATCTTCGTATAACCTCCTCCCTTGGAGATGGACAACAGAGAAGGGGACGAGGGGAAACGTCAGACAGTGTAAGATATGACAAAATAATAATTTGTGAATTATGAAGGGTTCATGAGGGAGGGGGAGGGTGAAGGGAGGGGGAGGGCGAAGGGAGGGGGAAATGAGCTGATATTAAGGGCTCAAGTAGACAGCAAATGTTTTGAGAATGATGATGGCAACAAATGTACAAATGTGTTGGCACAATGGATGGATGTATGGATTGTGATAAGAATTGTATGAGCCCCCAATAAAATGATTTTTAAAAAAGAAGGGCCCCAAAGGCTGTGAGCATGTCGCTAAATTGTCCTGTGAAACAAGTGGCACTAACATTCATGAAAATGTGCAGTGTCTGTTGGCTCTGGAAAGATACTTTAAGGACCACCAGTAAAGTCCTGGTGGCATAGTAGGTTACACATTGAGTTGCTAACTGTAAAGTCAACGATTCGAAGTCTGCTCTGGTAAAGATTTCAAGTCTTGGGCACCCAGAAATAATCCTCCCCTGCTCTCTAGGCTCACATGGAGTCAGAATCAACTCAGCGGCAGTGAGTGTGAGTAAAGTTGACTCCGTTGCAGCTGAGGGCTCCTTGAATATTTAACTTGTCCAGGAGCATTGTTTATCTATGGTGATCAACTTAATAGGGTGTTACTTTGTACTTAAAATATATAATTCCTCACTTTAAATGGGAATACTCACTTTAAAGGCCTTCTACACCTAACTTAGTCCTTAAAAAAGGAGGAAGAGAACTCAGCTCACACTCCTGAGTTATTCACACGCCACACACACGCACGCACAGCCATCAGTCCTTCACGATCATAGTTGTTATTCAGGATCATAATTGTTATGTTTGAGGTCATTGTTGCAGCCACTATGCCTGTCCATTTCCTTGAGAACCCACCTCTTTTTCCCTGATCTTCTACTTGAAGTATGATCCTTTTTCAGCGACTGAGTCCTGGTAACCTAGTGTTTATGTGTTGGGATGCTAACTGCAAAGGCAGCCATTCGAAAAACCAGGTGTTCTACCGGAAAAAAGAGGAGGCTTTCTATTTCTGTAGTAAAGAGTTACAGTGTCTCAGAAACCTCCACAGGGCAATTCTATCCTAACCCAAATGGTTGCTATGAGCTGGAATCAACTCTGTGGCAGGGGGTCTGAGTGAAATTCCTTCTGATAACATGTTCAAAAGACGTGAGATGAAGTCTTGCCATCCTCTTTTCTAAGGAGCATGTGGCTATACTTCTAAGATAGACAACTTTGTTTTTCTGGAAGTCCATGGTAATGTTAATATTCTTCACTGACCCAATAATTCAAGTGCATCTATTTTTCTTCCTTTCAATTTGCCAGTTTTCACATACATATGAGGTGATTGAAAACACCATGGCTTGAGTCAGGCATGCCTTAGCCTTCAAAGTGACCTCTTTGCTTTTCAACACCTTCACGAGGTCTTTTGCAGCAAATTTGCCCAATGTAATGTGTCATTTGATGTTTTATTAGAAAATGCAGATTGAGAAATAGAGATTGTTGTGTTATAAACAAATTGATTCATGACAAGAAGCAAAACAAAGAGGACCATTTGAGATGATAGAGGATACAATTCATAAAGTCAATAAAACTGCAGAGTCTCTGCTTCAAATGTAATACATCAAAGACACGACGGTTTAGCACCTAACACTCCTGGGAACACAAAGGGTCAAACAGGCACAAAATAGTGGAAGGGGATTTTCACACAGCTTTCCCTACTCAAGGTCAAGAAGACTAAAACCCCACGAATATAGAAGATTCATTTAATGCAGGAGTTGATCCCAGAGCTCATTCTTTTAAAGGAAAAACAGTACTATGAAAAGAATAGCATGCAAAGCTAATGAAGAAGATAGAAGCCATAACGCCTAACAAGAGAATAGCCTTCCTTTTTTCCCTTTTAAACCAATGGAGCATTTAGAAAAGCTTATAGGTTTTACAAGAGAAAAATCTCAAAAAAATCCCAGAGTATTATTATTTCACAATACAATAAAAAATTAATAGCAGATCATTTAAAATATAACAATCAGGAAAATTTAAAAATACTTTTATAATTGTATTGGCACATAATTCACATATCATATGATTCAATAGTTCAATCATATCAAAAAGAATTGTACAATCATTATCTCAATCAATTTTAGAAATTTTCTCTTTTTCACGTATAAATGGCTTTTTAATTTATTTTATTTATTTATTTTAATAAATAATTTTATTGGAGGCTCTTATAGCTCTTATAACAATCCATACATCAATTGTATCAAGCACATTTGTACATATGTTGCCATCATCATTTCCAAAACATTTTCTTTCTAGTTGAGCCCTTGGTATCAGCTCCTCTTTTTTCCCCTTCCACTCTCATGAACCCTTGATAATATAAATTATTTTTACTTTCATATTTTACACACTCTGCTGTCTCCCTTCACCCACGTTTGAATTTTTTAAATTTAAAAACAAAGGCTAATGAACTACCGACATTAGGAACGAATCACAGTGACACTGCAAATGCATAACAGAAGAAAGTTCATAGACTGAAATGCTTTTATTACTAAAGTAGAGTAAATTAGCATTCAAATAAAAGTGGGAACTGGAAAGAGAATAAAACAAATGAGAAAGAACAAATTTAATAAATATATAGTAGAAATTAATGCATAAGAAAATCATATAAATGAGCTAGTTCTTTAAAAACAACAGTAAAATGGACACGCTTCTGCAAAACTAATCAAGATGAGAAAGAATCCATAGCATTTCATTAGACATGAGGAGGGAGTTTTTTTCTTAAATCTGAGAATAACTATCCATACAATCACTCTACTAATAAATCTGAAAACGTCAACATTTCTAGTACCTGAGAGGCTGGCACTGTCTGCTAAAGCGCTGGACTGCTGAACTCAAATCAAGGTTGGTGGATCAAACCCACTATCTGCTCCGAAAGAGAAACTCAAAACTCACTGTCATTGAGTTAATTCCAATTCACACCAACCCTGAGGACAGAGTAGAACTTCTTGAGAGAGAAAGGTGTGGCTATCTACACCCCAGAATATTTACAACCTGGGAAACCGGATCACTATGAGTATGACTATGAAAGGATATATTAATTCCTTTAAGCTAAACCATAGATCATGTGATGAACATTGAGGGATACATGGCGATAGGTGGGTGGGTAGAAGAAGGAATGGGTGGATGAATTGGGAGCTAGAGATGCAGAACTGGGGTTGAGAATGGGGTTAAGGTTTTAAAACTGTATAAGGCTGACTCTTAAACTCTGGCTAACTGACCTTGACCTACACCCACCTGAGCTGGCAGAAATCCCTTCCCAAACCCTCAGATTTGGTCTTTCTTGAACCTGATCACCGCTGCACATAGGTCTAGTGATCCCGCATTCACAGGCTAATCCAGACAGATCAATTAAAGCAGCAGAGCCTCACAGCCTGGAATAGCCCAAGCTCTCATAGCCCTGCCTTCTCCTCCCCAGCCCCCTTTGTCCTTCCCAGGAACCTGCAGGTGCAGTCTCTCCAGGGGCGGTGAGGGCCATGAATAGTAAGGGTTTTAGCTCAAGCACACAGAGGCTTGAGCTGCCTGTACCTAATCCCCCAATAATCGGATTATGTAAATTCCTACTTCAACCCATTCTCCTGCAGGACCTGGCCCCTCAACTCCCCACACTGGGAGGCATGAGCTGAGCCAGGGCCTGTCACTAAAGGATCGCTCCCAATAGAATGGTGCACCATTTTCAACATTATAAAACCAACAATAGCATTAAAGAAAGTTTTGAGAGGGAAAAAAAAAAAGTCAAGCTGAATCTCAATGTGCCAGCACCACTGTGCTCCTTTCTCTATAGTCCCTTTCAGTCCTTGGCCAACTGCACTGATCCTAGCTTACAGCATAGGGTGGCTTCCTTTAGCATCATGCACTTCCAGTCGTGTTACCTAGTGTCCATAATTCTTTAAAAAACAACCAACGAACCAAATGAATAGAATATTCCATGGAGACGATATATCTCGCCTCAGAAAACCAAAAGTCTCTTGGTTTAAAATCTGAAGTGTACTCTATCAGAGTGGTGGTCCAATAGATCGCAATGTCAAAACAGAGTGGGCACTGTGAGGTAGCAATCCCCTTCCACAACACACACGAGCACCGAGAGCAGAAAGAGGAGCCAGCCAGGGCTCTGCAAGCATCCTTTCTAAAGTATCCTTTTGTGCCTGTGTGCAGTCGACCAGTTCATCTACAATCCACCCACCTGCCAGCACATCCTCTCCACTAACACCAAGTAGGACTTCTAACCCACCAAACGAAGCATATCACTTCCCTGTCCAAACCCTACAGTTACCTTGACGCTCTCCTCTGTTGATGCATTAGTAATCTCTCTGCATTCTGTACTGTCCAGATACGCAGGCCCTTGGTCTGTGCTGTAGAAAAACCCAGTCTCCTCCTCCTCCAGTCCCCAGCCCTCGCCCCACCGTCTAGACTATATACTAGGTACCGGGGACTTCTGACTTCCCTGACCAAATGTCCCTAAGCCCACTTTGGGACCTGCACACAGCTCTTCCTTAGGTCCCCGCCGCTGGTGGTCTACGCATCTAGTCCCGTCACAGGACAGGCCTGAGCTGGAAGCCCAGTTTAAATGTCACTTGCCCTACCAGTAATCTTTGATTCTTCAACCAGAATCTCTCCCTCCTTTTTCCTAACTAATGTCACACACTCTACTCTTCCAGCACTTGCCACTATCTTGTACTTAGTCATTTCTATTGTGTCCTCTCCTTCCCTGCAAGGCTGTGGGCTTGTTAGAAACAGATCAAAAGCTTTCATCACCTGCCTGTCACCTCTCATCCCCAATCTAGCAGTTCAGGCAACAGTCTTAATTAGATTTGGGAGCAGAGGAGCAAACAAACCCAAAGTCTCAGGGTATTCCAGTAGCACAGGTTTCTTGCTCATTCCTCACTCGTAAGGCAGTGGTTGATAGAGTTTGCCTAGACCCCGGAGAGCATCCTCAAACACAGTCCAGGCAGCGCACATGCACAACAAACCCACAAGCACTCACAAGCAGTTTCCTTCTCACCTAACGCGCAGGGAGGGACACTCCTCCCTCCAGCCGGATCTCACTGGACAGGGAGACTATGGATGGAGCACACTCGCTACCACAAGAACACCTAACATTTGGGGGGACTCTGCACTAAGCAGGGTGATCTTCACCATGCTGTTACTGTCCTCGCTTTACAGGTGAGGAAATAGAGGTGGAGACAAGTGAAGTCATTTGCCTAGGATTAAGTTGACCGAATTCTTTGAAATCCTGATTCCGTGGTCTAAGTGTGCCTTCTGACATCTCTGCCTTTCAACGGTTGTGGAACCCTCTTCCAACGCAACACACACACACACACACACACACACACACGATTGTGGTCTTTGGGCTACAAGGGAAAACTCACTGGGGACCGTACATAATTAGCACCTGGTGGGCGCACACCGGGCACGGGCATCCCCCGGGGTTGCCCGGCAGGCACTGCAGGTCTCCATGCAGCCTGGGTGGTTGGCAGGACGCCTCCCGTCGCTGGCCTGACACAAAGAAGGGGTTTCCACCGTCTCCTGGCTGTTCTCCGGTCTAGGACAGTAACAAGGCGGGTCCCAGGAAGGGGAGTGGCGTCGAGCAAACGGGCCAGCAGGGGTCGGGACGGGCGGGGCCCCGCGGGCCTGTAGGACAAAGGACAGCGTCCTTTAAAGGCGGCTGCGGCCACACCGGGCCGGGCCGCGGCTCTCCGGGACCAGGTGCGCCGGCTTCTGGGGCTCAGGTGAGTTCGGGTCCCGAGCGCAGCCAGGCCTGAGTTGGAAGCGCACTTTCCTGGGCGCGCGGGTGACTTCGCGACGGGGACTGTTCGGTGGGAAGACCTGGGGACTGGGGACCGGCTCCGGGGGCGCCCAGCTTGCCCCCGCGGCGAGCGGCTTGGGCCGGCCCGCTTCTCCTGGAGGCGTGAGGGCGGGTCTCCTGCGTCCACCTCCGAGAACCATTTAGGGAGTGACCCCTGGCCCGTGCGAAACCGTAGCCCCGAGGTGTGTTGCTGGACTCCTGGCTCCTGCGATGCGTCCTCATCTTACAGGGCACTGCTCCGCCGGGAGGAGCAGAGAGCGACAAAGAAAAAGGAGAGGTGAAAATGCAGTGGGCAAGGCAGCAGCTTAGGATGGGTGGGCAGGGCCCTGGTGGCGTTGGCATGAGCGCACCTGGGACCAGGTGGCCGCCCCAGTAGTGGAAGCTGTTAGGTGCGGGGGCGCAGAATTTCGACGACAGCGACCATAGGTGACGATGTAGAACGGCCCCATAGGATTTTCTGAGCTGTGCACTTTAGAGGAGCAGTTCGCCAGGTCTTTGTTCCGCACAGCGTTGGGTGCGTTGTAACCGCTTCCCCCTGGATTGATGTACTTGAAACGCAGTGATGTGCCTCACGTGCTAAGTGAAAAATATAAGTTACAGAATCGCATGTATAATGATTTTCGGAAGTAGGCCTGTGTGTGTTGGGAAGTGGGAGATGGTGGGGACCTTTCACGTGTTGCAATGCACCTTTTTAAAAAATTGAACATGTGTTAGTGTTACCATTTCAACAAGTAGAGATGTGTCATGGTAAGCACCTGCCCTCCCCTTCATTTCTGACTTTCTAGAGGAAGTGTTACTTCTCTCAAGAGAAAACTGTAAGAGACCAAAGGCCAGGAAGAGGCATTAGATGTCTTAAGCAAAAAAAAAAAAAAAGAACTGAATGAATGGAATGAATGCCAGGGATAGGCCCTTCCAGGAATGTTAGGGCTGGGGTGGGGTGGCGATCTTTAGGGAGAATGTGGGGAGCCTGTGCCGCATCTTCCCCCCTGGCTGTAGCTGTGTGTCTAGAAGCTACTGGCTACAAAGAACAGTGGTTCCTATGGAGGCATGGGTGTCAGTGTCTTGGGGCTTAATGTCATACTTTCATTTCTCAGATACAGTGTCCCCTTCATGGGTAACATTGGAAGTAGAGATATGTGTGCACATCTGTGTACTGACCATGACATTCCTCCCACCCCGGCAACTTAAGCCAGGAGCCACTCCCACCCTCCCCAGCAGTATGAAGATTGCATCCAGGGGGGGGCCTCTGTTTGCCTTAGGAAACTCTTCTTCTGTGTTTCCACTAACCTCTACCCTAAATGTAGCACTCTTGGTTTACTGTTACACATTGGGCTGCTAACCTCAAAGTCAGCTAGTTTGAAACCACCAGCTGCTCCTCAGGAGCAAGATGAGGCTTTTCACTCCTGTAAAGAGTTACAGCCTGGGAACCCCGCAGGAGCAGGTCTACTCTGTCTCATGGGGTGGCCAGAGTTGGAATCGACTGTATCTAGTAAACGTGGCGCCACGGTTGTTAGCACAGTGCCACTGAGCTGCTGCCAATTCAGTGACTTCAGGTGACAGAACAACTGCCTCTCCTGGCTTCCTTGGCTGTAACCTGTACGGATGCAGATTGTCAGTGGGGTCAGGTGTGTTTGAAGTACCACCCAATGGTGAGCAGTCAGGTGCTTAACTGTTTTCCTCCCCACCCCGCCTTATGGACTCCTTCGGACTGCCATGCAGTCAAGGTGGACTCATAGCGACCCCCTGTGGGTTTCCAAGACTGTAACTGTTGACCAGAGTAGAAAGCCCAGTCTTTCTCCCCAGGAGCTGTTGGTGGTTTCAAAGTGCTGACCATTCGGATCGTAGCCCAATGCGGAAGTACCACACACCAGTACTTCTATCTCCTCATAGAAGTCATTGACATTTGTATACCATGTTAGAGCCGTTGCAAGTCTTTTGGAAAAGCATTTATATATCACTACTTCAAGATTACAACAATGTACTTATTCAATGTCTTAGACCATACCCCATTTAATTATTTTAATAGCTATTAAGCATAACTGGTTTGCTTATATGCTTATGTATTTTAATTTAAAATCATTACTCTGAGAATGGAACCAAAGCTTTTTCACTAAATGCATTTAAAATCATTGTCCTTCCCCTTACAGAAGGATCTCGGTGAGGACACAAGCCAGTCAGGACACAAGCCATCGTTTAGCAATGATGAAACATAAAACTTTCCTCTAGTTCTTTAATGTTTCTCCCCCCCCATCATGATCCCAATTCTACCTTACAAATCCGGCTAGACCAGAGGATGTACATTGGTACAGATAGGAACTGGAAACACAGGGAATCCAAGACAGGTAAACCCTCAGGACCAATATTGAGAGTAGTGATATCAGGAGGGTAAGGGGAAGGTGGAGTAGAAAGGGAGAACTGATCATAAGGATCTACATATAACCCCCTCCCTGGGGGATGGACAACAGAAAAGTGGGTGAAGGGAGATGTCAGACATTGTAAGACATGACAAAATAATAATAATTTATAAATTATCAAGGGTTCTTGAGTAGGGGGAGGCGGAGAAGGAGGGGAAAAGAGGAGCTGACACCAAGGACTCAAGTAGAAAGAAAGTGCTTTTGAGAATGATGCTGGCAACAAATATACAAATGTGCTTGACCCAATGGATGGATGTATGGATTGTGATAAGAGTTGGACAAGCCCCCAATAAAATGATTTTAAAATAAATAAATAAAAATTAAAAAAATAAAATCATTGCCCTAAGAAAGAGTCCATCCATGGGCTTCCTCAGGGTCCATGGCAAAAAAAAAAGGTCACAAACCCTGGCGCAGTGGGAGTCACCATTGATGAGGCCTGAATACCGGGCTGTACCTCTGAGTCCCTGTGTCACCTTGGATAAACCGCTCCGTCCTGGGTCAATGTCTGTCAAATCTTCGCTGAGCCGGTGGCATCTGCTGTGATTTTTGAGCTCTTACGTTACTCTGAAATCAAGATTAGCAGTAATCACCCCTTGCCACTGGGCAAACACTCATGCAATTTTCTCTTGATTTAATAAGTACTTTAGTATTTTCCAGTGACCTCGACGCTGAACTTTTTCAGCTTGCCAAATCACTGATTTCTTTTTCACCCTGTAGAGAGGAGAATAACACACTTGATGATAAATCAACACTAATTAAGCCCCTCCTAAGATGGCAGGCGACATTTTAGAAGGCTGCCTGTTCCTCTCCCCATTTCTTCTGCACAATAGAAGAGAACACCACAGTTAGTTTATCCTGCCTAATCGGTTTTTTCTTCCCAGCTTGAAAAAAGACCCACCACGGTCTAGAGTTTTCTCAGCAAATAAGCCAGACCCTCTTTGGACAAGAGAAGCTTACAACTTCCCTCCCTTGTCCTGGATGCAAAACAACCAGCACTGCTGCGGGAACAAAGGGTCCGCGGGTCCTTTTCCACCTTCAATTCTCCGTGATGGAGGCTTTCATATTTGGGGTATCCGTGGGTCCCCTTCTCCCAGCGCTCGAGGTTGTCATTGTGGAACCAAAGACGAAGGGATGCTGAAAGGACTTAACCAAGAAAATCAAACCCATTGCCCCTTCAGTGGGTTCCCACCCATGGCAACCACTTGTGGTTAGATCAAAGGCAATGGGCCAGGCTTTGTCGATTTTCAGAGCAGAAAGGAGACGTTGGGCATCACGTGGTCTACTCCCTTTGCTTTTGAACGGATCAATGGTCCAATGGGAACTCGCTCTGAAGGCGGGAGGGGGGGTAGGAGGGGCAGTGGGGGGAGTGTTTCTGCTGCCGCTGCCTCTGTGCTTCCTGTTTGCTTGTCACTCGGACAACAGGGCCTTTGGGATGTGCGCCTGTGTTGTGTTTCTTAGCATCCTCGGCAGCCAGCACAAGAGGAACATAGTAGGGCCTTTGTAAGTGTTGACCCCAGAGTCTGGAGCGCACCTCCCTGCAATGTGACTATGCGTCAAACCGAGTGTGCTAGACACTGCTAGACGCTGCGCTCACATATCAGCTTGCGTTTCAGTAATAGAGCAAGGCAACATCCCGAGTCTCCCTGGACTTATGACTCAACTGAAGCCCCGACAGATAAGCAGATCACTAGAGATTACACAGGTAGGAGGAGCATCTTAGATTCATGGCAGGACCTGTGATCCTCCCAGGCTTCTTTCATGATGTTGGTCACTGGGGTCCTTTTTCTGTCCCGTCACAGGAACCCAAGCATGACCAGGAAGCTCTTCACAAACACCAGGGAGCGGTGGAGGCAGCAAAACGTCAACAGCGCTTTTGCCAAGCTGAGGAAGCTTATCCCCACTCACCCTCCAGACAAAAAACTGAGCAAAAATGAAACACTTCGTCTGGCCATGCGGTATATCAACTTCTTGGTCAAGGTCTTGGGAGAGCAAGGCCTGCAGCCAACAGGAGTGGCAGCTCCAGGAAACATTCTGGGGCTCTTTCCCCAAGGGGCCCGCCTACCGAGCCTGGAGGACAGCACTCTACTGGATGACTGCCAAGGGTCACTGCCTGGTCCAAGCCACCCCGTTCCATAGTGTGACCCAGGCGGTCAGCTCTCTGAGTAGCACTTGTTCAGAAGTCACCGGATATTATTAGCCAGTTGCTTGCTCCAGATTCAATCTGATGAATCATTTGTGAGACACGAGCTTACACTTCCTGCCTGGTGGCTCAGGGACCGTTGCAGGGAACTCAAGGAGGCAGATTTACGGCCTGTAAAATGGAAATCTAATTATGAACATCCCAGCATTATCTTTAAATGACATTTAACGATGAGCGAACTTAAACAAAATATTTAGCATAGACAATAGAAATGCAATACCAGCGAGTGAATGAATACATGTGTAATTTGCCTTCCCTGCTATGAAGCATTGGCTCAATCTCAAATCGAGAGGGTTGGTGCCCAATTAGGCAATGAAATGGTGTGGGCCTGGCAGGCTTCACCACCACTTCGATATTTGAATTTAAACATGAATCCCATCGTTGAGGCCAGAGTATAAATAATTTCATCTGGTTGGCTCTGGGACCTTTTCTGTCCCCAAAGTTCTGGTCAGTACATTGGTTTTAAAACCTTCTGACCCACAGATAGGAAATGGAAGGGTTTTAGAGGAATGCAAATTTTTCTGCGACTCTGTGGAAAAAAACGATTTTATTGATGAAAAGCTGAACTGAACCTCGGTGGCTCATGATCACAAGGAAGCTTGATGGGTGTTGGATGAGGCTCCCGCCAGTTCATTCCCTGAATAGTGACGGCGTCGCGCCAGTCACTGTATATGGCACACGGCTTTCATCCCTGGCAAGACGTCTTCCTTTACTATCCTTCATTTAAACTACTTTCCGTTCACCTCCCACCCAGCCCAAGGAGGTCCGTGCCGTAAACACTCACACGCACACAGCAGGGGATTTGCCCCTAAACATGTGCTCATCTCTCAAGAATTTCCGTGCAGTTCAGGTTTGTGGCAATCCTGTCCTGTGATTATATACTTCAGAGCCTTACAGATGGAAGTCACGGGAGTAGCGCTACAGACATTCTAACAGCAAGTGAAAATAATCCTCGACTTAGTACTTTCATAGTTGAGATTTTTGTTGATGGTTGAAAAGATACCCGGTAAAAAGACATCAATCCAGCTGTTTCTGCGTGCCTAGTACCGCACCACGGACTCCATATTTGACTCGGCAACCATTCTCCCCTCACTTTCCAAGCTGTTCCTCCCTGATTGACGGAAATTCACTTCCCTCTACGCTTCGCCTCTAATCTTTCCATGGGCTGGTGTCCACGTGATCCTTTCGAGTAAGTTCCGTGGGAGGCTTGTTTCACTGTAGAGACTCAGAAGAGCTTTTCGTTTGAGTGCAGGTGTCACGCCGCCAGTCAGAAGGGGTGGGCTTTTCTGTATCGGGAGTCTCTCTTTTGCAAACTTGGATTTTTTAAATTTAAAAATGTAAAGTGACTGTTAAAAGGCGCTGTCCTTATTTGTGGACCCAAGCTTTGACGCTGTACGCATGAGTCTGGAGCTAATTTTAAAAGTCACTCTCGGGCAGCAGCTCTCAACTTGTGGGTCGCGACCCCTTTGGGGGAGTTGAACGACCCCTTCTTAGGGGTCGCCCGATTTATAACAGTAGCAAAACAGTGATGAAGTAGCAACGAAAACCACTTTATGATTGGGAGTCACCACAACACGAGGAACTGTATGAAAATGTCCCAGCATTAGGAAGGTTGAGAACCGCTGTTCTCGGGTCTTCCTCGGGGTACTAAATGTCAGGTTTGGTCATTATAGAGTAAGAATTTGTAGTTGAGTTATTCTAGTTCCCTGGATAGCGCATCTCTCTCTGGATCACGCAAGCCCAGTGGACAAGTTGAGGCAGTTTACATCACCCGTGCTGCCCTGCTGCTCATACGTCGGAATCCCTTCAATGTCGGTGAGAGAGTCCGTTCTTTAAGGAGAAAAAATAAAGTATTTATGGACTCCACTGGAAACTTCCAAAAGTCACAGATAACAGGTCCATTAAGCCATAAACTGTCAGAACTAGACAATATGGCTAAGGTCAGTTCCTGATTTAACAGAGGAGAACACGGGTCCAGTGTGTTTCAAAGTGATTTTCCCACGGTCGCATGATCAATGAGTGGACACCCAGGACAAACGGCTTCTTCACTTAATGCCAGCTCCACGTTTGCTGTGGGCCCTCAGCTCCCAAGTACTTCAGGACTCAAAATGAGCAAACGCCTTGTTTTTGTGTTCTTTTCTGTAGTGTGCTGTAACCTTCTTCCTACTCTTTTTCACTTGGAATTGAATGATTATGCGCTGTAGAATGTGATTAGATGTATCATGACCAAAGATTGCACTTACTGATGTGTTTTGTGAATTTCTCATCATGGAATTTGTTATTTAATTGTTACTTTGTGGATTTCTCATCATGGAATGTAATTTGTTATTTAATTGTTAATTTATTACCAGTAAATTATTCAAGGGAAAAAAGTGTTCTTCATTTCTTTAAAAAAATTTGTTTTGTAAATTGACTGAGCACATTCAACCTCATCCCTATCCTCAGAACCACTGCTCTGCCATCATCTTTAGACCAGAGACATCCCCTGTCCTCCCAGAACTGGTCTCTCTCTCTTTTTTTAATCATTTTTTGGGGGCTCGTACAATTCTTATCACAATCCATACATCCATCCATTATGTCAAGCACATATGTACATTTGTGCCATCATTCTCAAAACATTTCAAAACATTCTCAAAACATTTGCCTTCTACTTGAGCCCTTAATATCGGCTGCTCATTTTCCCCCTCCTTCCCCCCTCCCTCATGAACCCTTCATAATTCATAAATTATTATTATTTAGTCATATGTTACACTGTCTGACGTCTCACCCCACCCTCTTCTCTGCTGTCCATCCCCCAGGGAGGAGACTATTCGTAGATTCTTGTAATCGGTTCCCCCTGAACTGTTCTCCTTTGATCTCTCCTTGCTTCCCGTCTGTTCCCTATTACGTAGCTCCACAGTGGTCCAGCCATGGTCAGATCACAGCCGACTGCTGGAGCTTCAGGGTCTCACCCACCAGATGGAGACAAATATCAAGTCCAGGTAAAGCCGGCCTTACTGTTCTTCCCTTGCTGTCCACAGTGCCACACATTCAGTATTTATTCTAATAGAACGATTTCACCTGTGATGCACCCCTCTTTTCTACCTTGGACTTGGTTCTGGTGACTCAACTTTTTTTGTTATATGTTCTCATTCATTCAACTTGTTCCACTTAGCATCTCCCTGTGCCAAATTCTACTTCCTAAAATCCTCATAACCATCTTAAATACTATCTTTCCCAAGAAGCCTTTATAGATCTTCATTACTCGATTAACCTCGCCTTCTTTGGGTTCCCCTGGTATGGGCCTTATGCCCTTGCTCTATAGAACAGACAGAATGGTACATTCTGAGGAGCTTGAGGGGTGGGGGGTGGCTAAGTGCTCTCCTAAGAGATTGGTGGTTTCAACCCACGAGTCCCTCTGAGTGAGGAAGGTGGGGCAGCCCACATCCATAAAGTCTTGGAAAGCTTAGGCATCAGAATCAGCTCAGCACGGTGGCTTTGGTGTTATTTGGTTTGATGTGTTAGGTGCGAACAAAGCTGCAAGCTCCCAGAGGACAGGGACTGTTGCTAACAAGTCTCACAACAGCCCTACAAGAAGTCATTGGTCTCCGAATGAGAAAACGATACCAAGTTCAGGCTATACTTCTTGTAGCTATTGTGAGGCACCGTGGAGTCCGTTCTGACCCATAAGCACCCTACATATAATAGAAGGAAACACTGGCCGATCCTGTGCTCTCCTTACCGTTGTCCTTATGTGTGAACCCATAGTTGTAGCCAGTGTATCAATCCCGCTTGTTGAGGGTCTTCTTATTTTTCACCAACTCTCCACCAGATATGATGTCCTTTTTTTCAGTGACTGGTCTCTTCTAATAATATGTCCAAAGGACAAGAGGCCAAGTCTCCCCATCCTTTCTTCTAAGGAGCCTATGCTGCTGCTGCTGTTATGTGCCATCCAGTCAGTTCTGACCCATAGTGACCTTATGAACAATAGAACGAAACACTGCCCAGTTCCTACGCCTGAGCCTGTTGCTGCAGCCACTGTCGATCCATCTCGTTGATGGCCTTTCTCCGGCCTGCTGCTCCTCCCCTTTCCCAGCAGGATGTCCTTCTCTAGGGCCTGGTCTCCTGACAGTGCGTCCAAAGTACGTGAGACAAAGTCTTGCCGTCCTTGCCTCTAAGGAACACTCTGAACACACTTCTTCCCAGATAGGTTTGTTTGTTCTTTTAACAGTCCGTGGCACTTTGAATATTCTTCTCCAGCCCCACAATGCCAATGCCTTGATGCATTTTCAAAGGCTTAAAGCCTCCACTAAAAGATGAACTTGGAATCAAACTTGAACTGGATGGATTTTCCTGAGAAATCCAAAGTCCAAACCTATACTTTTTAAAAGTTTATCTCCTAATTTTTTTTTAAAGTCATTTTATTGGGGGCTCATACAACTCATCTCAATATTTCCTAATTTTCATGTAATGATACCCATTCAGCAACTGCCTTATGAGGTTTGATCACCTGAGAATAGCAAGCTAAAATGAGCATAAATTATGCATAACTGGCTTTTCCATGAAACACCCAGGGGATGAAAGAGATCTGGGAGAATGGACAGCTTAACTGCTGACCTACAGGTCAAAGGTTCATTAGGGTCACATCCTTAAATAAAAAGGTCAAAGATGAGGAGGGACTCTAAAAGTCCAATGGCGATGCAAAGCAAGAGATTTCAAGCAGCAGGTGTTGCAAAAGAAATCCCAAGGATTGAATATAGTTAAGGGATTATAGACAAGCAGGGGGAAAGGTACCTGGAGCCACACTTTCACGTCAGTGGGTGCTGGAGCTCCCTGTGAACAGGAAACGGGTTTATTTTCTCCATGTTGCTACTGACTTTCACAAGAAGTAGAGCCCTGGTAGCTCAGTCTGTTACATACTTGACTGTTAACTGAAAGGCTGAAAGTTCAAACTCACCCAGGGGCTCCAAGGGAAAGACTTGCTGCTCTGGTTCTGTTGAGATAGCAGTAAAAACAACAACAGCCTTACAGGACAATTCTACTCTGTCGTCTGGGGTGGCTTTGAGTCAGAACTCACTGATGGCACCTAGCGACAACATCTCAAAGAGATTCTCAAGAGTATTGGATTTTTACAGAAACCCCAGTTAGGTTTATAACTACCAGATAGGTTTATCTAGCAGATAAATTTTTTGGCAAGAATCTCATTTGCGAAGCTCAAGAATTGCCTGCTAGTCTAAAGAAGCAAGGTGCTGAATTGCCTTTTCTGGGTAATTTTACAAAACAGAATGTATTCAACATCTTTATAGACTTTGACCAAAGAAATTATCCTGCTTGGAACCTAACAGTTATTTCCTAACCATATGGAAATAAACAATATCTATCTCAGAATTGTTTACAACAACCATAAAGTGATTAATGATAACAGGAAGAGCTAACATGTATTGGGTGTTTACCATATATATGCCAGGCACAGTGCCAGGAATCTCATGGTATCAGTTCACCTGATCTTCATAACCAGCCTCTAAAGTGCCTTATATTGTTGATTTTGTTCCCATTTCACGGAAGAGGAAATCGAAGTGGTGTAGATGCTTGTTTACCTTGTCCAAGATTTCACTGACAGCTAGAATTGGAACTAAGGTCATTCTTACGCTAAATCTGTGCTTTACATAGAGCCAGGTGGCTTTTCACACAGAACTCTTCCTTCTTTTGACCCTACTACTTTGTGGTAACCCCCAGAACTGGGCACATTTCCCAATAGCACGATTAAACATAACCCAAAGGGAACGGAGAGCCTGGCAAGACACAATGAGCACACGAAGAAGACCCATTTTACCTTCTTGCTATGACTTTTCTACACATTGAGCTGGCCTAGAAGCAAGCAGGACCTTCCAGAGACCTGCTTAAACCCAGTAGAGATGAAGGAAAACAGATTGATC
Organism: Echinops telfairi; assembly: GCF_000313985.2. Taxonomy (NCBI): domain Eukaryota; kingdom Metazoa; phylum Chordata; class Mammalia; order Afrosoricida; family Tenrecidae; genus Echinops; species Echinops telfairi. The sequence continues at coordinate 9,495,179 of NW_022111310.1, forward strand.
CAGGAGGGCTGTCCTCAAAGGGAGAAACCTCTCCTTAGAGTCAGGATCTAGGGCCTGGAAGAGCCAGCGTTGGCACTTTGGTTCTTGGATTAAGAATGGAGTTCTATCAGGGCCACAAGGAAAACAAAGCAAAGGGGAACTTGGGCAGAAGCCCATTTCTGTGGGCTCGACCAACTCAGGGGAAGTGTAAAAGATAAGATCCTAGATAGGCAATAATGCATAACAGATTCCGAATTTCTCTTACAGGGAACAAAACTTGCACAAGGCTGAGAAAAGTGGTCAGATGAGGGTGATGGGGGACTACAGTGAACATCTTTGTGTATGTGACTCCTCTGTGGTAGTTACATAATTTTATGTCAACTTGAAGATATGTAAAAGTGTAGTGGTGGATTTCCAACTGTCAATCAGGTCACAGTCTGATGGTTTCTCCTTGGGGGTGTGGCCTTCTCATAAGGAGGACCCTGGGAAACCCCTCTTGACCTTCTTGCTGGCTGGCATTAGTTACTGTCAGAGCCCTGAAGATGTGTCTACTGGCATTGGATACACAAGACTTTGTACCCACCAGCCTGTGATCTTCCTGTATTCTGCATCATTGCATGTGGCTGCATGAGTCTGAAGATGAACTTATGAACTAGTATCGGGCTATGGACTTGAGTTGGACTGGACTGGGCTGAGCTGTTTTCTCCATATATAATTACTTCTTGACATAAAGCTCTTTCTTACACATATATGAGTGTCTATGGATTTGTTTCTCTAGTCAACCCCATCTAAAACACCCTCCTTACCTTTAATTATTCCTCAGAACAAACTTCTAGGACTGTGTAACTAAAGGATATGAAAAATGTTTGTGCCCCTGGATGGACCCTTTCTTAGCAATTAACAATATTTATTTTAAACTGAAAGTACACAATATACACATTGATCCATTAATTTGGCTACTCAATAAACATCTATTGAGCACATCCTCTGTACTGGGGATACAAAAGTGAACAAAGACTATGCTGTACTGTTGATGACTTTGACCAAGACTTCATGAATGAACTTCAGCCTTTGCTGAACTAACTTTCACATGTTTGCCTGGGACTCTTGTTTGCCTAGCTGCATTCACTAGAATCAAACCAGACTTTTCACGGGCACCTGTAATGTGGCTCCTTCATTGCTAGCAACCACAGGCAACAAGCGAGTGATGTCCCCTTGTGGTCACGTCAGGATCAGAAGGAAATGCACTCCAAGGAAGGGAATCTTCACACAGCTGTCTTTTTGTATAAAATGGGATTAAGCAATATTTCTTTATGACAAAAAGAGACTCAACTCACTCACCGCCACCGAGTGTATTCTGACTCGCAGTGACCCTATAGGACAGAGCAGAACTGCCCCTTTGGGTTGCCTTCCATGACTGTAACTCTTCCTGGGAGTGGAAAGCTTCATCTTTCTCCCAAACTGCTGATCTTGCTGTTAGCAGTACGACGTGAGACCCACCATGTCACCAGGGCAGATACGACCACAGTTTTCTCTTTATGACAAGAAGGTAAAAAAACAGAAGAGTTTTGAAAGGGTCTTTGGGCCGGCCTTATCTAAAGTTTCTCAGAGAACTTGGAAGGGTTCTGTTTCAGTAAGCGGCTCCCGGGAAAGGAGGTACTGGTCCCAGAATGGTTATCATTAATCCCGAAGACTTCTGGTCCAGCTGTTTCATATCAACCACTGGTGTTTTTCTGATCCCTCCCAAAGAGTATATGCCTATGATGGAAAACTTTGTAACTAGTCCCTGGAATCAATCATTATAAACCTTGGTATCCCAGTATTCCAATAGAAGCCCATTCCCTACCCTACCCAGACTTCTTGTGACCTCAACCAAAGAGCCCAATCAAACAACTGTATTACAACGTCTTTGTTCCCTGGACTATGTCTGTCTTTGTTAGAAGCTCTTTATTTGATGTTTTCACTTATATGAGATGGTATCTCCCCAGCATATCTTTTTTTCTCTCCCCCCGCCCTTCCAAATACACCCATCTAATGTCATTTCAAGAATTGGGTGGCCTTTTTCCCCCTCTCCTGCCACAATAGTCTCAAAAAATGGCTGGCTAACTAGTGAAATGACAACCAAGTTAGCACATGCTTCTGTGTTTCCACAATGTTATGAAAGGGGAGCTAAGTAGCACCAAGGAAGGAATTCATATCGATTACATTTGTCTCTGTTCTCGACCCATTTGTCAGCTGAGATGCTAGTATTTCTGTATCTTAATGTGTACAATCTCTTCATGTGTCAAGGGTATTAAGCTTTTACTATAAATGTTTTGTGTAGCTTGTCGTTTGGTTTAATTTGGTTTTCGTTGTATGTTATTGTTGTTATTGTTAGGTGCCGTCAAGTCAGTTCCAACCCAAAGCAGGCTGATGCACGATAGAACGAAGCACCGCTGGTCCGGCGCCAGCCTCCTCATTGTTCCTGTGCTTGAGCCAATTGTCGCAACATGTATCAGTCCATTGTTTGAGGACCTTCCTCTTTTTCACCATCCCTCTGCTTTCCAAGGACCAGGTCCTGCTCCAGGGGCTGGTCCCTCCTGACAGCTCGTCCAAAGAATGTAAGATGAAGTCTGGGCCTCTAAGTCCTGGCCTCTGAGGACCTCTCTGGCTGTGCTTCTTCCCAGAAGTCCTTTCAATATCCTTTAGCACCATAATTCATTGCATTAATTCTTCTTCTGGTTTTCCTTGCTCAATGTCCAACTTTCACATGCACATGAGGCCATTGTAAAACCATGGCTTGCTGGGAGGTGGGAGCAGGGAGGGAGTGGGTGGGGAAAAAGGAAAATGAGGAGCTAATTCCAGGAACCCAAGAGGAAAGCGAATTTTGAGAATGATGAAGGCAACAAATGTATAAGTGTGCTTTACACAATTGATGTATGTATGAATTGCGATGAATTATATGAGTCCCAATAAAATGATTAAAAACAAAACAAAAAAAACCCATGGCTTGCGTCAGATGTACCTTAGTCTTCAAATTAACATCCTTGATTGTGCAGATTTACCTAACATATGTGTCTTTTGATCTCCTAACTGCTGCTTCCATGCGCATTGTTTGTGGAGTTAAGCAAGACAAAATCCTTGACAACTTCAACTTTTCTTCCTGTGTCATGGTCTACCTAATCGCTCACTTGGGAGGATTGGGGTCTTCTTTACATTCAGTTGTAATCCGCACTGAAGGCTGCAATCTCTGATCTCCATCAGCAAGCGTGTCAAGTCCTTACTCTCAGTGAGCAAGGCTATGTCATCTGCATATCGTAGGTTAATGAAACTTCCGCCAATCCTGATGTCATTCTTCTTCATATAAGCCAGCTTCTCTGATGATTTGCTCAGCATAAAGATTGAACAAATATGGTGAGATGATACAACCCTGACACACATCTGTCTAGAGTTTAAGCTATGCAACATTCTTTTGTTCTGCCAACTGGCTCTTGATCCAAATATGGGTTCTGCGTGAGCGCAATGAAGTGTTCGGGAATTCCCATTTTTCTCAAGGCTACCCATAGTTATGATCCACACAGTCAAACGCCTTTTGATCGTCAATAAAACAAATAAAAATCTTTCCGGTATTCCCTGCTTTCAGCCAAGAGCCACCTGACATCAGTAATGCTATCTGTTTTTCCAAATCCTCTTCTGAATCTAGCCTGAGGCTCTGGCAGCTCCCTGTCAATAGACGGCTACAACTGTTGTTGATGATCTTTAGTAAAATTTTACTTGCATATGATATCAGTGATCGTGTTTCATAGTTTGAGCATTCTGTTGGGTCACCTTTCTTTGAAAAGGTTACACATATGGATCTCTTCCAGTCAACTGTTCAGGAAGCCTGGCATAGACAAATCAGTGGGTCGAATGCTTCACCCACTTGTTGAATCCGTTCCTGGAGCCTTGTTTTTGGCTAATGCTTGCAGTGCAGCTTGAACTTGGTTGTGTAAAGACTAATTATTCTCTTTATGAGATTGTGTACCTGTTTTATAAGGGGGCTTTAACGTTCATGGAAAAATGGACTTAAAAGATAATGGAAAGCTACAAAATTTTCTTTTTAAATTGTTTTATTGAGGGGGGCTCTTACAAATCTTATAAGAATCCAACATTCCATTGAATTAAGGAGACTTGTACATATGTAACCTTCAACATTTCCAAATCAATTTCTTTTTACTTGAGCCCTAGGTATCAGCTCCTCTTTTTTCCTCCACCCTCCCAACCTCATGAATCTTGATCAGTTATATATTGTTGTTATTTCGTGTCTCCCTTCACCCACCTTTCTGTTTTTTGTCCCCCTGGGGGGATGCTAGATATCCAATTTTGTGATGGGGTCCCCCTTTCTCCCCCTTCCCACCCTACCCCACCCACCCACACCATCCCCCTACCCTCATGGTATCTACTGTTCCTAAGGGTTTTATCTGTCCTGGACTCCATGTGCAGAGACCTCTTATCTGTACCAACGTGTGCACTCCAGTCTAGCCGGGTTTCCTACAAACTTTTGGAAGTCACACTGCCTGCTTAGAAACCTTAATTTAGGAACTGTTTACCCGCATTTTCTTCTTAATATTTTATGGCTTTCTGTCTCAAAAGGATTTTTTCCCCATGTAATCTAACAAGCAATGCATTGTTTTTAAAATATTATTTCTACCTCACTGATTTACTGAATTGTCTTAAGGGTTCTTTTTTTTAATTCTCTTTGATTCTCTTATCTGAAAACAGTGGGAATTTTGTTCTTCCTTCCCACGAGTTTTATGTTTAATTTGGTTCATGGACCATGTGAGCATGGACCACTGCCCTCCCAGAAGACAAGTAAACATCGACCACAGGATTCTACACAGATCTGAGCACTCACCTTTTGTGTGAATAGTCATTATTGTACTCTTAGTCTATTTAAGGAGAAAAACCTTTAAAGCTAAACCCTAAGTAGATCATGGCTGTTGGTTTTAAGAGAGGTGTTCTACATTTTACCCAGGTTTCTAGAAGGTTTTGTTTTTAAATTAGGAGTGGATGTAGAAATAGTCTGGGAGTTTCTCAAAAAGCTAAACACAGAATATCAATTGGTCCAGCAATCTACTCGTAGGTATTATAGCACCCAAATGTGACAGCCAGGGGGCTGTCATACAGACACTTGTGTAGCCATGTTCATTCCAACATTACAATAGGTCAAAGGTGAAAAGGAGTCCACTTGGCTGCTTACCCAGAGGTCAGCAGTTTGAACCCACCAGATGCGCTGCTGGAGAAAAGAACCAAAAAGCCAAACTCATTGCCACCAGGTTGATTCCAACTCATAGTGGTCCTATAGAATAGAGTACAGATGCCCCTATGGGCTTCCAAGACTAGAAATCTTTCCTGCCGGAGACAGGCTGTTCATTCTCCTATGGATCGGCTGGCCATTTCCAACAGCTGGCCTCGAAGTTAGCAGCCCAGTGCTAATAGATGTTCTCATTTCAAAACAGTTCTTGCCTTTCTGGGTGATTCCTTCAATGTGGTAGTGATTGTGACAGGTGTGGGGAATGGGCCCTCCCTGATGCCAGCTGGAAGAAGGCTGCGGTCCTCCCCTTTCCCTGATGACATGGTTTTGACAGCTTCAAAGGATGGCTTGGGAAATGAGAGGGTTTGGGTGCTTATAAATCAACTTGAATTAAAGTATGTTTAGTGTACACTATTTGTAGTAATTCTTTCTGATAAGTGATGCACCTTCTAAGTTCAAAAAGGCACTGGAACAGCATAAAATAAAGCCAGGGGGGTTCTGGGCAAAATTTGGGTACATGTTCACCTTTTCAGGCTAGAATAAAATATGTTCGAATACTCCCTAACCTCACTTTCTCAGACCCCCCTGCTATTGTGTCTACCCCTAGTCCTTGCAGAACTAACTGCCCCTTGTGGTTTCCAAGGCTAGACATCTGCACAGTCACACTGCCACCGCTTTATCCTGTGGACTGTCCGGTGGGCTGAATAAGTGATCTTTCGGTTGCAGACCCATGCTTCAGCAATGCACTCTTACGGCTCGTTCATTCTTCTCAAACAGGAGGTTTTTTGTGTTGTTTTGCTTTGTTTTAAGGGGAGGAAAGAGCTTCTGAAGACAAAGCTAATAAACTCATGTGCAAACAAACCCCCACCCCCACCCCCCAGTTTATCGACCAGGATCTACTGTCATTGAAACACTGGTTTTTACCCTGACGTCCTAACTCATGCAACTATATTGTGAAGTGCTTGGGTTTAAACATCAGCTTTCTTGAGCCAGTCAAACTTATACTTGAAAAGGGGACTTTCCGATCAAAACATTAAAAAGAAATGTACAAGGTGTAAATATATTTTAAAATTTCGTTTTGTGTACAAAGTGAATGCATAAGTGTGATCTGGCCAGGTGAAATATTTAAGGGGATGAGGCTAACTATGTAAAAAGGTGAAAGGCTTTACATGCTATCATTTCTGGTTATAAGTTTGCTGAATCCGAATGGTGTCAATGCAACGACCATGGTTTTTTTATTTTTGACCATGTTTTTTATAAGCTAAAAAAGTATTTTCAGAGCGCTTACTCTTTGTGTTCTGCAGTAATGTTGTTTGCGATTCTACTGGCAGAAGGAAAAATAAAAATGTGTCCAGGACGTAGTTTTCAAAAAGCAAATTATATACACATATTACAATTCAATAATTTTATAAGGACAATTCAGTGACAAATGATGACGTTAATCAGGTGTAACCATTAACGAGATCATGTGGAGCTAGTAACGGCATTATATTTTTCTTAAATTTTTAATATGTATTTTATTGATACCATACAGACATCAAAATGATATCAAAGTTTTGCTTCTACCTTACCTCCATGCATTCTCCCTCTCCCACTGATTTTCATCGTTTTTAAAATATCTTCCAGTGGTTCTCTATGCAAATACAGCTATGCATTCTTACTTCCTCCTCTTTCTTACACCACATGAACATATTTTAATACTAATAATAGAGATCTCCCCACATCACAGGGGACTTTCTGACTCTTTTTCACATCTGTATGACCTAAAGAGTCTCGCTGGCACAACGGTTCAGTGCTAAGCTGCTAACGGAAAGGTGAACAGTTGCCACCCAGCCACCCTGGAAGAAAGAACTAACACTCTGCTTCCATAAAGATCATCACTCTGGAAAATCTATGGGCAGTTATATTCTATTACATCAGGTTACTAGTTTGCCAATCCATTATTGAAGGTTATTTGGATGGTGTGTTAGTCTGGGTACTTTAGAGAAACAAATCCACAGAAACTCCAATGTATCAGAGAGTTTCCCAACCTAGTGCTGCCCAAGCCCACAAGTCCAACATTAACCCATATGTCCAACACCAATCCACAAAGTCCTCCTCCATCTCACAAAACAGACGCAATGATGCCGACTGCAGGAGGTAAGCCTGAAACGTGTCTCAGTCTCCCTAGCATTTACCCTCCGCAGTCCACGCGGGCATTTTCTAAGTGACCAAAATAAAAACCAAGCTCGTTGTCATCGAGTCTAAGCTGACTCACAGCCGCCCCCTGTGGGTTTCCAAGGCTGTAAAGCCCAGTCTTTCTCCCTCAGAGCTGCTGGTGCTCGAACTGGAGACTATGAGATTGCAGTCCAGCTTGTAACCCTACCTCGCTGACCCAACCCCCCAAATTGACTGCAAGTAATTCGACTCTGCCCTTATAGGACAGGGTAGAACTGCCCCTGTGGGTTTCTGAGACTGCCACTTCATGGGCGTGGATATTTTCCCAAGCTGCTGGGTGGTGGCTTTGAACTGCTGACCTTGCAGTTATCAGCCCCTCACATAATCACTTCAGCTCCTTTGTATACTCTCTCTCAGGCCTAGCCCTTCCCTGCAGGCCCAGAGAATCTCAGCCATAAGCTTTGCAGGCTGTGTTAGTCTGGGTACTTTAGAGAAACAAATCCACAGAAACTCTTATGTATAAGAGAGAATTTTATATAAAGGGTAAGTGCACATCAAGAAAACATCCCAACCCAATGCTGCCCAAGCCCACAAGCCCAACATTAACCCATATGTCCGACAGCAATCCACAAAGTCCTCCTCCATCTCACAAAAACAGATGTAATGATGCTGACTGCAGGAGGAAAGCCGAATTAGTGAATGTGTAAGCATCTCAGGGCTGGCAGGGGTCTCCACACGGCTGCTCCAGCACCCAGGGTTGCTTCAGGGTAGGTCCATGTAGTTTCTCCTCAGGGATGTCTTGCAGGAAGTGAGCCTTGCCAGCTGAAGCAGGGAATTGGATAAGATGGCTGGACCCTGGTCCGACCATCAGTGAGCAAGAGACCCGAGAACTAGAAAGGCGAGGCTCACTGAGCCATTTATCTCTCTGCCCTTCAATTAACCCCACATATGTTTATCGGCCAGGTTGGCACAATAGACTAACTACCTCAGATGGCTTCTAGTCTTTTGTTAATACCAATAATGCTACAATGAATAAACTTTGATGCATACAATTTTATCGTTCTGCTCTGTCACATGGCGTCATTGGAGTTGAAATCTACCTAAGGGCACCAAATAACAACACTGGTTTTCTAGGGGGACCACAACCAAGCATGTGGTTTCAAAGGATACATATTTACTGTCCCCTAGGTCAGGACACTCTACTGGAAGACCCTCTCTATTAGTAGTTCCAGGCAAGTAGCTGCAGTATAACTCTTCTCGCTGCCTCTGTCTTCATAGGGCCCATCTTCCCTCTGCTTCTGGGTCCCTTCTCCTCTTTCAGAAGGATACTCCTCATGTTGGATATGGACCCACTCCACCCCAGGACCACCTTGAGTTCACTGTTGACATCTTCAGAGACTCTGGTTCCAGGGGTCTAGAGGTTAGGACTTCATATATTTGGGGGGACAAAGTTCAACTTTGACCACTAAGGTTTGGGGCATATCTGAAGGAGAAGTGGGAATGCTGGTCAACAGGAACATGCGTTTGGATTTTGACAAATGCTGTTGATTGGCACGCGGCAGGAATGAGCTCTTGTCTGCTTCGCGGCACTGCTTAGGAGTGCTTGTGTCCTCGCAGCTTTGTCTGCAGGGAGTGCCGACAACTTTTGGATATCAGCCAATCTGATAGAGAAACATGATGATGCAAAATCTCGTTGTGGTTTTAATTTGCATTTTTCTCATGATGAATGAGCCTCCCATCTGATCGTATGTTTCTGAGTCATTTGTATGTGTTTCCGTGGGCTGACTGCAGATGCCCTTTGCTCTTTTAGCTTTTGGAGTGTGGGGCTTTTTGTCCCTGATGTCTGACAGTGCTTTAAACATAAAGAAGATGAATCCTTTTCCAGAGATATGAGTTATAATATCTCCCTGACTTGTCATGTGTGATATGATTTTGTGGTGTTTGTTTGCCACACATAATAATTATATGTTTAAGCAGTAGAGTTTATTAATGTTATGGCTCTGGGTTTTGAATTACAGGTAGAAAAGCCTCCTTCCTTCCGGTTTTGTCCTTTCGGATTAATTTAAACCCTTACTGTGAGGTCCCATCTTTTAGCCAACTGAGGCAAGAAGGGAAGCTATCACCTTCCTTTTAACAAGAAGGGCATATTAGAAGTTTAAAATGGCAAATATAAAATATATTCAAATCAACTAAAAACTCAGATGATAGAGGGAGGGATAAACAAACTCTGGTACAATAATACAATGGCGTATTATTTATCAATAAAAAATGACAACGCAATCAAGCACCACGAGACAAAGGACAGTGTGGTAGCAAACTGTATTAGAGCTTACACTCTGAGCACCCTGGTTTGCAAAAGCACTAACTTTGGCAGTGGCACCCCAAGGTCCCTTTGCAGAGTCCCTACATAAATTAAGCCTCCATCAAATGCTTTCTGATCATTAAACTCGGGTGTAGATAATCTTGCCCTCACACACAATGCATTGGAGAGTGAATTGCCTCCACCCTTCTCTGATCAGCCCAGGGAGAGACACTCTCTCTCTTAGGGCCTTGCCTAGGTATGTCCTTGATGGGATCATCATACTGGGCGGGGTACAGGGGTCACAGTCATGAGTCATGCCCTCTCAGTTTGGCCTAGACTGCTTTTGTTGGAAGGTCGTGGACCAATCTTGTAAGCCCTTCTATCTAACAATGTATGTATCTATCAATGTATGTATCTTAGTCATGGTCCGTTCCTTGCCGTAGTCCTGTCTGTCTGAGATGCAGGCAGTTGCCAGGAATCCTGCTTTTGTGACCATTTCCTTTGCTTGCCCATATCCTTTTTAAAGCTCGGCATCTCAACGAGCCTTTGGACGCCATCCCTACCTTCCGTTTCTGGTCTTTCTCTTCCGCCTGATGTGCGTCTTTATCTTGCTCTCTCGCCCTCTTTTTTTTCTTTTTAAGTATTTATACATTCTTATTGTAGTCAAACAACAAAACAAACAGCCATGAAAACAGAAGCCAAATTAAAACACACAAAAAACAAACAAAAAGCTCCACAAATTCAACACCTGTGTAGTCCTAGTAGTATTTTTCTCAAAATTCATAAGCACTGTCCCACAGGAAATCTTCAAACTCAACTTAATATTATCTTTCCTTTATATTTCTGTTTTTTTAATCGTTTTATTAGGGGCTCATACGACTCTTATCACAATCCATACATACATTAATTGTGTAAAGCACATTTGTACATTCATTGCCCTCGTCATTCTCAAAACATTTGCTCTCCACTTAAGCCCCCGGCATCAGGTCCTCATTGTTTCCCCTCCCTCCCCCCCCCCCCTCCCTCATGAGCCCTTGATAATTTATAAATTATTATTTTGTCATATCTTGCCCTGTCTGACGTCTCCCTTCACCCATTTTTCTGTTGTCCGTCCCCCAGGGAGGAGGTCACATATAGATCCTTGTAATCGGTTCCCTCTTTCCAACCCACTCTCCCTGTACTCTCCCAGTATCGCCACTCACACCATTGGTCCTGAAGGGATCATCCGCCCTGGACTCCCTGTGTTTCCAGTTCCTATCTGTACCAGTGTACATCCTCTGGTCTAGCCAGACTTGAAAGGTAGAATTCGGATCATGATAGTAGGGGGCAGGGGAGGGAGGAAGCATTTAGGAACTAAAGGAAAGTTGTATTTTTCATTGTTGCTACATCGCACCCTGTCTGGTTCGTCTCCTCCCCGAGACCCCTCTGCAAGGGGATCTCCAGTGGCCTACTAATGGGCTTTGGATCTCCACTCCGCACTCCCCCCATGGGGGGGGATCTCTCACTATGGTAAGATTTTTGTTCTGTTGATGTCTTATACCTGATCCCTTCGACACCTTGTGATCGCATAAGCTGGTGTGCTTCTTCCATGTGGGCTTTGTTGCTTCTGAGCTAGATGGCTGCTTGTTTACCTTCAAGCCTTTAAGACCCCAGATGCTATACCTTTTGATAGCCGGGCACCATCAGCTTTCTTCACCACATTTGCTTAGCACCCTTTCTCTCTTTTTTAATTAAATACTTTTTTTTGGTCTTTATCTCTTTTAAGACTTGATCAATGTTCTAAGTGATATTTGAGATGAGGTCTCTTTTGTACCCTAAAACAGAACTGCAGTCAATTTTATAAAGATAAATATTGAATGCCACTATCATGACAAGGAAAGACAAATAAAAAGACACGTGGTGTTCACACCAAATGCTAAGATGTTGGAGATTACAAGGGGACCAGGGACAGAGGCAGGGGCAGAAATTATGGAAGAAAGGAGCAAGGGCCAAAAAAAAAACAAAACCCCACATATATGGGGTGGGGGGCTGTTAATGGGACACTATGACTAATTTGATTCGATGAGATGAGCTGTGCCACAACACAGAATACGATTTCCTTGAAAAACCAAAAATAAATAAATGAAGTAAGATATATACATATATTCAAATCTTAAACTATCCCACTGGTGCCACATTCTCCCATCCAAGTACTAACCAGGCCCGACCCTGCTTAGCTTCCCAGATCGGGCGTGTTCAGGGTGGTATGGCCGTAGACCGATGCCACATTCTAAATTTGACTCTCATAAAGAGGACTTTTGACAACTTGGTCCTTTGAACTCTGCCAGGAGGAAGAGTAAGGACGAAAGGCCCACCGGGCCGGAAATAGATCAGCAGCATACATAGTGACCTAGCGGAGCTAAAAGAGAACACACACACTCCTGGATCAGAAGAAAAATAACACCCTCCCACCCCCTGCCCAAGGCAGGAAGTAAGCAAAACAAGAAATCGAAGTTCAGAAGCACATCTGCTTAATAAATGGGACCCCAGAAAGGGAGAGCTGGGGTCACAATCTCCTGTGACTGCTGTTACTGTGGCTTTGGAAGAGGTGCTGTCCTGCAGGAGCTTGGGTGACAGAGGAGGCGGCAGGGCAAACCCATCCCTTGGCCTCTTTTTGACCTTCCACCTTTGTATCATCTACAAGTGCCTTCCATTGGTCAAAACCCAATTAGAAGCCAGCGAGTAGGGCAGCCAGAAGGCTGGGGGCTAAGGTGTGTAGAGGTCAGCTTCCTGGAGCAGAACACTAGGCAGTTTTCCCCGCTTTCCCTACAATGCCAAGGTATTACGTTTTCAAGAAAGGCTTTTCATTATCTATGGAGAGTGCCGAGGGAGATGTATGTAATATTAGTACATTTTCTTGCACCGTTTGGATAAATAGTACTTGCTCATGCTCTCGCTTTTTTTTCATACACTATCAAATTATGTTTCCCATTGGAGCCCTGGTGGTACAGTGGGTTACACTTTGGACAGTTAACTGCAAGGTCAGTAGTTCAAATTCACCAGTTGCTCCAAGGGAGAGAGAAAACGCTTTCTCCTCCCATAAAGATTTACAGCCTCAGAAGCCCTCTTTAGGGTCACCGGGAGGCAGAATTGATTAGATGGTGCTGTATGTCTCTCTCTTGACTGCGATGGAAAATATGTCTAGAAAAATGAGAACTTTTTCTGAAGGAGACTGCACTAGCTTTGCCTCGTTTCCTTTTATCCCATTTAATGACAATGCCTATGGAAGAAGATGCATGAAATGCAACAGGTTCAATCCACTATCTGAGTGAGAGGCTGGCTCTCAGCAACCAGAGACGATGAGCTTCTCCGTCTTCCCTTGATTGGCTCTTTAGCCCACGTCCAACAGAACAAACACCGCCGGGTCCTGTGCCATCCTGGCCATTGTTCTTTTGTTGAAATGAGTTGTTGTAGCCACCGTTAATCCATTTTGTCACGGGCTTCCCTCTTCTTCGCTGCCCCTCTACTTTTTCCAGGATGATGTCTTTCTCCTTTCTCTTGTCATCTGGCCTCTAAGGAGCATTCTGGCGATAGTTCTTCTTAGGCAGATGGTTTTTTTGTACTTTTGGCAGTGTGTTAGTCTGGGTTGACAAATCCAGAGACACTCATACTCATATGTGTACAAAAAAGAGTTTTATATAGAAGAGCAATTGAATATTGAGAAAACATCCCAGTCCAGTCCAGATCAAGTCCATAAGTCCAATATTAGCCCATATGTCCAAGGCCAATCTATAAAGTCCTCTTCAGATTCATGAAGACATACAATGATGCCGAATGCAGGAAGATCACAGGCCAGTGGGTGGAAAGTCCAGTGACGTTGTAAGCATTTCAGCACTGGCATGTGTCTCCGTGTGGTTCCTCCAGCTCCAGGGCTCTAGCATACTATTTTGTCATCAGTAATACCAAGTAGAGAGTCTGTGTGTCCTGCCTCCAGTGAGCTATTTAGCTCTGTAGCACCTCCAAATAAGGTCATCAAGTTGCAACCTGATTGACAGACTAAGCTCCACCCCTTCACCCTTAACAGTTTCAAATTGACACCAGATTATGTAACTGCCACGGGCAGTCCATGGGTACTTTCAATATTCATTGCCAGTCCCAAAGTCCAAATGCATCCATCCTTCTATCCTTCTTATTCAATGTCCAACTTTCACATGCATCCGAGGCAATATAAAATACCATGGCTTGAGTCAGACTCACCTTGTTTCTCAAAGTAATATCCTTGTTTTTCAATGTTCTAACGAGGTCTTGTACAAGGTATTTTATTTACCCAATGCAGTGTCTTTTGATCTCTTTATTGCTCTTTCCGGGAGCATTGATTGTGGATCCAAACAAGACAAAATCCTTGACAACTTCAATCTTTTCTCCATTTATCATGATGCTAACTAACTATTGGTCCAGTTATGAGGATTTTGGTTTTCTGTACATTGAGTTGGAATCCATTCTGAAGGCTGCAACCTTTGATCTTCATCCGCAAGTGCTTCAAGTCCTCCTCACTTTGAGCAAGCAAAGTTGTGTCAGCTGCATATCTAAGGTTGTTAATAAACCTTCCTCTAATCCTGATACTGTAATAGTCTTCATATAATCCGGCTTCTCTGATTATTTGCTCAGCATATGGATTAAATAAATATGGTGAGAGGATGCAACCCTGACACAAACATTTCCTGATTTTAAACAGTGCAGTATAGCCTTGCTCCATTTGAACAACTACCTATTTATCCGTGTACATGTTCCACATGAGCAGAATGAAGTGTTCTGGAATTCCCATTTTTCTCAAGGCAATCCACAGTTAGTCATGATCCACACAGCCAAATGTCTGTGCACAGTCAATGAAACACAAATAAAGACCTTTCTGGTATTCTCTGCTTTCAGCTAAGATCCATATGACATCAGCAATGATGTCCTCTTATGAACTGGATGGTTCTGGCTTGAACTTCTGGCAGCTCCCTGTCAATGTACTGCTGTAATCATTATTGAATGATCATCGGCAAATTTTTTTTCGCTGGGATATTAATGATATTGATATATAAATTTGAGCATTCTAATGGGTCACCTTTCTTTGCAATGGGTACAGATATGGATCTCTTCTAGTCAGTTGGCCAAGTAGCTGTCTTCCAAATTTCCTGGGCCAGACAAATGAGCGCTTCCATGGCTTTATTAGCCTGTTAAAACATTTTCAATCAGTATCTCATCCTTTTTTGGAGTCTTGATATGGACTAATGCTTACATCTTGAATTTCTCCCTTCAGTACCATTGGTTCTTGCTCATATGCTACCTTTTGAAATATTTAAGTCTTGACTAGTTTTTTCTGGTACAGTGATTCTCTGTATCCTTTATATTTTCTTTTTTATGTTTCCTGAATCATTCAATATTTTGCCCATAGAGTCTTTCAGTCTTGTAACTCAAGGCTTGAAAATTTTCCAGAGTTCTTTCGATTTAAAATACACTAAGCATGTTCTTTCTTTTTGGTTTTCTAACTTTAGGTCTTTGCACATTTTTAGGACATAAACATGTTTAAATTAATATTACATAAATATGATACATTTTGAGTGAGGAGGGATTCCAAATATAAAATACCTCAAGAACAGTGTGTTAGGCTGGGATATCTAGAGAAACAGAGCCAGTGACACTCACCTAGGCATAAGCTAGAACTTTATATCGAGAAGGCATTCCAGTTCAGGCCAACTGAAGTCCATGGGGCCAATGCTAGCCAGAACTTCCTTTGGATTAACATGATGCAGAAAGGTGAAGTGGCAAACCAGGAGATCACAGGCTGGTGGGTGCAGAGTCTCATGGATCCAAGGCCAGTGGGAACATGGCAGGGTGCAGACAGCTCCTGGGGTCAACAGCCCACATGGCGCTGTCCCTTGAGGCAGACCCAGAGTCCCAGCAGGTCGTCGAAGGAGCAGGAGAGAGGAGAATCCTCAGTGTCTCGCTGATTAAAAAGCCACATTCCCAAGGCAAGGGCATCAGGCTGTGACCTGATTGATAGATTGGACTCCATCCTTACATGTTTACATAAATTCAAGTTGATATCCATCTAACTGCCAGAGGATGTTTGATAGTATTCATTAAGCACCTATCATATGCTAGGAGTATATGAATATCACCTTTAATCCTTCTAATAACCATCTGATGGAGGTTTTACCCTATCTTACAGTGGAAAAACTGATGCCTAGAGTCTAAGAGATAAACTTAAGATAACACAGGAAACAAACAGCAAGGCTACACTGAACCATGTGTGCCATCATCACACTTCATCTATGCTCTTCTGCCTCAAAGAACAGAAACTCCCCGTGAAAGACCTACCCTCTGTAGGCAATGATTAAAATAAAACAAAACAAAGCACCGAGTACTTTGATTGTTGGTCTAATTTTCTATCCAGAAAAATTATTTGACAAAGAAAACATCCAAAAGAAGGGATGAAGATTCCATTCCTCTCAGCACTTAATTGTGCTGAACGGCAGCTGCATTAGTCTGGGTTGACTAGAGAAAAAAATTCAGAGACACTCATATATGTATAAGAAAGTGCTTTATATCAAGGAGTAATTATATATCAAGAAAACATCCTAGCCCAGTCCAGATCAAGTCCATAAATCTGATGTTAGCCCATAAGTCTAATGCTAGTACCTAAATCCCTGTTCAGACTCACACAGCCACATGCAATGATGCAGAACACAGGAAGGTGACAGGTCGGTGGGTGAAAAGTCATGTGAATCCAGTGGAGGTGGAAGATCTCAGCACTGGCGTGGGTGTCCATGTGGCTCCTCCCGCTCTCTGAGTATCTCAACAGCTGGAACGTGAAGCAGAGAGAGAGGGCTCCTCCAGGTCTCAGCAAGTCTTCATGTGGCTTGTCAACAGGAAGACAAAGACAGAGAGAGAGGGGAAGTTCCCAGAGTCCTCATGAGAAGGCCATGCCCACAAGGAGGCATCATCAAGCAGTGACCTGATTGACAGGCTAGACTCCACCCTTACATTTATTTATCAAGTTGACATGAAATTATGTAACTACCACAGCACTGTGCACTGTACAAGATGCATCAACAGAAATTTACTTTCTGTATCTTCCATGGATTTATTTCCTTCTTTTACACCTGACTTAAATGTAAATCAAGGTCAGGCCTAAAATGAGGCTTCCTTTTAATCCCATGGAGTTGGACACATTTTGATGTTTCCTGAGAGTCACGTAAACTAGGTAGTACCTATGGTACAGGGGACCCATGAGTTACAGAGGCTTCCCTGTCTCAGGAATCCTTCATCCTTTGAGAGAGAAAAAGTCTTCCATGTACGAAAGGTAAACTAAATTACTTGCTTGAAGTTCAGTACCATATACACTGGTGAGAGGCCCTTTCTTGTCTTTTAAAACAACGAGAACCCCCATCATGCTCATGCATTGTCCGTGACCGAGAAAGAAGCGCGCAGTCAAACCCTTTCCTGCGTTCACCTATCAGAACAAGCTGAGTGGGGTGCGTCTTTTGTGTGTTCTTCGTACACATTGCCCCAAGGCCTCAAACAGTGGCCATGACCTGATTTGAATTTATTTTTCTTCTCCAGGAATAAAGGAAAGATTCATAAGGCCAATTCAGAAAGTACTGAAACCAAACATCCCATGGACTTTGTTGCCGACCAGTAAACCCCTTATCAGTGTCTGGCAGAGATTCCGAACGGCTTATCTCGATAGACCAGTTTATGGGGCTGACCCACTCTCAATGCTGAGTAGGAATCAAACGGGCATTCTCTTCTGCCAGCCACTGCAGCTTTGCCAATCCAGATGAAAACAATGAATGGGATGCAGAGCGGCTGTCTTGCCTTTCTCTTCCCCACGCTGCCCACCCCGAGCCGGCTCCTCAGTCCCCTGTTTAATACCATCTGAGAGTCCTTATTGACAAGAGGGTTTGTGCAGGTGCGGGCGTTCAGGCCAGTAGCACAGGAGCAATTGTCGCCCTTCCCCTGCCATCCTCATCCTCCAGGCGCCCGTCTTTGTGAGATACTTTTCTTGGCTTTTTTCAGACCAAAGACGCCCCTCAGCAGCTAATCTAATCGGATTATGCTAATTCCTCCTTCATGAACCTAAGCAGCACAACTCGATGTGCAGAGGGCTAAGGCCACGAGCAGAGGGACAATAACGTTGTTAGTAAACCTACCCCCCCAAATCTGCAAAAAGAAAGTCCTATGTTTAGCCAGACAAAGCTGCTGCTCTGGGCAGCGCCCGGAGCTCGTGACTGTTCAGAGCGTTCAGCAGTGGTCGGTGCGCACCGCGCGGCGGGCGCAGGAGCGGTCAGGAGCACGCGAAAAGGCTGCGGTCACCGGGGAGGAAGTCAGGAGGAAGTCAGGTTCTCATCTTCCTCTTATTTACCCTCTTAATAAACAGAACCTAAATGCAGCGAGTATGCCGTCAAATGCGTACTGGAAGCGACTTCCCAGTGAGCAAGCTCCGAATTACAACGCTGGTGCTTTCCACCCTTCAGTCGCCCTGCGAGAGAACGGTGCGGCTGTCAGCTCCCATCGCGATGGACTGTCTCAGAAACCCACCCTAGGGGCTCGCTGCGAGTCAGAATCTACTCGATGGCAGTGGGGGGCTCGCTGGGTGGTGCAGATGCTTAAGCGCCTGGTTGTGCAGCTTTCAGCTGCTAAGCAGGTTTGCGCTCACGCAGAGACAGACAGCTCCGGAGACAGCAGCCTGGCAGTCTGCTCCTACTATCAGTGGCTGAAAGCCCTCTGGAGCATCCTTCTTCTCTGACACACCTGAGATTGCCCTGGCTCAGAACAGACGCCATGGGAACAGGTCACGGGACACCCAAGATGCAGGGCTTGCCCTGAGGAACTGATAGTCTATTCTTTTTCAGGGAGGTATCCTGCGGGTAGAGAAAGTAGAAAACACCATACTGAGGTGATTGCACTTCCTCTATTTATTCCGACTCTTGTTTGCTGCCACTACTAGACACCTGCTATCTTCCACAAGTGGTTTTAAAATGTGTTTGTTCGTATAAGCCAGTGGTTCTCAACGTGTGGGTCGAACGACCCTTTCACAGGGGTTGCCCGATTCATTACAGTAGCAAAATGACAGCTATGAAGTAGCAATGAAAATAATTTTATGGTTGCGGGGTCACCACAACATGAGGAACTGTATGAAAGGGTCGCGGCATTAGGAAGGTTGAAAACCACTGATACAAGTTTTTATGTTATTAATTGTCTTTATAAGAGACTTAGATTGGTATTTTCAGTCTCGGTTTTGAGTGATAAAACTGAGGCTTTACTCTCACTCACTCACTCACTCACTCACTCACTCACTAACTGTCATCGAGTGGACTCTGACTCACAGTGACCCTACAACACAGAGTAGAATTGCTCCTGTGGGAAAAGTTTCTGAGACTGTGAATCTTTATGGGAAGCAGAAAGCCTCATCTTTCTCCCCAGGAATTTCTGGTGGTTTTGAACTGCTGAGCTTTCCATTAGCAGCCTGATTCACAGCCCATGTTGCTACCAGGGCTCCAAAGAACTGAGGCTATAGAAAAATCTCAAAACTAAGAAACAAAAAGATGAACTATGGAATGATAGATGTATTAACTCCCTATTAATACATTTTTTAAAAGTAAAAAAAAAGAGCTGAGGCTTAGAGATGTTAAATTAATAATTAGTTGATCTAGGCTTCTGATTCCAACTGGAGTATGCTTTCCCTCCATGCCCAACAATCCCTCATGAAATGCCATAGGGGACTTCAGGGGATCAATATTCCATTCTCTTGCTTATGTGTAGGATGATATACAAAATGTTACAGATTTTCACGAAAATCTTTTTTAAAAAGTCCTTGTAAATTGAAGAACTGAATTTAAATTTCCAAATAGGTACGTGAAACTGTTCAACTGGGATAAATTAGACAAGTTTTGTTTTTAAATTTTATTGTGGTAAAATGCATAACATAAAATTCGCCATTTAAGCTATTTTTAAGTGAACATTTTTTAAGTGTGTCATTCAGTGACACCAATTCCATTCACCATGTTGTCCACATTATTACTATCTAGTTCCAAAACCTTTTCATCATCCCAAACCAAAATTCAGTATTCTGTAGGGAATCACTTCCCCTCCCTCAGAAACGTGTATGTACTTTGGGTCTGTGCCTTTGCCTAATTGAGATTGTTTCAGTATTTGTCCTTTTGTGTCTAGGCTATTGCACTAGGCATGATGTTCTCAAGGTTTGCATCCATGTTGTGGCATGTAACAGAACTTCATTTCTCTTCAGGACCGAATACGATTTTGCTGTAAAAATATTCCATTTTGTTTATCCATTGATGGGTTGTTTCTTCCTTTGGGTGAAGCTGCAATACACATGGGTGCACAAGTATCTGAATCCCTGCTTTCAAGTCTTTTGGTTATATCCCCATGAGGCGAATTGTTGGGTAGGCAAATGATTTTGATAAACATCCGCTCAATTTTAGACCTCATTTTCCTGTCACCTTTCCTGTGTAGTTATACCAATCAATGTTACCTTAAAAATCAGGTTTTAGCCTGCCCTGGAAGTCAAGGCAAAATACTCTGACACAGTCTTTTGGAAAGGAGAAAGATAGTTTTATTAACCAGATCAAGTACACACAGGAGACAAAGGGATCACTATCTATAAATGCTTTCCAGAATGGAGAAGGTGGGAGGGAGGGCTTATACACTTGCAAAGGGGAAGGCCTGGTATTATAAAGGCTGCCTGGGGGCATAGTGGGTTGCCAGTTGGGCCACTAACTTCAAGGTCAGCATTCAAAATCATGGAGGAAAGAGGAGGCTTTCTGCTCCGGGAAAGCTTTATAGCTTCAGAAACCCACTGGACATGCTACCTCTCCTACAGGGTCATTGGAAGTCTGAATGCACTTACTCAGCAGCGGTCCATTGGGCTTGTTTGTTTCTGGTATGCGGGGATAGTTTACTATTAAAGAGCAGTGTTGCAACTAAGTGGAGTGCGCTATCATTGCATCTTGCCATGCTGCCCTCCACTTCCCTGGGCGGCAGCAGCCTGCTGACTGGAGGCAGCACAATGGGTCAGTTTATCTTGCTTTTTCCTGGGACTCAAAAAATCCAAGCTTCAGACTTGTTACTCATTAATACACATTCTCGTTCTCTGACTTAAAATTACAAACGAATCGTTTGTTTTCTTTTTCACTGCCAAGGAAACGAAAACAAATCATGAAGTAGCTAAAACAAACCATACAAAAAATCATAAAATCCTGGTAACATATTTTTAATATCATTGACAAAGGAAAATTTTTTTCAACTTTATTTTTGTTGAGAGTACACATAGTAAGACATATAGTTTCTTCATGTACAATTTAGTGATACTGATTAGATTCTTTCGATTGTACAACCCATTTGCACCCTCTCTCTTATTAACAAACCCATTGCCCCATAAGGTTTCTATCTAACTGTGGTAGTTACATAATCTTCTGTCAACTTTCAAATAGGTAGAATCTAACCTGTCAATCAACTCGTAGCTTGATGACCTCATTAGGAGGCATGATGGTAATAAATAGCTCACCAGAGGCCAGACACACTCTCTCTGCTACACATTCATGTTGACAAGACACATGGAGACACACTGATGGAGCCAGAGCCCTGGAGCTGGAGGAGCCACGTGGAGACCCCATGTCAGTGCTGAGATGCTTACACCACCACTGGATCCACAAGATTTTCCACCCACTGCCCTGTGATCTTCCTGCATTCGGTGTCATTGCATGTGTTTCATGAGTCTAAAGAGGAATTTATGGTATCGGACATATGGGTTACTATTGGACTTATGGACTTGATCTGGACTGGGCTGGAATGTTTTCTTAATATACAATTGCTCTTGTATATAAAGCTCTTTCTTACACACATATGAGTGTCCATGGATTTGTTTCTCTAGTCTACCCAGACTGACACACTAACCTTTCTTCCCTGCCCCCCCCCACTAACCTTTCAAATACTATTGTCAATTTGAGCCCATATCTATGGTCTTAAAAATAGCATAAAGCTCATGATGACTGTCTTTATTAGTTGCTAATTTTAAAAGAGTTCAGGATATAATTTGGGGGTTCAGGGATCAAATGGAGATTCATATCACATCAATAAACTTTTTGTACTATTATATTAAGATAAACTAGCCTCTCTTTCACCAATAATAGATTTTTAGTAAGATCATTTGAAGATGTTGCATAGTTTTGTAACATCATTTGGACGATGTTGGGTGCCTTATTTCTAAATGTTGGCATATGATGTGACACAACATCAAAAAGTTCACATGTGTGTTAATGTCTGCATTGATCTCATCTGAAGAAGCCGGTGGTAGGGAAGTGTTCTCCATAATCCTAATTCCTGCATCATAACTTGCATTTTGTTATGGCAATGCATGCTGCAAGTTGTTTATTTGAAGTGACAGGTATAATTTAATTTGAGAAAAATGTCTCCCAACTGCTTTAGTTTAAATAGCCATCACTTGTCAATTAGTCATTCTTTCAGCAAAAGTGATCTGTAAAAAAGTGGGTAGGTCAACCTGCTAGTTGAGATAGTTTATTGTGCCAGCCTGGCCGATAAACACAAGTGGGATTAGCTGAAGGGCAGAGAGATAAATGCCTTGGTGAGTCTTGCCTTTCTTGTCTCTCGCTGCTCTTTGATCATCGGACCAGTGTGAGGCTGCCTTGCTTGTCCTGTGCCTCAATTTAAAGGCTTCACTACCTGTGGGACGCCTAGCCTGTGGACTGTGTCGCTGTAAGTTGAGGTCCCTTTAAGACATCGCTGGAGCTGGGAAATGGCAGTTGGTGACCTGGCTGGCAGTTGGTGACCTGCCTTCTGATTGGCTGCTGTGCTGACATAGCCTAGCTCTCTCTATAAATAGAGGAAGATCTGGCAGCAGATTGGACTGGAAGGACTGCTAGTCTCTCACATCTCTCTCACAGCAGTGAGTTGAATTGAGCCATTTGTAGTGCTTTATAATTTAACTGTTTCTTGTATTATATATTTAACTGTATATGATTTAACAGTTCATTCCTTGTTATATATCTAATTATCTTTATAAATAAATATATTAAATTGTCAGCAATTTGGTTTTATCTCTCTAGAGAACCCTGTCTAACACACTAGTCAATCCCACACGTAGCTTTCTGCAATGAAACCACCTTCTTTGGGTCTGTGGTAAAGCACATTAAAGGTACCTCCCATTTTATCACACGGACTGCTAAAAAGATGTGTATTCTAGGAACAAGACTCAATAAAATTAATAAGTTTTATCTCTTTCAATACATTCTTAAGAGTCTAACTTTTAAAAAAATTAACTTGAGAAGTCTAATAACTCAACCTACCCTTTACTTATTTTACTAGTAACGTTTTTAATATTCCCCTTCACTTAAATAATTTCAATAAGAATTACATGAATCCCTAACTCATAAAGGGAGAAAGCAAGGGCAAATTATTTCATCCTAATTTCTAAGAGCATTTTTGCTCAGTTTTTGCTCATTACTAGTTCATGGGACCATGACCGCTCACTGAGGCCTGGTGTGACTTTATCAGTGCCTTCCAACGAAGGGTTCCTGACTTGCTCTCCTCCACCCATCCTTGAGTTGGGTCCTCTCCCCCACCTGGGTCTTGTTGCCATGGGTGGTTGGCATCAAATGTTTTCTTCCCAATTAGTTTCTAAGTCGTTTCCCCCACTGAGTGATGAGGCGACAGAAATGGGAGCCATCTTTGCGGATGTTGCCTGCCACACATCTGTTCTTGTCACAGCCTACAGAGACTCCTCTCTCTCTTATTCCAGAGCCCGCATCGTCTCTGGTTTTTCTCACCGAGTTCCCATGTTTCAATTGAAGAGACTCTTTGAATTCACAGTTGCTTTTGAGAATGTGAAGCCCGGCAATCCTGAAATGAGTGCAGATGGAGGTGTTCTCAGCTGCCCTGCTTCACTCCCTTCCCATCACCCCGGAAAGAGCAGACGCGGACTGTCAGTTCCTAAGAAGAGAAGAAAGGCAGACTTCTCTTCTTCAATCTCTACTCACCTCTTCTTGTGAAATAGACATTCTTTTTTAGAGTACCTCTAGGTTTACAGAAAAACGATGTAGAAAGTACAAAGTTCCCATATAGACCCTCCCCCTATTCAGATTTTCCTCTTACCAACTTCCGCTATCAGAGTGGTTGGTTTGTCATCATCGACAAATGAATATAGATATAATTAACCAAAGTCCATAGTTTACGTTAGGGTTCATATGTTGTGCTGTTCTGTCCTATGTGTTTTGACAAATATGTCATGTCTTATATTCACCATTTACATGCTCATTCAGAGTAGTATCGCTGTCCTAAAAATGCCTTCTACTTCTCCATGCCTCCACTAATCTGCTTAGTGTCTCTGCAAAACCAGTTGTCAACAGTTCTATTGCCTGGTGACCCCTGTGCGTCAGAGTAGAACTGTGCTTCACAGGGTTTTCAATGCTGACTTTTTGTTTTTTTGAAGTCGATCACTAAGCCTTTCTTCTGAGGCACCTCTGGGTGGTTGGTGGGTTTGGATTGCCAACCTTTCTGTTGGCAGCAGCACACATTTAACATTATGTTAGACAGGGTTCTCTAGAGAAACAAACCAGGACACTAATAATTATATATATTTTATATAGATAGATATATAACCTAAGAAATAATTAATCTATAAAGCAGTACAAATTGCTCAGTGCAACTCACTTCCGTGAGACAGCTAATACAATGGCAGGCCTTCAAGTCTTGAGGGCCACCGGGTAGTCCTCTGTAGAGCAATTCAGGCTATCCGGCCACAGGCAGAAAACAGCAAGGCAGGTCACCAATAGTCAGACAGATGACAGGGTCTGACAGTCCCCAGCTCAAGACATGTACCTTCCAGTAGCGTGGCAAAGCAGGTCTTGAAGGAACCTCAAGTTACAGCGACACAGTCCACGGGTTGGGTGTCTGTGTTAGTCTGGGTAGACTAGAAAAACAAATCCATGGACACATAAGAGAGATTTATAGACAAGAGCAATTAAGCATTGAGAAAACATCCCAGCCCAGTCTAGATCAAGTCCATAAGTCTGATATTAGCCCATATGTCCAAAATCAATCTATAAAGTCCTCTTCAGACTCACAAAACACATGCAGTGATGCTGAATGCAGGATGATCACAGGCCAGTGGGTAGAAAGTCTTTGGATCCAGTGGCAGGGTAAGTATCTCAGCACTGGCAGGGGTCTCTATGTGGCTTCTCCGGCTTCAGAGGTCTGGTTCCATCAGGGTAGGTCCATGTGGCTTGTCAGCTGCTAGTCTCTCAGGGAGTGGCAGAGAGAGAAGTGTCTCCCACCTCCAAGGAGGAAGTGCCAAATTTCCCAGAATCCTCAGGAGAAGCCATGCCCACACAGCGACCTCATTGGTTATAATCTGATTGACAAGCTAGACCCCACCCCTACACTCTTAATCCTCAAATTGACTAACGATTATGTATCTACCACAGTAGACTAGGATGTGAATGGTACTCCCAATCCTGGTTATACAGCCTAGTATAGTCTGTTACTGTTGAGATAAGCATACTAAAAGCAAAGCAAAGAACTAGAAAGGAGTTAATATACTAAGGAAGGTGCCAAAAAGGAAACCCAAATAGCCTTTCATTCTAGGATGCCACACAGAACATTACAAAATGCAAGTGCAGTGTAAGAATCAAAGTTCACGATCAAGTCTGGCGTTAAAGGTAGAGAGAGTTAACAAATAGCAAAGTCCAGATGGATGATCAGATCCAGGAACTGGAGTATTTGGAGTTCTTTTTTTTTT
>NW_022111310.1:9522029-9548690 GCF_000313985.2 Echinops telfairi
CGTTCCCCTTGATCCTGCCCTACCAGGTCTCCCACACCCACCTCCCCACCAATTTGGATCGCTTGTTGTTCCCTTGTCCCTGGGTTTGTTATCCCCTATTTGGAGTTCTTCTAAAGACATCTGGTCCCGTGCTAGTGACTGCCATTAATTTTTCATGGAGATCCAGCTCTCTGATTGGTTTGCGATACTAGCTTCCCACTGCTTCCCCCACCCCCTTTCTCTAGTTCTACTCTTTGAACTGATCTGATCTTTGAACTTTGTGAGAAGGTGGCAATGAAAGCCTGCCATGTATTTGAGGTGTTACAGAACTGGGCAGCAAGTTTTCAGTTTAATTATTTGTCTACTCCCTACCCCACAATCCACTCCACTAAACCTTACAATGAGGCTGATTCTGATGTCAAGATGAAGTTCCAGACTCACAGAGATTTAGTAACTACCTTTCCTATTCAATGAGTACACCACCTGACTCGACAGATTGTATATTCTGTGCTACCACTGAATTGCCTCACCAACGAGAAAGGTTCCCAAATGAATTCCTTTGTGCAAAGTCAAGAATGCAATTTGATATGCTACAGTGGCTAACTAAGCTTTATGGTGGTAGAAAGAAAGCCTTTAATAGCATCTGATGGGCCTCATCTGAAAAAATTAGATGCATGTTTATTAAGTGATGGAACACTACTGATAACGTGTTTGTACAATTGAAATAGTGGAGGGGGAGGGAGGGTAAAAAGAGGAGCTGATACCAAGGGCTCAAATAGAATGTAAATGTTTAGAAAATAATGATGGCAACATATGTACAGATCTGCTCGATACAATTGATGTATGGATTGTTATAAGATCTGTAAGAGCCCCCAATAAAATGATCTCTGGAAAAAAATTGGAGATAGGAAAAGCTTTATACAGTGCTCCCATGCTGGATTTCCAGCATGCAAACTGCTCAGAGAAAGAAAGGAAGGAAGGAAGGAGAAAAGGCTAAATAACTATGGTAAAGTATCTCCTTTGGTAGATAATCATAATGCCTATGATTAGAAGAAGTTCTTTTGTGAAAAAAATTCTCTTTAGCTACCCTGCTCCTCCCACCAGGAAACACTGACTTTTGTATATGGAACAATGAGAATCTCAGATTTCATGGCTGATAGACTACCAATATCTTTTTGCATTTGAAGATTTTATATTTTGCAAGGTTTATACCCATTTATAAAGAAACCCCAGTGGCGGAGTGGGTACATAGTGGTCTGCTAAGCACAGTGTGAGTACTTTGAAATCCCCAGGGGCTCTGAGGGAGAAAGAGGATGTTGTCTAGTCTCAGAAACCCACAGGGGCAGTGCACCCTTGTCCTGTAGGGTTGCCATGAGTCAGAACTGGCAATGGGTTTGGTATTTGTTTGGTTTATACAAATTTATAGATATTTAAAGACCATACAGCTGTTGAAGCAGCCTTTGGAGGATGAATTCAATTCCATTCATCCGTCTGTTCATCCATCTATGCATCATCTCCACTGATTGAGCGTTAATTTCAAAAATGGGCCAAGGAGATTTGCATGGACATATTCTGTCTGAAATCTGGACAATTTGGCACAAGTGATGAAGTGCTTGTTGTAAGTACTCACATAGAGACAGACTTATATTGGATTAATTTCTTTCCTTGTTACAGGTCAGAATCCATTCTGAACATTTATCGTTCTCTGTTTACACTTGTGGACCTTGCCGACTATTTCTGCCCCGCTGTTAGACACAGCTGTGATCCTTAAGTAGGATTCTTTGGTTTACCTGAGCATCACCTGTAGATTGTGTTCTTATTGCTAGTGTTTTGCTTTGAACAGCATCCCCACAGATCACTGG
Source organism: Echinops telfairi (assembly GCF_000313985.2). NCBI lineage: Eukaryota > Metazoa > Chordata > Mammalia > Afrosoricida > Tenrecidae > Echinops > Echinops telfairi. The sequence goes on from NW_022111310.1 coordinate 9,523,871, forward strand.
GTGCAGATTTCATGTGCTTACAGCAAGATCTGCATGCATTTTCCTTCACACTTCCCTCGTTTACCTTTCTAATTTCCTTTCCTTGCCTAAACCAAACTGAATCAAACAGCAACAAATCATAGCCAATACATTTGAACTCAATGGTATTCTGTTTTTTTCCTCTAATTCCCTTTCCAACTGACTCAACCTTGGGAGAGAGAGAAGATGGAATCAGCAGATTAAAAGGTGAAGGAAGAACCACACCCCTCCCTTCTCCCATATTACTGGTCTCCGGGCTAGATAACCTTGAGCTAGTGAGAGAGGAGAGGCTCTGAATTTGATACATGAATGACATTTCAATTGGAATAGACTTAAAAAAAAAACAAACCTTCAAGAGAAAGCAATAAGGTCTGCCGCTACTGTTGTTAGATTCTGTTGAGTCAATTCTGACTCACAGGAAAATTGTGTGCAGCAGAGCAAAACATTGCCTAGTCCTGTGCTATCCCCATAACTGTCATGTCTGAGCCCATCATTGCAGCCACTGTGTCAGTCCACCTTGAAGAGGGTCTTCCTCTCTGTCACTGCCCCTCTACTTTATCAAGTACGATGTCCTTCTCCAGAGACTGGAATCTCCGGACATGGCCAAAGGATGCCTGCTAAGATAGCATTAAAGGACAGAGGAGGAGAGCTGATGTAGAGTTCACAGTTGAGGGCTTTGTCTGAAGAGGAAGATATTCACGTCACTTCCAATTGTGCTCCAAAAAGTTTGGCCCCTTCAACAAACCATTTCTTTTTTATTTTATTATTTTTAAAAAAAATCATTTTATGGGGGGCTCATAGAGCTCTTATCACCATCCATCCATCCATCCATCCATCCATCCATCCATCCATTGTGTCAAGCACATTTGCACATTGGTTGTCATCATCATTTTCAAAACATTTTCTTTCTACTTGAGCCCTTGGTGTCAGGCCCTCTTCTTTTCCCCCCTCCACAATCCCCTCCCTCATGAACCCTTGATAATTTATATTATTATTTTCTCATGTCTTACACTGACTGATGTCTTCTTTCACCCACTTATCTGTTGTCTGTCCTCCAGGGAAGGGGTTATATATAGATCATTGTAATCTGTTCCCCCTTTCTCTCCCCACCTCCCCTTTACCCTCCTGGTATCCCTACTTTCATTATTGGTCTTGAGGGGTTTATCTGTCCTGGATTCCCTGTGTTTCCAGCTCTTATCTGTACCCATGTACATGCTCTGGTCTAGCTGGATTTGTTAAGGTTGAATTGGGGTCATGATAGTGGGTGGGTGGGGGGAGGAGGCATTAAAGAATTAGAGGAAAGTTGTATGTTCCATCGGTGCTGTACTGCATCCTGACAGGCTTGTCTCTTCCTTGTGACCCTTTTGTAAGGGAATGTCCAATTGTCTACAGATGGTCTTTGGGTCTCCACTCTGCACTCCCCCTCATTAACATTGATATGATTTTTTGTTGTGGGTCTTTGATGCCTGATAACTGATCCCACTGACACTTCATGATCACTCAGGCTGGTGTGCTTCTTCCATGTGGACTTTGTGGCTTCTGAGCTAGATGGCCGCTTGTTTGTCTTCAAGCCTTTAAGGCCCCAGATGCTTTATCTTTTGGCAGCCGGGCTCCATCAGCTCTCTTCACCACATTTGCTTATGCACCTGTTTGTCTTCAGCGATCATATCAGGAAGGTGAGTATCATGGAATGCCAGTTTAATAGAACAAAGTGTTCTTACATTGAGGGAGTACTTGAGTGGAGGCCCAATGTCCATATGCTTCCTTAATACTAAACCTATAAATATATGCACATAAATCTATTTCCCCATCCTCATATATAAATATATTTACATATGTCCATGCCTGCATTTAGACATCTATAAATGCCCTTTGCCTCCTAGTTCTTTCATCTATTTCCTTTGACTTTCCTCTTGTCCCACTATCATGTTCAGCCTTCATTTGGGTTTCAGTAATTCCTCTCGGTTACATTGCCCTTGATCCAGCCCTAAGGAATCCTACACCCTCCTCGCCATGATTTTAGATCACACCCACTTCCTTTCCCTGCCTCCCCTCTGCCATGTCCCCCTGGAACCCTTGGTCTTGTTGTTTTCTCCTCCGGATTGTTTATCCTGCCTATTTTATCTAGATAGACATGCAGAGACAATAATAAGCACAAAAACAAGGCAGAGCAAAACAAAACAATAACATAAAATAATGATTAAAAAAAGAGAAAAGCCTATAAATAGTTCCAGTTCTGTTTTCCATAAATCATTTATGTTGGTCAGGCTAATTCTGACTTGGTAGCTCATAGCCCTGACTTTTAACTGGCTTCCTGATTCCTATTTAGTGTCTTTTTGTTGCTGTAGAGATGCTGAATTTGCCAGTAGAGGAAATACTTTAGGAAAACTTGGCGGGAGAACTTTAGGGGAGATTGCTTATAACAGGGCTGTAACAATTTCCAGTCTGTCACCCACTGCCTTTCTCACCCCTTCCTGGCCCTTAGTTTCCTGTTTCTGAACGGAATGGAGAAAATGCATTATTGGGATGTGGTCTGACTCTCTGCTTTCTCGGGGTATGGCCTGATGTGTAGGGGTGCTATGGATCTGTGCTTGTGGCCCAGTCTCTCTCCAGAGCGGATTAACGGGGAGAGAACACTTCTTCCAGGACAGGACAGGCAGAAAGGAGAAGGGGACCTAACGACGGAGGGATGTTGGCTTCACAACAGAGAGAAAGCCAGACTCAGCTGTAGCCGGACTATGGCTAGAACTTGGCTACAAATCCAGGCCCTAAGGATGCACCTTCGGGTCAGCGTGTTCTGCAAGCAGATCATGTTGATTCTCAAGGAAATGCAAATATTCCTTGCGTGGGTGTGATTCCTGGAGTTTGTTTGGTCCTTGTTCTTTGCTTTATAGATTGTATCTTTACAGCACCAGATGACTTGTTTTCTTAGATCATGCAGTTTTGAGAAAGTCATTTTTTAGACTTAAAAACAATTTGAGTCAATGTAACCAGTCACGTATTCCTAACTTGAACACGAATAAATAGGGAGGACACAGCTCTGTTTCTTGCTACATGCCTGATAACCCTCTGCTTTTTCACTGATTCAGTCCGTGTGCTTCTCGTTCCTCTGCGTCTCTGTTCATTTACAACATTTGGCGCCCTCGAACAGGGACCTAAAGGGACATCTGAAGGACTCACAGAACCAAGGGTGGTAAGTTACATGAAGACTGCAGTTGACCTTGGCAAAAAGTAGAGACATGGGAAATTCTGTATCTTCAGAGAAACAGTATAGTGAAGTTTTGGAAGTTATATTAAAGACAACTGGGGTAGAAGTCCCATCTCGGACTTTTAAGAAACGTTTTGCTCGTGTACATAAGCATTGTCATTGGTTTCCCTGCAAACAAGAATCAATGAAATGCCAAAGCATGGAAACTGGTGACTCGCGCTTTGCGAAGGGCACATCCAAAGGGATAAACCAGTGATCATGATGTTTGGGCATTAATGTCTTTAGTTAATACTGCTTTAAAACCATTCCAATCGGATACTGGAAGTGAAAGAGAAAAACCTGCCTGTGAAAATGTTACGGGATCTGCCGATATGGATCCATCTAGTAATCCTATATATGACAAAGTTTACGATAGTCCTGAAGTTGAATCTTCTTCTTCCCCAGATTCTTCCTCTGAAGAGGAGGATACGCTTCCCATATCTGAGGAATTAAAGAATTTGGTCTGTCAAGTAAATAACATAGCCGGGCATCTTCAGTTAGATTCTGGAAAGACGGTTGTAGAACCGACAGTCCCCTACTATGGAGAAAAGCCTCCAGCATGTCCCAAAGAGACTAAGGCTCAGCATTCCAGCTGAGAGACTGAAATTATTATGTGAGCTAAATGAGACTTCCTTACCCTCTCTCATCTCTACGGCTGCTCTTTTCCTTGTTCCTAGAACTCAGACAGCTGCTGATGCTCAACATCCTAATGGATGGGTGCGATGTGATCATGAAGGGCAGGAGTTTGAGATTTTGAAAGCTTTGAAGGAAGCTGTACACTCTTATGGGGTACAGTCACCTTACGTTCCGGGGCTCTTACACTCTTATGTTATTGACAATACTGCGATTCCCTCAGAGTGGGATGATTTAGTCAAAACAGCGCTAACCTCTGGCCAGTATATCCAGTTTAAAGCTTGGAGGCATGAGGAAGCCGCCAGCACCAGCTTTTGGACAATTGACTGGAGTTGGTCCTTTTGCTGCTACTGCTCAGCAAGCCGTCTTTGGGGATGATGTTATTGAACCGGTTCGTAATCTGTGCTTATGTGCTGGCAAAAATTAGATGAAAAGGGAGGAACAGAAAAATATTTACTAAAATTTTACAAGGAGCTAATGAATCTTTCCCTGATTTTTTATCCCATCTTTTTAGAGCTATAAAACGTGCTGTGGTTTCCCCTGACTTGCAAGAGGTACTTCTGCACACCGCAGCCTTTGAGAATGCGAACACCGATTGTAGAAAAGTCATGCAACCTTTTAAGGTTGGGGGGGAAGTTTAGAGGATTATGTTAGGGCTTGTAGGGATATTGGTACAATGGAATATAGTTTTGGCTGCTGCTCTGCGTACTGGAAATAGTGTGTGTGTGTGTGGGGGGGGGGTGTAAAATGTTTCGGATGTGGAAAGATGGGGCTTGTCAAGAAAAATTGTAAGAAGCCAGGGAAAGATGGAAACTTTCCTTCCAGAGCCATTTCACCCGCCATGTGCCGATGATGTCCCAAAGGAGTTCATTGGACTAATGAATGTCGGTCAGTCAAAGATAGAGATGGCAATCCCTTGCCGCTCCTATTTTCCATTTCTGGAAACCTCAGCAGGGGCTGCCCTCGAGGCCCCGTCAACAGCAATTCGAGGAGAATTACAGTTTCCAGTAAGCTCAGGGATGCAGCATGTTCAAATGCACAATTAAAAATCTCTGATCTATTGCATGCTACTCTTGGAAGTGCTGATTTAGATCTTATCATTCCTCATGATTTGTTATTAGAATCCTCTCAAGGAGTTGTTAAAATTCCTCTCAATCTTTTTGGACCTATTCCTGCTAATACTGTGGGTCTCATTTTAGGTCGGAGCAGTCTAAGTTCTCAAGGAGTGTTAGTTCATACCGGAGTGATTGATTCAGATTATACTGGGGAAATTTCTGTAATGATGTCCACCCCTAAACATATTCAGCTTTCAAAAGGTCAAAGAATTGCTCAGTTATTACTACTACCTTATCATAAAGGAAAAGCTGCTTCTCTCGAGAGGAAGGGAGGATTTGGCAGCACTGGAATACTTGTATTTTGGCAAACATTTATTGGAGATACTAGGCCTCGTATGGTGGTGTTTTTTGAAAATCCAATTCAAATGACTGGTCTCATTGACACAGGTGCTGATGTGTCTATTATTGCATCTCACGATTGGCCCTCTGAGTGGCCTTTTCACTCTGCTAACACTCCTTGTACTGGGATTGGAACGATGACTAACACTCAACAAAGTGCTTCTGTTCGGAAACGCGATGGTCCAGAAGGACAGATGGTGAGATTACAACCTGATGGAGCTGACATCCCCGTAACTTTGTGGGCAGAGGTTGATTACAACAACGGAGGCTTCTGTTTCTATTCCCACCATCTCTCCTGTGGCTAAACAAATGATGATAAGTATGGGGTCTGATTTTAAACCAAAAAGGGAACACCCAGACTTTGTAGCTCCCCAGGGACGAGACAGAAGGGGTTTAGCTTTTCCAGATCTAGAGGCAAATGTAGAATAGTGGCCACCGTTGTGCGCTCCGCTTTACCCTTAACTTGGCAGACTCAGACACCTATGTGGGTTGAACAGTGGCCTTTGCCAAAAGAAAAATTGGAAGCACTACAATTTTTAGTTCAGGAACAACTTGATCTAGCCTAGGACTAGCCCCTGGAACTCACCTGTTATTGTACTAAAAAAGAACAGGAAAGTGGAGAATGTTGAGGGACCTACAAAAATAAATGAGGTTATAATTCCCATGGGTCCCTTACAACCCGGTGTTCCATCTCCTGTTATGATACCTAAAGATTGGAATTTGATTATAATAGATTTAAAAGATTGTTTATTTTTACTATCCCTTTACAACCTCAGGATTGTGTCAAATTTGCATTTACTGTCCTGACGTATAAGAGTCAATGTGTTGCGCTATCAATAGAAGGTTTTGCCTCAAGGAACGTTAAACAGTCTTACTTTATGTCAAGTTTTTGTTCATCAACCTTTACAAATGATTCGAGACAAATTTCTGAGTAGTTTATATTTTCATTATATGGATGGTATTTTATTTGCTCATCCAGATCCTCAAACTTTAACAGAACTTTCTGAATTTCCACTAATAATTTTAAGAGATTATGGTTACAGATAGCTGAGGAGACAACCCAAAAAGAATATCCATTTAATTATTTGGGACAAAAAATTTGTTAATCAAAAAATTATACTTCAGGAAGTACAAATTCGTCGGGATTCTTTAAAAACACTGAATGATTTTAAAAAATTATTAGGGGATATAAATTGGCTACTCCCATCTTTAGGCATTCCTACTGGACAACTTTCTAAGTTATTTCAAATATTGAAAGGAGATTCGGATCTTAATAGTCCTAGAACTTTAACTCTTGAGGCTAAGAAAGAATTACAATGGATTGAGAAGCATATTCAAGATAGTCAGATTCATTGCATAGATTCTTTAGGTAATCTTCAGTTAATTGTTATACATACTATTCATGCTCCAACAGGAGTCCTTATGCAAAATGATAATTTGTTAGAATGGTTATTTTTTTTATTTTTATTTTTTTAACATTTTATTAGGGGCTCATACAACTGTTATCCCAATCCATACACACATCAATTGTGTAAAGCGCATTTGTACATCGTTTCTCAAAACATTTTCTCTCCATTTAAACCCCCGACATTAGGTCCTCATTTTTCCCCTCCCTCCCCGCTCCCCCCTCCCGCATGAGCCCTTGATAGTTTATAAATGGGTATTTTGTCATATCTTGCCCTGTCCGACGTCTCCCTTCATCCACTTTTTGGTTGTCTGTCCCCCAGGGAGGAGGTCACACACAGTTCCATGTAATCGGTTCCCTCTTTCCTACCCATAGAATGGTTATTTTATGCATAAATTGGAAACGTATTTGCAGAAAATATGTCAAATTATTATTAAAGGACCTATTCATTTATGCCATTTATGTGGACTAGATCCTGCAATCATAATAGTACCCTTCACCAATAAAGAAATTCGTGATCATTGGATTTTATCAGAAGATTGGCAAAATGCCCTTAGCAATTATTTGGGTATCATTTCTAATTCATATCCCTCTGATTGATGCTTTCAGTTTTTGAAAAGAACAATGGATATTGCCAAAAGTGGTTGTTTCTGCCCCCATTCCTCAAGCACTTATGTTTTTTACAGATGCTAATAAGCATGGTATTGCTGGATATATAAATATTGACAATAATATTTCTAAAGTTATAGCATCTCCTTATTCTTCTGTTCAAAAGGCTGAATTATTTGCTATTTTAACTTTGCTTGTAGATAGCCTCATTCACTTAATTACTGATTCACAATATGCTATGTATACTCTTTTACATATTGAAACTGCTACTATTATTGTTAATAAAACTGAATTGAATGATTTATTTTGTAAGTTACAGCAGGTGGTTCATCAAAGAACTAATCCTATTTTTATTGCTCACATTAGATCTCATACATCCTTACCTGGTCCTCTGGTTATGGGGAATGATATGGTTGGTCACCTTGTGGGATCCTTACAAACTGCTCAAAATGAACATGCTAGGTATCACAACAATGCAAGATCATGAAAAAATAGGCATGGGCTTACTTGGCAACAAGCGAAGGCTATTTTACGATCTTGCTCAGCTTGTCAAGCAGTATCTGCCCCTCATCTCCCTTTAGGAACTAATCCTCGAGGAACAACCCGAAATCAAATTTGGCAAATTGATGCGACTCAAATTCCTTCTTTTGCCAAACTTAGTATGTTCATCATTCTGTTCATATTTTTTCTCCTTTTTTATGGGTGACTCCTGCTACTACAGAACGTGCTGATGCTGTTACTACTCGTTTGCTAGAAGCATTTGCTGTCATGGGAATTCCACACACCATTAAAACAGATCATGGTTCTGCTTACGTGCCTAAAAAATGTTTGGCTTTTTTCCATGTACATGGAATTCAACATTTGACTGGTATTCCAGGAAATAGTACTGGCCAAACTATTATTGAACGCCAAAATCAGACTTTGAAAGAGTTGCTTTTGAAACAAAAAGGAGGATATAGGGATAGTCATCCAAGAAGGCGGCTTTATACAGCTTTACATACTTTAAATTTTCTAAATTTAAATGAAAATAATTTTACGGCCGCTGACTTACATTGGGAAAATAATGTTTCTAAAGATATAGAACAGCCTATATGGTCTAAGAGTTTTGAACAACACAAATGACAACTGGCTATGGTCATAAATGGGGCAGGGGGTATGCTTATATTTCAACAGGAGAAAAGAAATGGTGGGTTCCAGATAAGCGAATAAACTTACGTGATGGCCCAGAAGAGACCTTGCCCTTGGAGCAAACTGAACTGGGATTTTGCTGCCATGAGCATTACTAAAAAAATGTTCGTGCTCCCTTGATGATGACTAGACATGCTGACTTGCCGATGTGGGGACAGATTAAAAAGTTAAGTGTGGAAGGAGAACAACTGGTGCATTCCCATGGACAAGGGATGACAACTTCTCATTTGTTTTTAGCTATGCTGGCTATTTTGACTACTCAGGTAAATGCTGAGAATTTTATTTATTGGACCTATATTCCTAACCCACCCTTGAATAGAGGAGTCTCTTGGACAGATCCTACTGTTCCAATTTTTGTTAATAAATCCTCTTGGATGTCTGTGCCTTTAGACAATCGAGGACCATTTTGAGTAAACGAAGAAGGTACCATTATTATGTCCTATGAAACTGGGGTGGAAGGACTTCCTATATGTGTTGGACATGGGGAAAATTGTTTAAAATTAAAATATCTGGCCTGGTTGTCTATTGTCAAAAATTCAGGAGATAAGAACAAGCCATGAAAATGACTACTTTTAAGTGCTCAAGGGTTTTCCAATTTAAATATAACAGGACATTTTTCTGTACCTCTGTTGCCCCATGTCAGTCACCAACCTGTGTACCCTTGTGTGATTGGGTCCACTGGAGTACTTACAGAGGAGAACAGACCGGGGTTGGGGAATAATTCCCAAGGACTTGTCATTGATTGGAGCTCTTCAGGTTCCACTCGGGTCAAATCTAGTGCAGCTGATCTCCAATGGCATTCGCATCACCACACCATTGACACGCGGGCATCGGAGCCTATTTTTTGGCATGGAGGAGGATTTTCTCCTCCCAGTCCTCATATGATTGGAAAACCCTTCCAAACTCATTTATGGAAAATAGGTGCTGCCTTGTTTCCTATTAGAGGATGGATTGGTAACAGTACTAATCATACAGGAAATTACACCTTGTCCTTCACAGTTAATACAACCCTATATGTCCAAGCTTGTGTGTGTATGACATATCTTTTCATGAAAGGATCTGTCAATTGGAATCACTTCTCTGGAGAAATTAATTGTAATAATTGTTCTTTTTTTACTTGTTTCAATTCTATTTCTTTTAATCATAGTAGTGAAAGCCTATATATTTTGAGAGCTAGAGTAGGAATATGGATGCCTACTCAATTGTCTCGGCAATGGCAAAGTTCTCCTACTTTAATTGACAAATTGCCTTTTGCCTTAACAACTTTTGAGAAGATCAAAGCGATTTTTGGGAGCTTTAGTAGCTGCAATCCCAGGAATTATCACAGTTACTGCTACTGCTACTACTGCAGGATTAACTTTACATCAGTTTGTACAAACTGCTACTTTCGTAGATGATTGACATCAAAATTCTGAGGTTTTGTAGTCCACTCAACAACATCTTGATCAGCAAATTCATGAATAATTGGCTGATTTATCTCAAACAGTTATTCTTTTGGGAGACCAGATTAATAGCATTAAGCAAAAAATTAAATTACAATGTGATTGGAATCATACGTCCATATGTGTTACTCCTGTGATTTATACTCTGTTTCCTTGGGATTGTATTAAAAGACATCAATTGAATTATCACTATCACAGGATATTTTGCACTTACAATATCATATACAGGATATTTGTAAAAAACAAATAGAACAGATTGGTGGCACTCAGGTGTTTGACAGTTTTTTGCAAAGTCTCCATCAACTGAACCCTATCCCCTCTCTTAAAGCTATATTTGGCTCTTTAAAAAAAATTGTATTGGGTGCTCTTACAGCACTTATAACATTCCATACATCAATTATATTGAGCATATTTGTGACACGTTTCCATCATCATTCCCAAAATATTTTCTACTTGAACCCTTGGTATAAGCTCCTCTTTTTTTTTTTGTTTTACTTTTTAAAAAAAATCGTTTTATTGGGGCTCATACAACTCTTATCACAATCCATACATACATCAATTGTGTAAAGCACATTTGTACATTCATTTCCCTCATCATTCTCAAAGCATTTGCTCTCCACTTAAGCCTTAGCACCAGCTCATTTTCCTCCCTCCCTCCCTGTTACCCCCTCCCTCATGAACCCTTGATAATTTATAAATTATCATTTTGTCATATCTTAGACTGTCCGACCGACATCTCCCTTCACCCACTTTTCTGTTGTCCGACCACCAGGGAGGAGGTTATAAGTAGATCCTTGTAATCGGTTCCCTCTTTCTACCCCACCCTCCCTCCTCCCTCTCAGTATCAACACTCTCACCACTGGTCCTGAAGGGATCATCCGCCCTGGATTCCCTGTGTTTCCAGTTCCTATCTGTACCAGTGTACATCCTCTGGTCTAGCCAGATTTGGAAGGTAGAATTGGGATCATGATAGGGGGGGGGCGGAGAGAAAGCATTTAGGAACTAGAGGAAAGTTGTATGTTTCACCGTTGCTACACTGCAACCTGATTGACTTGTCTCCTCCCTGCGACCCTTCCGTAAGGGGATGTCTAGTTGCCTACAGATGGGATTTGGGTCCCCTCTCTGCATTCCCCCTCATTCACAATGATATGATTTTTTGTTCTTTGATGCCTGATAACTGATCCCTTCGGCACCTCGTGATCACACAGGCTGGTGCGCTTCTTCCATGTGGGCTTTGTTGCTTCTTAGCTAGATGGCTGCTTGTTTACCTTCAAGCCTTTAAGACCCCAGATGCTATATCTTTTGATAGCTGGGCACCATCAGCTTTCTTCACCACATTTGCTTATGTACCCATTTGGATCTTTTGTAGGGTTGCTTTTGCTCACAATTTGTCTTTTATATAGTCTGCAGAAAAATCGTCGACAAAGAACCATAGACAGGAGAAATGCTGCCCTTGCAGTGTTTTTTCTTCATTTGGATTCTATAAAAGAGGGGGAAATAAAGCTGGAATATGGCTAGAACTTGGCTACAAATCAAGGCTCTAAGGATGCACCTTTGGGTCAGCGTGTTCTGCAAGCAGATCATGTTGATTCTCAAGGAAATGCAAATATTCCTTGTGTGTGTGATTCCTGGAGTTTGTTTGGTCCTTGTCCCTTTACCTATTCTTTAAAAACAAACAAACCAGTTTTACCAGTGCCTACTTGTCATATACAATTCAGTAGCTCAATCACATTAAGAAAGTTTATATAGTCATCACCACAATCAATTTTAGAACATTTTCTTCTTTCTTGTACTGATTGTTATTGGCTTGTTTGCCTATTCTGAGACCAACCACTCCTCCCACAGCACCATGCTGCTATGCTGGGTTCCATTGTTTGTTACAATGGCCACACAGAACTCACAGACACCATTCACAATTCAGGGTCCTTATTAGGGGAGTTAGCAGATTGCCATGAGACAGGAACACAGTAAGGATACAGTCATTGGCTCACAACACCACCTTTTCTCAGCCAGTAGCCAAGTTTCTGTGCTCAAACTCTCAGCCTTGTGGTCCCTTGCTTCTGCCTTCCTGGACCGGCTAGCCGGGTTGCTACTCTGCCTCACAGTCTCCTGGTCTGAGTGCTGCTCCTCTGGTCTGTTTTATGGTCTCCTTGCCTCCGCCTGGGGTGCCTCTGGTCTCGGCCTCTGCCCCTTCAGACAAAGACCTCAAACCTGCTTCACTGGTAGCCCTTCTTCCTTCATGGTCCTGGGATTTTTCTCTCTTCCTGCCAAGATGGCCCATTAGTATAGTCAGGGGAATGGCTTCTAAAACCGATGAATCCCCTCTATTTGGGTTATACTTGCCCTAATTACATAGTCCCACCCAATCATTTGGTGGGAGTTACAGACACATGGATAGAAGATCCAAATGAAGACATTTTACTCCACCACGCAGGGGTTTGACTGTTGACCAATTCCTTGATTTTCATGAGATTCCATGGTAGACTGTAAGTTCCTCAGCTGTTTAGACAGCCTTTTTAAAAAAAACTCATTTTATTGGGGGCTTATACAACTCTTATCACAATCCATCCATCCATCCATCCATCCATTGTGTCAAGCACATTTGTACATTTGTTGCCATCATCATTCTGAAAACATTTGCTTTCTACTTGAGCCCTTGATATCAACTCCTCTTTTTCCCCTCCCTCCCTACTCTCCCTTACCTTATGAACCCTTGATAATTCATAAATTATTTTGTCAAATTTTACACTGTCCGACGTCTCCCTTCACCCACTTTTCTGTGGTCCATCCCCCAGAGGGGGGTTATATGTAGATCTTTGTAATCAATTCCCACTTTCTACCCCACCTTCCCTCTACCCTCCCGGTATCACCACTCTCACCACTGGTCCTGAGGGGTTCATCTGTCCTGCATTCCCTGTGTTTCCAGTTCTTATCTGTACCAGTGTACATCATCTGGTCTAGTCAGATTTGTAAGGTAGAATTGGGATCATGATAGGGGGAGGAGGAAGCATTTAAGAACTAGAGGAAAGTTGTTTCACCGTTGCTACACTGTACCCTGACAGGCTTGTCTCTTCCTTGTGACCCTTTGTAAGGGGATGCCCAGTTGCCTACAGATGGGATTTGGGTCTCTACTCTGCACTCCCCCTTATTCACAATGATATGATTTTTTTGTTCTTTGATGTCTGTTACCTGATCCCTTCAACACCTCGTGATCGCACAGGCTAGTGTGCTTCTTCCATGTGGGCTTTGTTCCTTCTGAGCTAGATGGCTGCTTGTTTACCTGAAAGCCTTTAAGACCCCAGACACTATATCTTTTGAAAGCCAGGCACCATCAGATTTCTTCACCACATTTGCTTATGCAAATATTTGCCTTCAGCGATCATGTCAGGAAGGTGAGCATCATGGAATGCCAGTTTAATGGAACAAAGTGTTCTTGTGTTGAGGGAATATTTGAGTGGAGGCCCAATGTCCACCTGCTTCCTTAATACTAAACTTGTAAATATATGCACATAGATCTACTTCCCCATCCTCATATATAAATATATTTACAGATGTACATGCCTTTATTTAGACCTCTATATATGCCCTTTGCCTCTTAGTTCTTTCCTCTGTTCCCTTTTACTTTCCTCTTGTCCCACTACCATGTTCAGCCTTCATTTGGGTTTGGAATGCACTCAAAGGCACCCAATAAGGACAGCAATAAGGATGATAGTGAAAGCCCAAAATCCACTTGCAGAATCCTGAGTAGATTAAGCCTCCATTGAATTCTTTCTGATCACTGAATATGGAGAACAATCTTGCCCTTAGGCAGAGAGTACTTTAGGAAGTGAATTACCTGCACTCTCCTCAAGCCAACCCTGGGAGGGGTGGTATACCTAAGGGGCTTGCCTGAGCATGAACTTAGTGAAGCGTGTGACCCTTAGTTGTGAGGTGTGCTCTATCAGTCATGCCCTGACCAATGCCGCTGATAAGGTCCAGTGTGCCTGTCACTATTTTAGTCAAGTTCAGAGGCTAACTTGATTTGAGAAATTCTAAGTTTATTTCCTGCAGGCGTTTGACAAGAAGGAAATTGGGGGGTTGAAACCTCCCAAAACTGCTTCAGAGATTCAATGAGAAGCAAATTATATACCCTCAACTATGTGGCAAGTTGAGGGAATGTTTTGTTACAGTGAACACAGGCCTTCAGCAATAGGACCAAGGAACAGGGGCATCCTGTCACACCCTTAAGGCCCCAGGCTCCCTTCCTTAACTAAAAGGCCTTGCTTGCTCAAGTAGTTTTCTTGGTTCAAACTTGAATTAGAACATTCTTACATTTAAAGGGAATTTTACTGCAATGAGGGGGATGGCTGTTACATTTGGGTTTTCTGCAAACCAAGTTTAAAACAGGACAGATCTCAAAGCATGCCACGTTATCAGAGTTGATTAACAGCAGGCAAGCTCTGTTTTCCAGTGTATCATAACTGCCTTGGTCCTACGGCCCTGGCCCAATCTTGCAAACTCTTCTAACACAATCTACTGTCACAATCATGTTCGGTGCCTGCTTCTGAAGTGCCACCTGTGACTGTGATGTATTGATCTGCCACCAGTTATCAATTTGCGAGTTTGTTCCATGCCTTATTTAACTAGAGTCCTGACGCCATTTTGCCCTGTGCCGCCGGCCTCCCTTCTGCAGGTGATGTGCCTGTATCTTTGTGCCGTTTAAGACTTATCAAATGGTCTCCTTAAACCACACGCGAGATCAGAGTCTTCTCATCCTGAAACCCTTCTTTGTACAAATTATGTGTGTCTGTGTGTCTTCTTGAGGGCAGGATTTCCTCATATTCTTTTCCTCTATCTCCAGTAAGCTACTGTTATCAGCTGCACACTGCGGGGACTCAATAAATGTTAGATGAGAGACGTCAATATGCAGAAAGAAATCGGACTCTGGGTGGGTGTCCTTCCTTCGGGGCCCTGTTTATTCATCTGCCCATTTTACCCGGGAGCTGACTCAGCTTTCAGCCAAGAGAAAACTCTGGATCCCTATTTGGAGAACCAAGGCCAGATCCCCAAGGCACACCTGGAGCCCGCAGACCCCGCCCACCCGCCAACGGCCACCGAGCCAGCGAATCCGGGACTCGCGGCCCCGCCCCTTCCTTCCCACGCCGCTCCCAGGCCAGTGCGCAGGCGCAAGGAGCGCCCGGGCGGCGGCGGCGCGCGCGGCCGCGGCTTCCCTTCCCCTCCGGTCGGTCTCCGTGCTCGCGGGGAACGGGCAGCGCCGGGGCCCGTCGTCATGGAGTCTCCGTGGGATGAGCTGATTCTTTCTTTCTCCCGCACGTCCATGTTCCCCTTTTTTGACATCGCCCACTACCTGGTGTCGGTGATGGCTCTGAAGCGGGAGCCGGGTGAGTGCGGGCGCTCCAGACCGCCGGCCCCGGGGCGTCCTTCAGCCGGCGCTGCCGGCCGGAGCGGGGGGCGGGGGGGGCGCAGAGACCCCGCTGCTCGTCTGGGGGCGCGACTTGGGGTCCGGGCAGCCGCGCGTCCGAGCGAGCCCCCGTCCGGCTGGCGTCGCCCAGGACTGGCGCGGCCCCCGGGTCACCACCACTTGGTGGAAAAGTCCTTCAAAAGCCACCGCAGAGCCAAGCCTCCGGCGGTGGCAGCCAGTCCCCGGTTAGCCGCTTGGAGCACCTGTCCCGTGACTAACGTCCTATAAACTCAGGAAAAGGCACGAGGCCACGCACCCGCGGTCCCCTTAGGCTGGGATCTTCCGCCTTGCGGAGCTTGTTGGCCCCGGGGATTGCCCAGAGCGAATGGGTCCTCCGCTCGCCGTCCGCCGAGTGACATCCTACAAGGTCACCATGTGCTTTCCCCTCTGTAGAATCCCAGCTTTGGTTTTCATCTGTCCGCACCAGTGGGGCGGGGGACGTGGGCTGGCACTGTCCGAAACGGTGACACCAAAATGACCGTCCATGAAGCTTTGATACCGTATTTCGGCAGACATTTCCTACTTTTTAAGAAAAACATTCCTATAGTTATGCAGCGATAAGAACTTTTTTTGTTTGGCCAGCCCAGCTTATGTATCTCTGTATCTATAGGTGCAAGCTATGCGAATTTGCTTTTGAACTCGATAATGCTCTCAGGTCAGAGTTGTTAGCAGGACTCCGTGACAGTGCCACGCCGGTGCCACTGGTGTGTTTGTTGCTGCTGGTGTTTTTTTTATTTTGTGGCCATGTTTGTCCTTTTAATGGTGTGTTTTAGTTACAATATTGTGGTAATTAGTATTGGTGGACCTGTGTCAACTTTTTTGGAGAATGAAGTCGAATCACAGAAAGAAAAGGAGAAAAATTAAAAAGGCTTCTGCAGTTACCAACTAACTAGGCGATTATCGCGGTTAATCGGTTCTAGACCCTACCGTGATAAATGAAATTCCGCGAAGTAGGATTCCTTATTTGTAAATCAAATATTTTCGTAGTTAGAGCATAGAGGACATGAAAAAACACCCTTTAGTCACCATTACACTCGTATTACCCAATTAAACGAAAAAGGGAAAATACAGTAAAACATTTTGGACGTTACAATTATCATTTATTATTTATTATATTATTTATGGCATCAAGCGTGTACAGTATGAGCCAATCAGTGGCAGTAATGACAGAGCATGCGCTGTTACGCAAAAACTGCGATAGAGTGAAGCCGCGGAAGTTGAAGCGCGAAGTGGCGAGGGTTCACTGTAATGTAATTCATTGTAGAGTTTACAAAACAATGTTATTAGTGTTCATATAATCTAGGAACTATTAATACTCATTCTGTGATTAAAATGAATAATATTACCAAAAATTCTGTAGAGGGGTCAGCAACGAAGAAGAAAACCCTTATAATGAGATGGGTTGACACAGGCTGCAACAGTGGGCTCAAACATACACCATGTGAGCAAGGCAGTGGGTTGGGTAATGCTTTCTTCTGTTTCGCATGGGGTTGCTATGAATCTGAGTGGGAGCTGACTAAACAGCACCTGCCAGTCTTAACAACTCTATTGCTTTGGAGTAGTTGTTAACCGAAAGGTTCAAGTCTGCCCAAAAGTGCTGAGGAAGAAAGGCCGGATGGTCTGAAAATCAGCTGTTGAAAACCCTGTGGCGCATAGTTCTATTCTGACCTACAGGGACTTGCCAAGAGTTGGAATCCACTCGGCCACTGGTCTCTACTGCCTCTGTAGTTATTCTGCCCACCATTTAGTTTTGCTTGGATCTTTCTGAGTCTAAACATCTTTCTACTTCTCCGTGTTCATGCTGCTTTGTTCTATAGAGAGTTAATGAGTGAGGACTTCAGGAGGTTGCTGTACCTCTCTCATCAATAACTGGCCTTTTTTGTTTTAGTACTTCATTTTTAATATTTGGTGTTTTTCTATAGACATAGAGTAGTCCAGGGACCCCTGGAGTTCCCTGATGTTCTCAGGTAAAAACTATTTTCCTAATATGCAGATTTTCATTGCTTGTTCACACACATGTACAGTGGGGTTTTCTGAGGCTGCATGATAGCTGCACCTGTGACAGCTGACAGACTGATGGCAGAAGCCGCTGTGAGAATCCACCTGCTATTTTGCCAGCATTAAAGAGATTAGAAAATGCAAAACTGTATTGACTTTTTTTACTACATTTTTTTCCCTTCGGAAAGCAGAGTTGTTTTTTCATACATACATTATTTATGTTACCATTTAGTTAAAAATTTTCACTGATAAGTTCTAATATCCCAAATGTCAGTGCATATAAACATAAAAACATTTGGATTCCTTGAAAAAAATTAAAGTCAGGCTTTTTGTTAGGATTCATGTTTCTCCAAAGATGGTGCAGTTGCTTCTGTAACTGTGGAGTTAATTTTGCCTTATAGGGTCTGGTTTCACATTAACTTTGCCCAAAGTGTTTGTTCCTGAGAGATTATCTCTTTAAACAATTTGGAATTTGCCAGTCTTTGTTTAGGACTATAGTTAAAAGTTGCGGTGAGGTGATGAGGTAACTCTGGTTGGTGGCTGTCAGGCCAGAAAGACGCACCTTGTGAAATCTGTGGTCACTTTATGATGCTGACTGAGCTAGAGAAGGAGCTGGAGCTTGTACTAGCTCTGAGGTCCCTAGTAGCAGTTCTGAAATGCAGAAGATTCGTGGGCTTCCTGGTTGGTGGAAGACATGGAAGCAAGTAATGTGTCCCTAGAGTTATGAAATCTTTGCATTGGCTGTACTCTGTGTCTCCTCGATGCCAGTACTGATTTATGGCTTATAATAGAGCTGTGGAGCCCTGGTGGTGTACTGGTTATGTGTTGGGTTTCTAACCGTGCGGCCAGTAGTTCAAAGCCATCAGCTGCTCTGCAGAAGAAAGATGAAGCTTTCTACTCCCATTAAGAGTTACAGTCTTGGCATGATGTCTACTCCCTAGATCACAGCGTTCAGAGGACAGCACTGAAGATACAGTGTGGGGAGTGTGGCCGGTCTGAATGCCCCACCAGGGGGCAAGCCAAGAGGGGAGTACAGCACATCAGCAATGGGAACGAAACCATGAAGTTCCTTAGGAATCCCCAAAGTAGACTTCTGACTCGGGGCAGCACTTGGCACCTCATTTGAACTGGTTGGGGAATATTCACAAAGGTTAGCAGTTAGACCCAGTTAGACCTAGGGGTGTGTGTGTGTGTGTGTGTGTGACACATACACACACACACACAATAAGGAACCAGATGGACTCTGGGCCTCTACTTAACTCCTACCTCAGTACAAGAACTGTTGTAATAATGTGGCAATGTATGATACTCACCTTCCTGACATCGCTGAAGACAAAATGGGTGCAGAAGCAAATGTAGTGAAGAAAGCTGATGGTGTCCGGATAGTAAAAGATATAGTGTCTTCGATCTCAAAGGCTTGAAGTTAAACAAGCAGCCATCTAGCAGGGAAGCAACAAAGCCCACGTTGAAGAAACATGCCAACCTGTGTGATCATGAGGTGTCGACAGGAAGGGGTGTCAGAAGTTCAGAATCAAGCAATCAAATTGACAAGAAGGAGCATAGGTAAAGTAGAGACCCCAAACTCACCTGTAGGACAATTGGATAGACCCTCACAAAGGGCCACACTGATAGGACGATCTATCCAGGGTGCAATAGAGCACTGATAAAACACACAACTATCCTCTAGTTCTTTAAAAAGACCTCCTCGCACTATTTTGGCCTTAGTTTTACCTCACTAACCTTGTTAGACGGGCACATGTACATTGGTACAATTAAAATCCAGAAGTCTAGGGGAGACCCCAAAGCTGTGGCTGGCATCCTGATGGGGTAGAGGGAGCCCCTTGAATTTGTAGCCACCAGGTGGGAAATGAGGGAGCCCAGAGAGTGCCTCTGAGCCTGTGTATAGTATCCTGGAAAGGTTTTTGAGAAAATGCGGACTTGGTAGCCTGCAGGTCAGAGAGGGGGCTTCTGGGGATTGGAACTTTTAGCTTTCATTTTCAGTTCTGAACTAACATTAAAACTATCCTTTTAAACTTGCCAGATCTGACCCAGTTATGGTTGGTTCTGGTCACAGGATGAATTGTGTGGTTGGACAGTTTGTATATAAACAATTGGGGAGTTGGGGGGAGAAAGTGTTTTAAAATTGATTGTGGTAATGATTCTACAACTCTTCTTGATATGATTGAACTATTGAGTTTTGTGATATGTGGATTAAGTGCCAATAAAACTGTTTTCTTAAAAGGCTAAACAGAAGTGTAAAGTGGGGATTTGTTATATCTTCATAGTTGTTGATATGAAAAAGTTCATTTTTGATTGGATATTTGATATTTAATTTTATGTAAACTGAAATATAGAATATTTACTATATATTGGCAGATATTTACATATTCTTTTTAATTTAAGTACTTTGAGTTTTGGCACAAATATAGTCAAATTAAACTATATAGAATAATTTCATTATTCACCCAGAATTCTCTCATGCCCTTCTTTTGTAGTCAGCCCACTTGTTAACTGTTTTTTTAAACCTTCCTATTTCTTTGTATTAAAATGTTTCTCCTGAAATAATGAGTATATATTTTTTGTCTCCTGATTGGATTCTGACTGATACAGTAACCTGGGAGCTTGCCTTCCCAAGATATCGAGAGTACTTGCTACTTACAATTCATTGGATCCAATAATATAAGATCGTTGGTATAATAGATCAATGTGGTGATGTGTAGACTCTCCTTAAGATCCAGATCTCTGTGCACTATGTTATAGTAGAGAGGGAGAGTGAACATGGATTTGAGATGAGATGGTGAAGCCCACCCACCCAGTGCCACGGGGTCAGTTCCAACTCACAGTGATTCCGTAGGACGAGTCGAACTCCATAGGGTTTCCATGGCTGTAAATCGCCATGGAAGCAGACTGCCTCAGTTTTCCTTTGTGGAGCACTTGGTGGATTCTAACCTGAGTTGGCCTTTTGGTTAGCAGCCCAATGTTTAACCCACTCTGCCTTGAGGTTAGAGCAGAGTGCTTCTGGAAGTTTTTGAAAATATGGAGGAAAAGGCATTTGCATATGATATGACAGGTTTATGTTGATATGTCCCAGGAATAACACCATGTCTTGAATATTACCTATAGGTGGAGTCAGTACTGAAATACAGTTATGAAAATTCACTGTAATTCTCAAAGAGACCAAACAGACAAACGGGAGGTGACAGTGATGATCACCTTGTCACCTTTTAAGTTTTTGGTTATAGCACCAGTTTCTAGAACTTGTTTTATCTTAGCCGAGAGAGAAAGTTCAAAGGGCTTCTGTATTAGTCTAGGTACTTTAGAGAAACAAATCCACAGCAACTCATGTATAAGAGAGTTTTATGTAAAGAAAGTGTGCATCACGAAAACATCCCAACCCAATGTTGCCCAAGCCCACAAGTCCAATATTAACCCATTAACCCAACACCAGTCCACAAAGTCCTCCACCTCACAAAACAGAGGCAATGATGCCAACTGCAGGAGGAAAGCTGAGTCAGTGAACGAACAAGCATCTCAGCACTAGCAGGGGTCTCCACACGGCTGCTCCAGCACCCAGGGCTGCATCGGGATAGGTCCATGTGGCTTCTCCTTGTAGGAAGTCAATCTTGCAAGCTGAAGCAGGGAGCTGCTAGGGCAGCTGCACCCTGGTGCGACCATCACAAAGCAAGAGACCCGAGAACTAGAAAGGCGAGGCTCACCACCCATGTATCCCTCTGCCTTTCAATTACCCCCACATGTGTTTATCGGTCAGGTTGGCACAATTAACTAACTCAGCTTCTATGTGGCCAACCTACTATAATGATTCTTAGTCTATGGATCATAGTCATTGAGGGGGCTGTGCCTTCAAAGTATGTCTATTCTAGTTATGCATTAAGGAACACTGGAAATATCCTGAGGTGTGTGTGAGTGGTGGTGGTGGTGGTATAATTGTGCATCTACTTGGCGAACTATGATTCAAATTTGACTCCAAACTCCTTGAATTGTATCATAGAAGTCTCCCTTTGTGCATGGTTATTGTTTAATAATTCTGATAATAAAATGTAGTTGAGACATATGAAATTGATTCTTTGCTTAATTTTCTTAGTTTTAAGGAGATAATTCTGTAAAAGGGAAAGAGGAAGGGAAAAGTAGAGCGATGCAACTTTAAAATGCTCAACATCTGTAGTTAAAGGTTTAAGAAGGATAAGACACTCAAATGCTCCTTTCTAGAGGTAATGTCAACTACCAGCAAGCTGTGAACTGTCTTGAA
This sequence comes from Echinops telfairi, assembly GCF_000313985.2. Taxonomy (NCBI): domain Eukaryota; kingdom Metazoa; phylum Chordata; class Mammalia; order Afrosoricida; family Tenrecidae; genus Echinops; species Echinops telfairi. The sequence continues at coordinate 9,545,593 of NW_022111310.1, forward strand.
AATAGCTGCAGTGCACATAGTTCTTTGAAATGGGGGCACATGGTGGAACTAAAACCGAATGAGTACAGCCAAATAAAGAAGCCATGTATGTGGTCCATTGAGAAAAATATTATCCCAAGTTTTATAGTCAAGCCAATAAAACGGCTTTAAAGGTAATCCAATGATTCATTTTGGGCAGAGTTGTGGAATTATTTTGGAGATTGAATTTTATGAGATTTTGTTGTAAGTAAACTCAAAAAACCAAACTCACTACCATTGAGTCAATGCTGACTAGAATTTAGTTTTTATTTCATTTTTTAGCTTTCAATCCATATTGGGAGTATTTTGCTATGAAAGCCTTTTGTAACTCAAAGTGGCATGCTTAATTTATAGTATGTAAAAAATACTCTTTATCTTGGGTAAATAACTTAGTTTATCCCTTAACTAAAGGAATATGAAGGGACTTAAGTTTACAGATAAATGGAATTCTTCTTTAAATGTTCTAACCCCCATTATCTTTATTTAAAAACTTACATGAAAGTTCTTTTAGTAATTGTTTCTTGCCTATTGAAAATTTATGTATTTTAAAGATACTTATGTTGCAGGTTAATTTTGAATAGTTTCACAGTTTAATATCATATTAAAATAATTCTGGTACCAGTATTATGTATGCAAATGGGCATAACATATAACGTTGTTATAAGGCCGTGCATCCTATAAAAGGTAGTGTGGACCTTGAGAAAAGTTTGTATAAATTGCCGTCAAGTTGACCCTTACTCATGGTGACCCATGTATGTTAGAGCTGAACTGGTTCCATAGGGTTTTCATTAGTTGTTTTTTTTTCCCAAAGAAGAGTGTCTATACGAGTGTGTAGTTAGATAACAACACATTTGAATTGGAAATAGAGTACTGTCACATCTTACATCAGAATTTGGCTTTAAAGGCAGCATAACCCTTTATCACTCAAAATAACTTGGAGAAGCTGCTGCATTGGAAATGGAAATATCCTATCTTTTTAATTTAACAGATTTCTTATAAGTACTTAAGAAGGAGTCCTGTTAGTGCAGTGGTTTAAACACTGGCTGTGTTGCTAACTGCAAAGTTGATAGTTCAAACTCACAAGCCACTCCGTGGGGGACACATGAGGCTGTCTGTTCCAACACAGATTTAGTCTCAAAGCTGAGGGAGCCATTCGACTCTGTCCTGTTGGGGTGCTGAGTGGGAATTGAGTTGATGGCAGTGTTTCTTTTTTTTCTTTTTAAATTAACTGTTTTTCCATGTTGAAGCAAGTCATCATTACTTAAGGTTTTCACATATTCCTATCATTAAACCCCAGAACCACTTAATTGACAAGGTTTGTCATCACAGAAAATTCACATCTTCCAACTCATGTTCTCTCCTAGACATCGTTTATTGTGTGGGATGTATTTTAAATTTAAAATGCTTTTTAACTAAAAAACTTTTATGCAGATCTTCCCCCGCCAAGCATGTATAATTTAAATTGTATGTTAAATTCAGGTATGTTATTATCTTTCAGAACTCACACACACATTTACATAGTTTTTGTTGGTGTGCTTGTTTACTTTTATATAAGTGGGCTTCTCAAGAGGTAGCCACATGTATTCTTACAGATCTTATTCAGCTTGCAGGTTTATATGAGGTATATTGCTCGTATCCCTATGGAAACCGGTTTCTGACATGTGATTTTTAATATACATATTATTTACATACATATGATTTTATGTGCTTATTTGGCATATTTCTTTTTTTTAAGGTCTTTCCTGTGAAATTACACAAAATATTATGATTATATTAGCAATCACAGATGCATGACTTTTCACATCATTTTACACCAAAACTTTCACACATAATGTGGACTAATTCTACCCAAATATCAATAATTATTTAGCATATTTTTCCTCCCACATACTATGTCTTAGAATTATTCCTTGTCACTTATATACAAAACTGTTTTATTCTTTGGAATCCTTATATAATGTTCCTCAGATTGGATATGCCACAATTTGTTAAAAACTTGATTTAATTAGACAATTTGTATGTGAACATTTTATTTTAAAGAATTCAAATAGAATTACATAATTGGTTAAATAAATTTAAAGTTCCCTTGACCACCTTCCCGAATTGTAAGTTTCTCTCAAAAGATAACAGTAAATAGTTTTATGTTGTATATCCTACTCTGTGCATTTCATGTATGTGTACCTACAGAAATGCATAGTTTTGGAGTTTTTCTCCCATGCTATAAATACTGTTTTTCAGCATAATTATATTTGCCTTTTTTTTTTAAACTTCACATAGAGTTTGGGGGATCTTCCAGTGCTAATATTGATCCACCACACTCTTGAATTGTTCCTGGTCCTACTTGTTAGTACAACAATCATGGTCTATTTAAAGTTCTTCAAATGACGGTCATTTAGAGTTTATCTTTTTTACAACATTATAAACACAGTTCTTATATTTTTATATGAACTCTCTTGAGTACTTGAGTAGATTTAAATTTTAAATTGATACTGTTAAATTGTTCTTCACAGAGGTTTTACCCTGCTGTCATTGTGTTCATTCCAAGTAGAAGTGCCGCATAGGGTCTGCAAGGCTGTATGTTTCATGGAAGCGGCCCTCTATGTCTTTGCTGTGGAGCAGCTGCTGTTTCAAACCACTGACTATGTAACACCCTGTGCTTCAACCCCTGTGCCATCAGGGCTCCTTATATATTCTCTCAAGAACATAAGCATTCTTCTACACTTTTACTAGTTTAATAATACTAAACAGTAATTTTCTTCTTCTTTTTTTAATCGTTTTATTAGGGGCTAATACAACTCTTAATCACAATCCATACATACATCAATTGTGTAAAGCACATTTGTACATTCATTGCCCTCATCATTCTCAAAACATTTGCGCTCCACTAAAGCCCCAGGCATTAGGTCCGTTTTTTCCCCCCTCATTCCTAGCTCCCTCCTCCCTCATGAACCCTTGATAATTTATAAATTCTTATTTTGTCATATCTTGCCCTGTCCGATGTCTCCCTTCACCCACTTTTCTGTTGTCCGTCCCCCAGGGATGAGGTCACATGTAGATCTTTGTAATTGGTACCCCCTTTC
>NW_022111310.1:9549988-9551806 GCF_000313985.2 Echinops telfairi
AAACAAGACAGAGCAAAAACAAGCAACAATATAAAACAAAACAACAACAACCAACCAATGACAAAAAAACAAAACAAAACACAAGAAAGAAAAGCTTGTAGTTAGTTCAAGGATCGTTTGTTGGCCTTTAGGAATGTTTTCCAGTCCAGTCTGTTGGGGTACCATGCCCTGGCCCCAAAGTCCACCTTCATCATTCTCTGGGGACCTCGCCGCTCCATTCCCTTGCTGTTCTGTTGTACCCCCTTAGTGTTTTGCCTCGGTGTGGCGACATCAGATCGGGTGCAATTCCCACCCTGTGTCTACGGTGTTGTCCCCTGTAGGGCTATGGATCATTGAGGGGCGTCATGTCTCATAGTGGGGCTTGCCATGTGGTCCTCTTTGTGGACTGGCTGCTCTAATTGGGATCATCGTCCTCAAGGCTTGGTGGGCCAGGATGTGCTCCACTCTCTCTTCCTCCCCCTTCATCCGTACTTGTGTACTCCGATCAGATATGTCCTTTTCCAGAGCTGCATAATTCAATGCCGTCTTTTGAAATACATTCTTCTGGGGGGAGGGGCAGTAATTTTCTTCTTGCCAATTGAATGTATATTAAATATGTTTTTTTGCTTTGTTTTTTAATTCATTTTATCGTGGGCTCATACAACTCTTATCACAATCCATACATCCATTCATTGTGTCAAGCACAGTTGTACATTTGTTAAACTAATGAGCGGAGAACTTATATTTATTAGCTATTTCTAGGTTTTGCTTTATGATTAGCTCATTAAAATCAGGAATACTGAATTACTATCAAATTATCTTTTCCTCTCTGTCTAAAAGAGGAAGACAGTCAAGGAGATTGACTGACACGGTGGCTGAAGCTTAACAATTATGAGGATGGTAGATGACAGGCAGTACAACAAAAGATTGGTTACATTAATTGGGTAGTAAATTACTTTAATGAATGTCTAAACCATCTGACCTTCCTTGAATACTTTTAATAAAATCTCCTTGGTCATGATTTCTTATACTTTCAAAGAACAACTGATTTTAATTCATTGCTAATTTTTTATGCATTATATTTGTAAGTAATAATCTTTCCCTTCTTTCCTCCTCCCCCCACCCCCAATTTCTTTTCAGTTTTTGAGATTAAGGCTCAATTGTCTCAGAACAAGTCAGAATTTTCAGGCTTTGCTATTCTCTACATAGCATGAGCAATGAAAAATTGCTTAGTAAATGTTTTCCATTTATTTGTCTGGGTCTAGCATGTTTCTTAGGGTAGATCTTTGCCTGCCTGGTAGTTTTTCTACAGTTATTTATGTTTTCAGGTTTCTACATATTCTTAAAGGAATTTTGCTAATTGATAGTTACTTAGAAAATTGCCCATATCAACTACATTTTCACATTTGTTAGAGTAAGTACATGCTGTTTTGCTGTAATAAAAAAAATCCCTCTAACAAGTCAAAGGAAATAGTGGAAAGAGCTAGGAGGCAAAGGGCATATATAGAGGTCCAAATAAAGGCATGTACATATGTAAATATATTTATAAATGAGGATGGGGAAATAGATCTATATGCATATATTTATAGGTTTAGTATTAAGGTGGCAGAAGGACATTGGGCCTCCACTCAAGTACTCCCTCAATGCAAGAATACTTTCTTCTATTAAATTGGCATTCTATGATGCTCACCTTCCCGACACAACTGCTGAAGACAAAGCTGGTGAATAAGCAAATGTGTTGAAGAAAGCTGATGGTGCCCGGCTATCAAAAGATATAGCGTCTGGGGTCTTAAAGGCTTGAAGGTAAACAAGCGGCCATCTAGCTCAGGAGCAACAAAG
>NW_022111310.1:9552120-9555544 GCF_000313985.2 Echinops telfairi
CTAGACCAGAGGATGTACACTGGTACAGATAGGAACTGCAAACACAGGGAATCCAGGGCGGATGATCCCTTCAGGACCAGTAGTGTGAGTGGTGATACTGGGAGGGTGGAGGGAGGATGGGTTTTGAAAGGGGGAACCAATCGCAAGGATCTACATATAACCTCCTCCCTGGGGGACGGACAAAAGAAAAGTGAGTGAAGGGAGATGTCAGATAGGGCAAGATATGATAAAATAATAATTTATAAATTATCAAGGGTTCATGAGGGAGGGGGGAATGGGGCGGGAGGGGAAAAATGAGCTGATTCCAGGGGCTTGGGTGGAGAGCGGATGTTTTGAGAATGATGAGGACAATGAATGTACAAATGTACTTTACATAATTGATGTTTGTATGGATTGTGATAATTGTGTGAGCCCCTAATAAAATGATCAAAAAAAAAATACCAAGCAAAAAAAAACCCTCACCATAATCAAAAGGTTAAAAAAAAGAAAAAAAAAATCCCTCTAACTATAGTTATGTTTTTTAAAAAAACTTTTAATCTTATATGGATTTGCTGAACAGTAATCCGTTTTATTAGTGTTTTCAAAGAACAGCTTTGGTGGACTTTATTGATTGCCTATATTGATCCCCCTTATTTTAGCTCCATTTAATTATTTTCTGTCTCCTTTTCCTTGAGTTTATTTTTCTGGTAACTTTTCCCCTTGATATTTCCTGACTTATAGATAAAAGGGTTGTCAGAATAAGCCAAGGTACTCTTTGCCCGTATTCACCTACTGTTTACATTACTGTTTTCTTTTTCTAAAATTTTAATTGATGCATATTAATTTTTGAACACACTAGTATAATTTAAAGACATTTAGTAACAGTGATTACTTAAATATGTGTACTCTAAGAACCATACTACATTTATCAGAATCAAGGAGTTTAGCAGTGATGTAATACTATTATCTAATTCACCATTCATAGTTAAGATTTTCTTAACTGTTGAGAATATGATGGCATGGGAGCCACATCCTGAGATGATAGTGCAAGTCCACATTTGCCCAGAGTATTCCTGTGAGGTAGACCTAAGACTTGCCTCTACCTTCCAACCTTCCTTTTCCTACTGACACCAATCGTCCCTCCTAAGGTACTCTGCTTTTCTGTTGGGTTGAATAATTGCTTGCATTGGCCACACATAACTCACAAACAGTACTCACAATTATGGGATTTATTATGGATGCCACAGATTCTAAGTCAGGATCAGAAATGTTAAGGATACAGTTGTTTTGTCTATAATTATTTTTCTTAGTCATGTTGGTAGGCATGCTACTCTCTGGTTCTTTGTCATGTAGTCACATAGGCCCTTGGTCTCTGTTCTGCACAGGCAAGGGTTAGAAAGCTCCTTGAGCACTGATAAATGCCTGAAGGGTACCCCACTTTATAAGCCAGCCTCCTGCCTGACGGCACTCAACTTTTCTTGTTCTATGTCTGGGAAACTCTTGCTGTGTCTCATGATGCTACCACCAGTGCTCTGCTGATCATGAGATTATCTGTACCTGCTTCTTCTAATAAGGCTCATTTTAAACCCAGTGGAATGGCAAAACTGACCAAGACTTTCATAGGAGTGCTATACACTCTTATTTGCGTGTTCCCACCCAGACGTTTGGTAGGAGTTAAAAAGGCTATTGATAGAAGAGCCATGCCAATTTCTCTTCACTACAACTGTCCAAATAAGGTCCTTTATAATTATTTCTGACCCAAGATATGATTCAGAACATGCCTTGTGTTTAGTTGACTTATCTTTTTAATGACATTTAATTTGGAACATTTCCTTAACCTTGACTTGAATCTCTAAATCTAAATCTCTAAAAAGTACAGGCCAGGTTTTTTTGTTTTTTTTTTACAGGCCAGGTTTTTTTATGGCAGAATAGTCCTTTATTTGGGTTTGTCTGATTACAGCAGTTTAGGTTATACATTTTTGATAGAAATACCATAGAAGTAGTAATGTGGTCTCAGTGCTTGACATCAGGAGTCATCTGGTGGTTGCTGCATAGTTTCTCCACTCTAAAGTTTTATTTTCCTTCTGTAATAAGTGATTATTAATTTTAAGATATTTTGAGATGATGTCAATATCCTGTTCTTCATCAGTGTTTTGTGTCTAGGTATATTTTGTTCTTCTGTTTCCAGCCTCTAGTTTATTTGTACCAGCCCTTTTTATTTTCTAAGGTATTTAACATTATATATATATGTATATATATCTTTGGCATATTATATTGCATAGGAGTGATTCTAATAGGGTTTGTGAAGGAAGTAAACAGTAGGTGAAGAGATTGATTATAATTATCTACTGCTAGAACACGGAGTGAGAGCTTGAACAGAGCATGTTAAGATGGCAAAAATCACTTGTGCCATCACAACATGCCTTCTTACCTTGCTTTATAGCAGCAGTTCTCAACCTGTGGGTTGCGACCCTTATGGGTGTTGAATGACCCTTTCACAGGGGTCGCCTTATTCATAACAGTAACAAAATGACAGTTATGAAGTAGCAACGAAAATAATTTTATGGTTGAGGGGTCACCACAACCTAAGGAACTATATTTAAGGGTGGCAGCATTAGGAAGGTTGAGAACCACTGCTTTATGGAATTAAAGACTTGGTTTATAATGATTGTGATTGTCACATATAATAATTATGGTAAGTTCTTGAAAGTTATATTCTTAGGAAGCTTATTTCTTTAGTGCCCCTGACACCTCTGGACTTTAAATACACACCTATCTCAGACCTCTCTTTTTATCTTATCATTTCAGGGGCGGTAACAGTCGCATGCAAGAATCCTCTCTCAAGCTGGTTTACTGCTATGCTCCGCTGTTTTGGTGGGGGAATTTTATCTTGTATACTGCTTGCAGAGCCTCCATTGAGGTTTCTTGCAAACAGTACTAATATATTACTGGCATCATCAATCTGGTAAGCTGTCATTGTAGTAGACTATGAAACATTAAAAAATTGTTTTGTAAGTTGCTACTAAAATAGAATTTTTCTGTCTTTAGAAAATGTATTGGTCATTCTTGAAAAGTTAGTATATTTACAAGGGAAGGAACCTAAGGCTGTGGATACAAAGTTGGTCTCTCTTTCACCTCTCTTTCTTGGCCTCCCCTAAAGGCAATTATTGTAATCATTGGCTTACATTTCTTTAGTAAAATAATTTCAGTGTGAAAGGACATCACAGGTGTGCCACGAACTAGACAAAAACATTCTGGTGATGATGATTCATATCTAACCATTGTTCTTGTCATACTCTTTTTTCTTTTTTTTCCAGTCTTGTGATATCTTTAAACAATTAACCTTGTACTAAAAAAAGTTTTTTTTTGACCTTGTACTTTTGAAGTGAAGAAAAAATATATTAGTAGGCACTGCTTTCTTCTTCCTTTTGCCACTTATTCTTAA
>NW_022111310.1:9555644-9558680 GCF_000313985.2 Echinops telfairi
AAAAAAAGTTTTTTTTTGACCTTGTACTTTTGAAGTGAAGAAAAAATATATTAGTAGGCACTGCTTTCTTCTTCCTTTTGCCACTTATTCTTAAGATTGGTCCATTAAATTAAAAAAATAGATATATGTAATACAAGTTAGAGTACTTTGTGATAGCTAAAACAAAATCTATGCTTTGATATTAAATACACATAGTATGTTAGGAACACTTAAAGTTAATTCTTTTTAAAAAAAATCATTTTATTGGGGGCCCTAACAACACTTGTTAAAAACCATACATCAATTGTATCCGACATATTGGTACATACATTCCATCGTTCTTTTCTAGACATTTACTTTCCATTGAGCCCTTGGGATCAGCTCCCCCTTTTTCCTCACCTTCCTCCCCCAAAGTTAATTCTTATTGCAATATTTTTGACTGATATACTAAATCATAGCAGAATATCCTAATAGCAACAATGGCAAAAAGTAATAATGGGGCCTCTGGGTGTGCAAACTGGTGGGACTAGGATAATCAATTTGACAGCCCCTACTGAATTGTTATCATGTAGCTGCTAAGGGTTTATGGTCATTATCATATTTAGTAACAGAACTCCTCTGAGGTGGGGTCACTGTTGTTATTGTTCCCATTTGACAAATAGAAAACAGAGTCATAGAGAAACTTTGCTAAAATTTTCATACCTACTATGGTTAAGTATGAAAGTAAGTGGTAGGATCAGGTTCAAGAGCCTTTAGAGCCTTCACATTTCATAGCTACTGTGTATTAGAGGTTTATTTGACTATTTTTTAAAGTATACTGTCCCAGGTATTACCGAAAAGACATACTTAAGGAGTCTTATTTCTGTAACAATATTTCTAAAAATATAGTAAACATTTTGGAGACAATTTTAAAAGTATGCCTATGCTTAAACATGTAAAAAAATAGGGCTAAAAAAGTCTTGCCTTTCACATGTAACTAGCATCTGACAGTTTCTACCAGTTTCGCTCCTATGGCTGTAGTAATGGCTACCTCCAGTTTTTGATGGGACAATTGTAATAGCTTCCTAAGAGGCCCAGCTGTTTTTTCAGTTATTCTCCACGTCCACTCCCCAGTCAGTTCTTTACATAGCACCTGCTACCATTGGGTGTCAGCGCATTAGCAACCCTCCAGGACAGAGTAGAACTCCCCTATGGGCTTTACAAGGCTATACTTTTTGCAGATCTTGAAATATACTTTTTGGTGATGATTGAAATGTCATTCATCTTTAGTTTTGTCAATTCTGGCATGGTAGACTATATAGTCATTTGATTAAAAATCGCCAATACTGGTCCAGTTCAGATCACAAATGCCTATGATATCTATCTTCAAGAGTTTCATTTCATTTTTGACAACTTCTGATTTTCCTTGATTCATACTTTATACACTCCATGTTCTGGTTATTAATGGATGTTTGTGGCTGTTTCTTCTCATTTTGAGTCATGGTCCATCAGGTGAAGGTCTTGAAAGGTGTGTAAATTGAGGAGCTTAGGGCAGGGCTAGAGAGATGGAAACCATGCATTTAGGAGTATGTAGGCATAGGTGAGGGAATACATCAAGAAATGACAGCTCTTGTCTGATCAGAGCACACAGGAGTCAATGACGGGGAAAGGGGAAAAAAAAAAAAAAAAGAGAGAGAAGCACATCCTGGCTCACTAAGCCCTGAGGACAATGTTTCTGCTCAGAACAGCAGTGCACAGAGATGACCACAGGGCTGGCCTCACCATGGGACACAATGTTCCTCATTGATCCATAACACACTGGGGACAATGCTAGAGACACACTGGTGGGAATTGTGCCTGCCCTGACCTGGGGGCATGCAGCAGGGAAGCAGGGGAAGCAGAGCAATGAAGTCCCCAAGGATAGATGTGGTGCCAGGGCATGGCACCCCATCAGATTCGACTGGAAAGCAGTTGTGAAGGACAACAAATAGACCCTGAACTATTTGTATGGTTTTCTTGTGTTGTTGTTGCTATTGTTTTACTTTCTCTTGTTGCTTCCTTGTACTCAGTCTTGTGATGGTACATAGTATGTCTACCTGGAAGGGATAGGCGGCATAAGCAAGCCAGAAGAGAGAACAATGGGATATCAGTTCCTAGGGAACATGAGAGAAGGAGAGGTGGGGAAAGGAAGTCGGTGTTAACAAATCCAGGGACAAGGGAACAACAAGTGATCCAAAATCAGTGGCAAGAAGGGTGTAAGAAGTCTGGCAGGGCTGGATCAAGGGCTGTGTAACTGAGAGGAATTCCTAAAACCCAAATGAAGGCTGAACATGATAGTGGGACAAGAGGAAAGTAAAAAGAAATAGAGGAAAGAACTAGGAGGCAAAGGGTAGTCACAGAGATTTAAATACAGACATATACAGTTGTAAATATATTTATATATGATAAGAAGGAAATAGATCTATATACATATATTTATAGGTTTAGTATTAAGGAAACAGATGGACAGTGGGCCCTTGCTCAAGTACTCCCTCAACAAGAACACTTTGTTCTAACAATTCGGCAATCTGAGATGCTCACCTTCCTGGCACTATTGCTGAAGACAATGGGTGCAGAACCAAATGTGGTGAAGAAAGCTGATGGTGCCCGGCTACCAAAAGATGTAGCATCTGAAGTCTTAAAGGCCTGAAGATAAACAAGCAGCTGTCTAGCTGAGAAACAACAAAACCTACATGGAAGAAGCACACCAGCCTGTCCCGACTCGATTGCTGAGGACAAAGTGGGTGCATAAGCAAAACTGGTGAAGAAAGCTGATGGTGCCTAGCTATCGAAAGATATAGTGTCTGGGGTCTTAAAGGCTTGAAGATAAACAGGTGGCCATTTAGCTAAAAACAACAAAGCCCACATGGAAGAAGCACACCAGCCTACCCCAATCCGATCGCTGAAGACAAAGCGGGTGCTTAAGCAAATGCGGTGAAGAAAGCTGATGGCTCCTGACTGTGAAAAGATTTAGAATCTGGGGTCCTATAGGCTGGAAGATAAACAAGTGGCCATCTAACTGAGAAACAACAAAGCCCA
>NW_022111310.1:9559073-9561505 GCF_000313985.2 Echinops telfairi
AAACACAGGGAATCCAGGACAGATGAACCCCTCAGGACCAGTGGTGAGAGTGGCGATACCGGGAGGATGGAAGGAAGGTGAGGGAGAAAGGGGGAACAGATTACAAGGATCTACATATAACCACCTCCCTGGGGGACAGACATCTGAGAAGTGGGTGAAGGGAGACGTCGATGGTGTGAGATATGACAAAATAATAATAACTTATAAATTATCAAGGGTTCATGGAGCGGGGAGCGGGGAGGGAGGGGAAAAATGAGCTGATACCAAGGGCTCAAGTAGAAAGCAAATGTTTTGAGAATGATGATGGCAACATATGTACAAATGTGCGTGACACGATGGATGTATGGATTGTGATAAGAGTTTTACAAGCCCCCAATAAAATGATTTAAAAAAAAAACCAGCTCCAAATTTTATACTTCTGTTTAATAAAGGTCTCTTTAATTTTGTAGGAATACTCTTCGACTTACTTTTGTGTTTCAGATCCTTTCTAAGAACTTTCTATATAACTCCTGACTTAAACCTCACAAGAAGTACAAAGGAGTCTTTAAAAAGTTTGTGGACCATGAAATGAAAAGATAATGGAAATTTTCTGAGTGTTTTGAATCTTTAGTAGATAGGTACAACTTTTAAAATTGTATTGAATGATGTAACTGAGGCAAAAAAACCAAACAGTGCCAATGAGTCCATTCCAACTCCTGAGGGAAGGAGGGCTTAGATAACTCGCTCAAAGTGAGGCCACCTGCAGGGGGCTTCAAAGGTGCATGGCAAATTTCCATGACCCTTTCACTCATTTCCCCCACACACTTTTTGAAGTGTTTTGAATGTGGTAGATCGTTGGTTGCTCTAGAAATACAAATACAAACTTGTTCTGTATTTTCACTTTCTTAGCTCTAAAAGATGATACCAGTGTTCTATTTTCCTTTTAAAGATTTTAATGTTTAAGAACAAATTTGTAATTTTAGCTTAACTTGATTCTAATTTGAAGGATAAAGCATATTTAGAAATTACTCTAAATTCTAGGAAGCTAACGCAGTGCTTTAATGCACTTGTCGTATAGGTCTTTTTATTTGAGTACATTGGCTTATAGAGTGCGCATTTGGGGATTAGCACCATCTACTGGCAGTGATATTGTATGCCAGTATAGGATTGTTTGGAAGACTACATTACCATAAGATTTTCCTTTTTGAGAAACTGCTTCTGTTTTTAGCACTTTTGAGTCATCTACAACTCATAACGACCTGTACAACAGAATGAAATATTGCCTAGTCTTATTCCATCCTCACAAATTTTGTTATGTTGGAGGCTATTGTTTCATCTATGGTGTAAGGTCATTGCTGCAGCTACCGTGTCAGTCCATTTTATATAGGCCGTCCCTCTCCGTTGCTGACCCTTTACCAAGCGCAGCCTTCTTTTTCAGGAGCATGTCAAAGTCTCGTTAGTCTCAATTCTGAGCTCTTTCTAAACCACACCTTCCAACCAAACCCACCACCATCAGGTCGATTCTGACTGATAGTGACCCTACATAGAGTTACCAAGGCTGTAAATGGTTATAGAGCGAATAGCCTCACTTCTCTTCTGGAGCTGCTAGGGGTTTTAAACCACTGTGGTTAGCAGTCCAGTGCTTACTCTGTAATGTCGCCAGGGTTCCTTAAACTGTTTCTAGGGCTTGAAATTATTTTATAATTTTTCTATGAAGACTTGTGCTCTGGTGTGTTTTCCTTCAACTTTCAATGATTGTGTTATGTAAAATTTTATACCTGAGGCTGCACTTTGATGAAGACAAATATGTGAAAGTGAAGTTTATATAAATCTGTTATTCTAATAATCTCTGAATCATATACACATAAAATGATAATTTATAGTAAAATAAAAACAGAAGTCTCAGTGACTAACCTTGGGAGCTTTTCTTTGTCCAGTTCTTGATTTTAATCTAAATCCTACCCTCATTTTTACTACTAAATTCTGGGTTAGCTTGCATTTTTTTATCACTTTATTGGGGGCTCATACAACTCTTATCACAATCCATACATACATCCACTGTGTCAGGCACATTTGTACATTTGTTGCCTTCATCATTCTTAAAACATTTGCTTTCTACTTGAGCCCTTGGTATCAGCTAATTTTTTCCTTCCCTCCCCGCTCCCCCTTCCTTCATGAACCCTTGATAATTTATAAATTATTATTATTTTGTCATGTCTTACACTGTCTGATGTCTCCCTTCACCCATTTTTCTGCTGTCCTTCCCTAGGAGGAGGTTATATGTAGATCCTTGTAATCAGTTCTCCATTTCTACTCCACCTTCCCTCCACCCGCCTGGTATCGCCACTCCCATCATTGGACCTGAAGGGATCATCTGCCCTGGATTCCCTATGTTTCCAGTTCCTATCTGTACCAGTGTACATCCTCCGGTCTAGCCGGATTTGTAAGGTAGA
>NW_022111310.1:9562229-9569615 GCF_000313985.2 Echinops telfairi
GTTACATTGCCCTTGATCAATCCCTACCAGACCTCTTATACCCTCCTCATCACTGATTTTGGGCCACTTGTTCCCTTGTCCCTCGGTTTGTTAACATCACTTCCTTTTCCCCACCTCCCTGTCTCCCATGTCCTCCAGATTGTATATCCAGCCTATCTTATCTAGATAGACCTGCAAAGATAATAATATACACAAAAAAACAAGACAAAGTGACAAAAGAAAGCAAAATGAGAACAAACAAAAAAAAACCAGTGACAAAAACCCAAAAGCCTGTAAATAGTTCAAGGTCTGTTTGTTGACCTTTAGGAGTGTTTTCTGGTCGAGTCTGGTGGGTTGCCACGTCCTGTCCCCAAAGTCTAATTTTGGTATTCCCTGGAGACTTCCTTGCTCTGCTCCCCTTGCTGTTCTATTGCATGCCCCTAGTGTTTTGCCTTGGTGTGGTAGGGTCAGATCAGGCGCAATGCCTACACTGTGTCTCCAGTGTTGTCCCCTGTAGGGCTATGGGTCAGTGAGGGATGTCGTGTTTCGTAGTGGGGCCGCCCATGTGGTCTTTTATGTGAATTGACTGCTCTGAATAGGGATATCGTCCTCAAGGCTTGGTGGGCCAGGATGTGCTCCATGCTCTCTTCCTCCCCCTTCATTTGCTCCCATGTGCTCTGATCAGACATGTCCCTTTCCTTGAGCTGCATACTCAGTGCTGTCCTTTGAAGTAAATTCTTCGGGGGGAGAGGTGGCTGTCCACGTAGTTGAGATTGGGGCCACCCCCTCAGACCTCTCTACTGGTTCCCTGCTTCATGCTGGTATATTGTATTCACATCTTGGAGCACCAGGTTGATGTCTGGTCCCTCTTTCCCTGTATTCAATTCTATATTCAACTGCTCTTGTATATAAACCTCTTTCCTATAGACATATATGTGTCTAAGAATTTGTTTCTCTAGTTTACCCAGAGTTACACACAGTGGGTATAAACAAGAGCAGTTGAATATTGAGATAACATCCTAGCCCAGTGGAGTCAAGTCCATAAGTTCAATATTAGTCTATATGTCTGATGCCAATCTATAAATTCTCTTCAGACTCACAAAACATGTGCAATAATGCCAAATGCAGGAAGATCCCAGGCCAGTGGTTGGAAGTCTTGTGGATCCAGTGGTGTTGTAAGCCTCTCAGTGCTGGCAGGGCTCTCTACGTGGCTTCTCTGACTCCAGAGATCTGTCTCCATCAACCTCTCTCCATGTGTTTTCTCCACAGCGATGTCTCGCAGGGAGTGAGCATTGTCAGTAGAGAGTCTCCAAGGAGTGAGCCAAGAGAATGTCTCCTACCTCCAAGGAGGAATTATAGGAGTTCCCAGAATCCTCAGGAGAAGGCCATGCCTATGTAGAGGCCTCATTGGGTAATATCCTGATTTTCAGGCTAGACTCCACTTTTACACTCTTTATCCTCAAATTGACACCAGATTATGTAACTACCACACACTGCCATCAAGTTAATTTTGAGTCATGGTAACTGTGTAGGACGGTAGCACTCCTCTGGGATTTGGTTCCTTGGTTTGGAGGTTTCTGGTCCTGGTTTTATGGAGCATCCTAATTAATTGGCCTAATAGTTGCTGTGAGTTGGAATGGACTCCATGGCTGTGAGTTTGGTTTTTATCTTACATCCTGGTTTGTTGCATAATAACTGGGATCTTAAAAGCTTGCAAGTAGCTATCCAAAGCACAGCAAGTGGTCTCCATTTACCTCCTAGATGGCCGTGATCTCACCCGTCAGGTCCGCTCACAGCGCGGGCGGAGAGGGCAGGAGGAGCTTGCATTTGTGTCAGTGGCTTAGCATTTTGTTTGTACCCTGCTCTAGATTGCTCTTGTCTGCTTCTGAATCGATTGAGACTGACAGTGACCCTATAAGACAGAGTAGGCAGACTTCGGACCGTGTTAAGACATGATAAAATAATAATAATTTATAAATTATCAGAGGTTAATAAGGGTTGTCTGAGAGGGAGGGGAAAAAGGAGCTGATACCAAGGGCTCAAGTAGAAAGCAAATGTTTTGAGAATGATGATGGTAACAAATGTACAAATATGCTTGACATAATGGATGTGTGTATGGATTGTGATAAAACTTGTACAGAATCCCAATAAAATGATTTAAAAAAAAAAGACAGAGTTGACCTGCTTTGTAGAGATTCTAAGGCTGCTGTTCTCAACCTGTGGGTCTTGACCCCTTTGGGGGTCGAACAACCCTTTCATATGGTCGCCCGATTACTAACAGTAGCAAAGTGACAGTTATGAAGTAGCAACGAAAATAATTTTATGGTTGGGGGGTCACCACAACATGAACTGTATTAAAGGGTTGCGACATTAAGAAGGTTGAGAACCACTGTCTCTATGGCTTTACAGAGGCCAATGGTAACCTTGATGGAGGCCAGTTGCCCCATTTTTCTCTTGTGCAGTGGCGGGTGGGTTCCCGTTTCTGTTCCCAGCCTTTTGGCTTATAGTTGAGCGTTTGGTCACCACACCACCAGGACTCCTTTGATCTAGACTACTTTTTCTTACTAGTGCGATTTTTTGTTTTCTACTCATTAATCTAATACATGTGACTTAATGTGTGAGAAATCAGTGGTTGTCTTATTTAATTTCCTTTTGCTATATGTATTCTTTAGGCACTATAATGTATAGGTACCTTAGATATAACAAGGAGTCCTGGTGGCACTTTGGGTAAGTATTAGACTGCTCATCATAGGTCAGTGATTCAAAATAGGAAGCTATTTTAATAATGCCATATCAGAAGCATTTAAGAATGGCACTGTCGACCTAGCATTGGACTGCTAACTGCGAGTTATACATTGGGATCAACTCAATGACAGTGGATTTTTAAAAATTTTAATTTTTATTATTATTAAATACTTTCATTGGAGACTTTAAATATCATCACAATTCATACATTCATCCAGCGTGTCAAGCACATTTGTACATATGTTGTCATCATCATTTTCAAAGCGATTTCTTTCTTTGTGAGCCCTGGGTATCAGCTCTTCATTTTTCTCCCTTCCCTCCCTCATGAACCCTTGATAAGTTATAGATTATTATTTTCATATCTTACATTGTTCTCTGTCACCCTTCACCCACTTTTCTATTGTTCGTCCCCCTGGGAGGAAGTTATATGTCGATCCTTGTCACCAATTCCTCCTGTCTTCCCCCACCTTCCCCTTATCCTCCTGGTATCTCTACTCTCATTGTTGGCCCTGAGGGGTTTATCTATCCTGGATCCCCTGTGTTGCAGGCTCTTGCCTGAAGCAGTGTGCATGTTCTGGTCTAATCCGATCTGTAACGTAGAATTGAGGTCATGATAGTGGGGGGAAGATGCATTAAAGAACCAGAGGAAAGTTGTGTGTTTCATCGGTGCTATACTGCACCTTGACTGACTCATCTCTTCCTTGTGACCCTTCTGTGAGGGGATGTCCAATTGTCTACAGATGGGCTTTGGGTGTCCATTTCTCGTCCCCTCTTCCTACCCCATGTTTTTGGTTTTAATTTGTGTCATAGAACAGGAATTGTTATTGATTGAACCACTGGGTTCATATATTTCTAAGTCTGCTGAGCACAGTAAACAATTGTTCTTTTGCCCTGTGCCTATTTAACATTCACAAGGTGAACAGTTTAAAATGTTAGCTTATTGTGGGTCTACTTTAAAATATGATTAGATTAATTAGATGTTTATCAGAGATAGATTAATTAGACACTTATCAGAAATAGCAACACTAATTTCCCAGGGCTCAAATAGAAAGAAAATGTTTAGAAAATGACGATGGCAACATATGCACAAATGTGCTTGATACAATTGATTTATGGGTTCTTATAAGAGCCCCCAATACAATGATTTAAAAAATAATTTCCCCTGTATATCACAATACTGTATATAAAAACATTCAAGATGGGTCTTGTAATAGAATTTTTAACTAATGTTAGAGATGGAGATTCACTGTATGTCATGAAGATGGGGTCATTTGTATTTTTTTGCTGTTTATTTGTTCATATTTTACTTTTTAGCCTTCATTATTGATAAAGTAAAACCAAATTATCTTTCTAAATTTATCTATAGTAGATACCACAATGTTTCTATTTTATGAAAAATATACTTTAGGGCAGAGGGTGGGGAGCGGGAAGGGGAAAAAGGAAAATGAGCTGATTCCAGGAACCCAAGTCGAAAGTGAGTTTTGAGAATGATGAGGGCAACGAATGTATAAGTGTGCTTTACACAATTGATGTATGTGTGTATTATGATAAGAGTTGTATGAGCCCCTTGAGGTGTCGAAGGGATCAGGTGTAAGGCATCATCAGAACAAAAAATCTCACCATAGTGAATGATGGGGGCAGTGCGGAGTGGAGATCCAAAGCCCATTAGTAGGCCACTGGAGATCCCCTTGCAGAGGGGTCTCGGGGAGGAGATTAGCCAGTCAGGATGCGATGTAACAATGATGAGAAATACAACCTTCCTCTAGTTCCTAAAGGTTTCCTCCCCGCTCCCACTACCATGACTCGAATTCTATCTTGCAAGACTGGCTAGACCAGAGGAGGTACACTGGTACAGATAGGAACTGAAAATACAGGGAATCCAGGATGGATGAGCCCTATAGGACCAGTGGTGTGAGTGGCAAAACAGGGAGGGTAAAGGGAGAATGGGTAGGAAAGAGGGAACCGATTACATGGAACTGTGTGTGACCTCCTCCCTGGGGGACAGACAACCGAAAAGTGGGTGAAGGGAGAAGTCGGACAGGGCAAGATATGACAAAATACCCATTTATAAACTATCAAGGGCTCATGTGGGAGAGGGGAGCGGGGAGGGAGGGGAAAAATGAGGACCTAATGTCGGGGGTTTAAATGGAGAGAAAATGTTTTGAGAAATGATGTACAAATACGCTTTACACAATTGATGTGTGTATGGATTGGGATAACAGTTGTATGAGCCCCTAATAAAATGTTTAAAAAAAAAAAAAAAAAAAAGAGTTGTATGAGCCCCAATAAAATGATTTATAATAAAAAAAAATATATATACTTCATTAATTATTTAAATATATACACCTGTTTTCCCCAAGTGCATTACCAAGTTCTCTGAATCAGTCATATATTTAGAGAAAGTAGTATACAGAGACTTGCACAATATATATTTACATTTTGTTATTGTTGATCTACACAATAGAATATGAACCAATTCAACTTCTCCCAGTGTAATCCAGGGACATTCATTATATTCTTCAAGTTGTACAACCGTTCATACTTTACTTTTCTGAATTGCTCCTTCCATATTAACATAAACTCATTGCCCTCTAATTTTTCTTTCTAATCTTTTAAGTTACTACTGTCAGTTTGATCCCCTATATATATAATGCTCCTTCTATATTAACATAAACACAGCCCTGTTCTTTTAAAGCACAACATTGCATGCCAGAGAGTATTTTAAGAAGAGGGAGAAAAAAAATAGTGTATCTCCAATAGGTATTACTTGAACAGATGTTTAGAACAACGAAGCTTCAAAAATAATCCACTTGAGGATGGGTGAATTATTCTTAAATTAATGTGATAATTTAATTGGTTATAAACTTAAATCTACTAGAGAACATACTTTATACTCCTTTAGTTGTATGAAAATATATTTTTCTTGAACACAAATTTGTCTCCTTGAGGGTTCCAACCTCGTTGTCTGGCTTGCAGTTTATATACTGTGCAAAGGGATTCAGGTGAAGATGTTAGTGGGGCTTGAAAGACAGCCTTCATTCAGGTACCACGAACCGTTTTCTACTTCCCGTTCCCAAAAGGCCAAGACACCATCTCGCTAGAGTAGACCCTACCCCTCGATGTGATTAATACTTGCTTTATTTTAATGGTGGCTCCAACATAGCTCCTAGAACATATCAGGGCAGATGAGGAACTTGTCAAATAGTTTCTGCATATTTAGGACAGAGTAGGACTACCCCTTTGGGTTTCTAAGACGTTCAATCTTGTCAGGGGGAGATAGCCTCATCTTTCTCGTTCGAGCACTGCGGGGTTGGACTGCTGACCATGTAGGGAACCATTCCATGTGTAGCCCAGTTTGCACTAGGGCTCCTTTTAATGTGCTTAGAAGTACACAATTGACTCCTCTGATCTTTTTGGCAGATCATACATATATTCGTTATTTAAACAATTATTTATCAAATCTATATTCTTTTTCGAGTAAAATTCCTTATTTTATTAATTATTATATTTTGTGAAATTACTATTGCTGATGTACAGACATACCTCATTTTCTTGCCCCTTGCAGACAGCATGGTTTTTTACAGATGAAAGGATTGTGCTAATCCTGTGGCAAGCAGACTATTGATACCATTTTCCCAATAGTTTGTGCTCACTCTTCTCCAATAATTTGTGTATCACATTTTGGTAATTCTCACAATATTTCAAACTGTCTAATAATGTTTACACTTATTGGACTACAGATAGCATAACTATAACTTTTACATATACTGGGAAATCAAAATGTTCATTTGACTAATACTTAGTTGCAGTATTCACCATATTGTGATTGTCTAGAACCAGACCTGCAGTCTCTCAGGGTTATGCCTGTAATGGATTTTTATTTCTGTTTCTTTTGATTCCACTGATGTATTAAAATATTTAAAATTTTAATTTCAGGTATATTATATTTTTTTGCCCAAGTGACCTAGTTTGCCAAGCCTATTCTTTTCAACCTGTTCAACTCTTGGCTGCAGGAATGAAGGAAGTGACCAGAACTTGGAAAATAGTAGGTGGAGTCACACATGCTAATAGCTATTACAAAAATGGCTGGCTAGTCATGATAGCTATTGGATGGGCCCGAGGTAATATTAACAATAATGCATTCATAACTATTCTCATATTGGTGTACAACTACAACTACTGAGTAATGATCTTTTTAATATTAATTTTGCATTAATGAGGACCACATAATTTAATAATAGAGTCTTTTTGGACGCTGGAAACTTTGTTTTCATTGACTGGTGAAGTTAATTTCAAACTCGTACTTTTCACTATCACTAGTCATTATTTTGATCCTGTTTATCTTAGAGTAAAATTGGAACTCCAGCACCAGAGGGATTCATAGTTACGTAACTAAAGTGCAGGACCAGCATAAAGGAAACACGCTTCCCTGAGAAAGCATGTTGCACTTGTAAATAGAACACATTGCCCTGCCTTTTCTGCGTGTATGTTTAAATCCTGAATAACTTAGAAATATGGAGCAAATATGATTAATTCCCAAACTCATCTTCGGTCTGTCTGACTTGCCTGTATTATTGAATTGTTTGTACGTGGGGTTTGGATAGATTTCTCTAATGTAAGGGAGCTGAGTGTATTGTACCCAAATCTAATCACATCAGGGAA
>NW_022111310.1:9569715-9576053 GCF_000313985.2 Echinops telfairi
AACCTCTAGCCAGATCTGTGTGCCAAGACTTTGATGCTAGCCTTCATGACAGTAGTAGGGAATTGCTGTGCAACAGTGGGATCCATTGGACGGCGCAGGACGGGGTTGTGTTTCCTTTTGTTGACACAGGGTCGCTATGAGTTGGAAATGACTCAACGCACCTGACGTTACAGGCTGGGGAAAGAATGGTTGTTGTCTCAGCAGCATAAATATACCAGGCAACTTGTTTTCTTCACGCAGTATGTTTTAGATATCCTTTTAGCATTTTAAATTAGGAGATAGGATTATGCCTCCACATAATTTTCAAGGGCAGTCGGTTACCCAGTTTGCTGACGTACTCTATTATTGTTTTCAGGTGCAGGTGGCAGCATTATCACCACTTTTGAGCAGTTAGTAAAAGGAACTTGGAAACGAGAAGCTGATGACTGGTTGAAGATGTCTTAGTAAGTTGGCATCAAATCAACTCCTATTTAAAAATTTTGACTCTCATCAAATTTGTTTTTAGAAGATTTAATGGGCTTTAAATGTAGATGAAACATAGCTGCTGAAAATACCTGCAGGGAAGAGAACGAACAAATTTTATTCTCACAAAATGACTGCTATTTCAAATTCTGTGCAGAATCCCTTCTCCGTATGTCTTTCTTCAGAAAAGGAAAGAAAAGAAGAAAAAAAATACACTTTTAGATTGTGAAGAGAATGTATTTTATGAAGAGGGGTAAAAACTAATCAATTTTGACATTTTTAAAGTGACTAACTAGTTAACAGTCTTGGAAACCCACAGGGCCACTGAGGGTTGGACTTGACTCCAAGGCACCGAGTAGGATGCATGGAGTGTGAATGAGGAATTGGGAGTCACGAAGAACGGGATGGAGTGCATAAAGAGGGAGCTGAAATGGACGGTGTTGGATCAGACAGTCATGGCTTACTGTGCTGGGAAATGAGGAATGGCACTGCATTCGTTGTCCAAAATAACAGTTCAGGATCTTTCTTGAAGTTCAGTGCTGCCTGTGACATAATGTGTATTCAAGGAAATCCAGTTTAATACAACTGTTATTCAAATTTGCACACCAATCTTTAAAGCTAGTGATGCAGAAACTGAAAAATTCGGTTAACTTCTTCAGTCTGAAAATTGATCAAAAATGCAATTAAGATGCATCAATGATTGCTGGGGATTGGAATGTAAAAGTTGGAAGCAAGGGGGAAGGAACTTTAGTGGAAAAATAAGGTCTTTCTGGTATAAATACAAAGCTGTGGATTGCATGATAGAATTTTGCAAATACTTTCTTTCAATAACACAAATGGTGGCTATACACATGGACTTCATAGATGGAATGCACAAGGATCAAATTGACGACATCTGTGGGAAAAGATGATAGAGAAGCTCACTATCAACCAAAATGCGTCTGGGGGCTGACTGTACCAGACCATTAGTTGCTTATTTGTAAGTTAGGTTTGAAGTTGAAGGAAGTTAAAATAAATGTGAGAAAACTAAATTACAGCCTAGGGTATATCCACCCTGAATTTAGAGATCATCTCAAGAACAGATTTGACACATTGAACACTAATGATTAGGACATCAAGAATATACATTAAGAAAGCAAAAGGTCATTAACAAGACAGGAAAGAAAGAAAAGATCAAAGTAGATGTTGCAGACCAGCTAAAGCAAATGAAAGTAAAAATGAAGTAAAAGAGAATTTCAAAGGGTAGCTCCAGAAAACAAAGTAAGCTATTATAATGAAGTGTGCAAAGACATGGCGTTAAAAAACCAAAAAGGTTTGTTCAGCATTATCTGAAGCTCAGAGAACTGAAGAAAAATTTAAAGCCTTGGTTTGCAATATTGAAAGATTCTGAACAATACGGGGACAATATTGAACAATACAGGAAGCATAAAAGAAGATGGAGGGGATGCACAGCCACTGGACCAAAAGGAGCTAATTGACACTGAACCATTTCAAGAGATAACATGCTCAAGAACCAAGTTGCACTCAAGACATTAGCAAAAAACAAGCCTCTAGGAATTACCAGAATACCAATTAAAATGTTTCAAAAAACCCACGAAGTGCTGGAAGCGCTCAATCGTCTGTGGTAAATTTGGAACACAGCTACCTAGCCAACTGACTGGGAGAGAGATCACAGGCAAGTGCAATTTTGCTGCAGATCGTTCAACAGTGGTTGTACCAAGTACATTGACAGGGCGCTGCAAAAACTCAAGGCAGATTCAGAAGAGGATTGAGCATAAGGAATATCATTGCTGATGTCAGATGGGTCCTGTCTGAAAGCAGAGAATACCAGAAATACTTGTGTTATATTGACTGTGCAAAGCTATTCAACCGTGTGGACCATAACAAACGATGGACAACTTAGAGAAGAATGAGAATCCCATAACATTTCTTTGTTGGTCTCCTGTGGAACCTGTAATGAACCAAGAAGCAGTTTTTCAATAGAACAAGGAAAGACCGAGTAGTTTGAAATCAGGAATGTGATATGGCAGTGTTGTACCCTTTCACCATATTTATTCTATTTGTATACTGAGCAGATAATCCAAGAAGCAAGACTTCCTCATGTTTGGACATGTTATCTGGAAAGGAACATGCTTTGGCAAAGTAGTGTGTCAGAGAAAAAGAAGAAAAGCCTTGGTGAGATGGAATGATGGATGTCGTGTTCTAGGAAGAATTTTGAGGACAAAAACTGGGTTCTGTTCTGTTGTACCTTTATAGCACATAGCAATAAAGGAAGTATTCCTATGAAATCATGGACTTTTATTATACAAAAATAACAATGTGAAGCTGTTCTTATCTGGACATATCTTCCATCTGGGTCTCTTCATTTCTGAAGGTGTGTTGCCATTTTGTAACCATTCCTCAAAGACTTGCGCTCGTTGATGTCTGCTGTGTCAGAATGGCAGTGTTGGCGTCCTCGAGGGACTCATCGCATGCTCCTTTGACATGTTCTTGATTTGTCTGAAGAGGCCGCTTTGGGACTCTTGGATGGATGGGGTGTGGTTTCCCAGTGAGATTCGCATCATGCAGCCTTTACTACCCTCGAAGGGTCGTCATGGACAAAATTTCTTGACAACTCTTTACCTTTTTCTCACCAGTTCACGTTTCGATTTTCTTGAAACTTCTTTACAATCAATCCTTATGATTATTCTTTGTTCTTTGTGAAAAGCTATAAAAATTACTCCTTTGGTAGCCCCTGAAACAGTCCACAACCATCTGGAGATCCCTGGAGATCCCCTCAGCAGCACTGTTTTGATTGGACCTGTTATTTTTCGAGGTTCCCTATTGAGTTCAAGCAAGTGTCTTGCTGACAGAGCTTCTTGGTAGCCATGCACTTGGTGCAGAGCCATGTTTGAAACCTGCTTTGCTTGGAGGGACAGGTCATCTGTCAACTGGGTCTCTAGGAGCAGTGCTTTTTGAGGAGCCCTCATAGACCCTACAAGGTTAATGGGAATGTATTAAAATATTAGCTAAGGCTATAAGCAGTGACGTTTTGTACTGGTTCATACTAGTTCATTAGAATTTATTATCTCTTCTGCATTCCATGCCAAGGGACATCATGTTGACAGCCTGAAATTGGCAATCATGAAATTACTTATAGCTGAGAAATTGGCAAAAGCTACAAATTAGGACTTCCCCTTCCTCTTGTCTATGTCCCTCTCGTCTATGTCTCAGGTTTACCACTATAAAGTTTCTCTTAAGTAGGCTAGCCTATTTTTCTAAATCATGGTGTGGAATATGAGGCTTTCAAATCCTTTGTGAAAAAAATATAATATGTTCAAATATATTTCAGAAATACTGTGCCTAGAAACTTCCTTTCCTTTTTGGAATCATAATATATATTTATATAAACAAAGTGATGTCTTTGACAATATGAATATGTGTTGTAAAGAAACCTATTTAACTTTATATAATTCAAAAATTCGTAAACCTTATGCACACAGAACTCATTTTATATCTATTGATATCAGCATTAAATTAGCATTTGCAGTGTTGTGAGAAAGACAGAACATGCTTTCTATTTACTGATTTAAAAATGTGTTTTTCAGTTGCTTATTGACTTAAAATGTGTTTTATTTTCAGCCCTTCCAAGATAACCTTGCTGGGGTCAGTTATGTTCACATTCCAGCACACCAAGCATCTGGCAATATCAAAGCACAATCTGATGTTCTTCTATACTGTCTTTATTGTGGCCACAAAGGTAAGAATTGCAAGTAACTATGAATCAGTTTTAGAAATTCTATATAACCAATCCCTTTTGATAGAATTCTGCATAGTAGGCAATAACTTTTATTTTTATTATTGCAATTTCAAAAGATGAATTTTGGGTATTGACTCAGCACAACTATGACTCTCTGAATCATAGACTGAGGTAGTTAGTTTATTGTGCCAACCTGGCCGATAAACACACGTGAGGTTAATTGAAAGGCAGAGGGATAAATGGCTTTGTGAGCCTTGCCTTTCTAGTTCTCGGGTCTCTTGCTTTCTGGTGGTCGGACCAGGGTGTAGCTGCCTTAGCCAGTTTCCTGCTTTAGCTTGCAAGGCTCACTTCCTGCAAGACATCCCTGAGGATAAGCCACATGGACCTACCCCAATGCAGCCCTGGGTGCTGGAGCAGCCGTGTGGAGACCCCTGCCAGTGCTGAGATGCTTACACGTTCACTGATTCGGCTTTCCTCCTGCAGTCGGCTTCATTGCATGTGTTTTGTGAGATGGAGAAGGACTTTGTGGATTGGTGTTGGACATATGGGTTAATCAGTTACGTTGGACTTGTGGGCTTGGGCAGCACTGGGTTGGGATATTTTCTTGATGCACACTTAACCTTTATATAAAGCTTTCTCTTATACATATGAGTTTCTGTGGATTTGTTTCTGTAATGTACCCAGACTAACACATAGACCTTCTGTGATTCCTCTTGTTTTAGCATAGACTTTAGATAGCCCAGGACTCTCTGGGGGCCAGAGATTAGTAGGTGTAGTCAGTGCTTGTTAGATAGTATATGAGCATTGTTGTCTCATTTGCAATATGAGGTTCTTTGACTAGATTTTTCCTGAATTTCTTTATCTTTTTTTAACATTTCATTGTGTCTGAATTTCTTAAGGTTCGTAAAATTTCAGGATTTTATATTAGGACATATTGTTAGTTAAATTCTGTTATTATGGGGCTGAAAACTTTATTCCCTCTTGCACATAGGAGGTTGTATGATATAATAGCTTTTAGAAATACTCCTGGTCAATCATTTGTTCAAATTCCAGTTTTGCTTACTAATCCAATTGTTTCTGAATCCCAGTTTCTTCGTTGTGCCTGTATGCTTGTTGAGAGAAATGTAGATGATTCCTGTCATTTTATCACTATGCCTGACATATCTTAGGAACTTTATTCACAGCTATATCATGAGGCTATTATTAGTACTCTTACCATTACGGGAGATAGTTTTCAGAAAGTAGATTTTAAGTAAGGTTACCATTTAAGCCTAGAAAAATTTTATAGCTAGCTCTATCTCAAACTATGTAATTTTAGATAAAATGTTACCTACAGGATTTTTTTTTTGGGGGGGAAGCATTATGTATATATTATATAACTATATAAATTTATTTTATCTTTTTGTTTATCCATTCATCAGCTGATAAACATTTGGCTATTATGACCAATACTGCTGCTACATATGAGTTTTTGTGTGAATGTACATTTTCATTTCTCTTTGGTATATGATCCTTGGAATGCAGTTGGGTCATATGATAACTATGTCTAACTTTTTGAGGAACTGATGGATTGTTAACAAAGTGGTTATTCTATTTTCCATTTCCATTAACAGTGTTCTTTATGTTTTCTAGCACCATAAGGTATAATCTTAGGTCATTACTTTTATCTGTTTTCATCTAGTATAAACAGTAAAACTAAAATTTCTCTCTAAATGTTCTTAGCTCCATCCCACAGATGTTAGTATTTTGTTTGCATATGGTTCAAAGTGTTATTTAATTCTCTTTGTGATAATTTTCTTTGACCCATAGCTTATTTCTGAACCAAAAGCCAAACTCACCGCCACTGAGTCAATGCCGACTCACAGTGACCCTATAGGACAAGGTAGGACTGCCCCTGTGAGTTTCCGAGATTAAGTTTTTGCAGGAGTAGAAAGCGCCGTCTTTTTCCCAAGGAGAGCTGGTGATTTTGAACTACAGACCTTGCAGTTAGCAGCCTAATGCATAACTACTATGCCACCAGAGCTTATAATAAGTATATTATTTGTCTACGTTATTTTTTTGTAATTGATTTTTAATTTCATTTAATTCTGATCAGAGAACATGTACCATATTTTTCTCAAGTGTTTTTTTTTTTTTT